>NW_011369945.1:11645216-11662523 GCF_000735185.1 Notothenia coriiceps | reverse complement strand
CACCGTTATCTACGGCACCACTATTTAACTTCTTTCTAATTATGTCAAGAGTGTTGTATCCATCAAGGTTTACAAACCTTTACGTACACAGATTATTATCCCTTCTACTTAGGTGCTCCTATAGGTAGGTCCCTGAATACTAAGGTCCTGGTGTCGGTAGTGAAAATTGTATCACTGAAGTTAGAAAACGTTTAACTGAAGTTATTGTAGTTATTATTTGTATAAAGTCGAGAACTTCACAGTAAGTAATCTACATTCGGTAAGCTAAACTGTTTCAGTCTTTCCAACAAAGAAACTTCGATAGGTTGTTTCTCTGTTTTGAGTTCGCGTTACTCTCTGCTATTATCCTCTCAACTTTCCCTTTACGGAGCAGAACGTTACACTAACTGTCAAAACCATGTATTACCCACCCAACCACACTTCTTCCCGTTCACACTCCTCCCATCTCCCCTTAACTGTTTCGATTTTATATGTGTACACTGGTGGATAGGGTGTGTGGAACCGTCTCAACTCGAGGTGTGGGCGGAGGACGCGGGGGATCGTCTAAGTGGGAGCGGCCTGGGACGGTCAGCCCATTGGGCCCTTTGGTCCTCTTCTACTCCCGCAGCGGGTGAGGCATGACGTCCTGGGAAGGACCATGACATCCCGCCCTACGGCACTAGGAGACGTCCGAGGTGTTTTAGTATGGAGACCTTTTGTTTTTCGTAATCAGCATAGTTATTATGTATGGTATGATTCAATTGACACTACTAATAAACATTCGAAGGTACAGGACACTACAAATTTACACACCATTTACATCGAGCTATTGTCGGATGAGACAATACGAAATTTCCAATTCTTCAACTTTGCGTGCACTAATTTTCCTTACACCCCGTCTGTTACAAATTATGCTAACTCTATAGGTAGTTTGGGTCTATTGTAGGTTGTGTTACATATGATTAGGTTAGTTATTTCGTAGTTCACGATACTCCCCCATTCTGTATAAAGAATTTTACATCCGAGGAAGTTCCTTTCGAATAATAACTCTAATACACCTTAATGTAAACTAATAATATAAGAAATATGACACACAACCTAAAGTTTACTATCCCTACGACACTCTCGTTTTACTTCACTTCTACTAAGAGAGTCACCCATTTCCTGGTAGACACGAGATGGGATTAACTAAGTAAATTTAATTAGTTAAGAGAACTACAGATTGGTAGTAATAATGAGAGATCACCGCCATTAATGTATAAAGAATCCTGTGTATGAAATCTATTAATAAACGAGGACAAAATAACCACCCGGAAGGAGGATCCCCCCGATTCGTAGCGAGAATGACACAGTTATTGGAACATATAATTACCCCAATGTCTCTCAGGCTGGTATGTAAGCAGGTGACGAGTTCGTTACACGAATTACCACATTGGAAAATTTGGTCTCGAGTACCAGAAAGAAGGTTTACTAACGGCTGCCGAGTCATGACACTGGCCTTGAAAAACCCGAAAGGAAAATAAGCGGAGAATCGTTAACTTACTTCTGGGAGAGGGATCCCTCCTCTGTTGCTCTCCCTCAGGTTTCTCTCATTTTCCCCTTTAATCTGTGGGTTTTCTCCGGAAGTTTTTCCTTGTACGATGTGAGGGTCTAAGGACAGAGGGAGTCGTATTGTCATACTTGTAAGGGAAACTTCTGCAGCAATGGAGAGTCAGGACTCAGAGAGACACGAGGAGAGTTGGAGCTTTGATGTCAAACAATTATGTTTATTACAAGTCAACAGCCGGAGAATTCATATCACAAGTCACAGCAGCAAAAGGTTCTGACTGCACGGGTGGGTTGTCATGTCAATTCTGCCCAGCCTATCTCTCGATAGACCTTGTAACTAGTTTACAGAGAGTCAAATCCACATATTGGGGATGGGCGTAAACATCTGCAGACACAGGAGATGTCTCTCACATCTGTGGAGCTTAGAAAGCCAGCGTTTTCACAGTCGTAAACCCCCGCCCCCTGTGCCCATCAGGTCAGGCCATAAAACCTAGTATCAACATACGACTGCATTAACACATTCCTTACGGGAGATTAGAAGCAGGGATGGTTGTAAATGTCAACACACAGAATTAGGTTAAATATCTTAGGAGTAAGGAAGAATTATTCTTTGACACTTAGGAGTAAGACAGAAATATTCCCTTACAATACTGATATTCTGTACTAACTGTGAAGTCCACTGAGACAAATGTAACATTTGTGATATTGGGCTATATAAATAAACATTGATTGATTGACTATGTTGATCATATGATCCTCCAAACCTTAAGAGCTGCTTTAGAGTGCTTATATGTAAACAAATGGTATCCTAATGGTCCTAATTATAGTTAAACCATAGGCCAAGGCAATGATTGACCTTGCTGCGTTTGTCCTAATCATAGCTCTTTTCTGGATATCCAAATTGTGGACTACTTTAATTATTTTATGGGAGTATTTTTTACCTATTGCACATTTTTTTCTGAGGTAATTTGTTCACGTTAAGATTTTGACATTTCTCCATTGGAAACAAGTAATTACAGTTTAGCAAATGTAATTTGGTGCAGTCACATTTATTTTCTTTACCCACACCAATAAAATCGGATTTGTCTCTACGTTTTATCGTCAGTGTTTAGGCAAGTGTTAAGTAGGTCAATCTATTTTAATGTATTATAATTTACTTGACAGCCTCTTCTGCCCCGGTTCTCGTTGCATATTTAACTGAGAATGTGCTGCTCTTGTTGTGTTTGGCCCAGAATAATCCGCATTTTTAAAAGTTGACAGCGATGACACATTGTTTTGTTTTCACATATAAAATCAGCCGTATATTAGGAACTTGTTATTTTTGTATACACCTCTTGGACAGTCTCATCACCTCATCTTAGCTCGCTGCCAAAGAAAACATTCAGGAATCATTTGTTGCTATGTAAATGTTGGCAGCTATTTTCCTACATAAAAAGCCGCCTCAAATTGTCCACTCTTTTCCGGATATGATTCAGAAAAAGCAATTTTCAAATAGAGCTGAAATTACTGTTAATCTTATTCAGATTGCATTGTGATTACGATGATGTGCCACTCAACATTCAGGTGTAGTTACCGACTTTATCCCCCTCTCCATCACCTCTCCCATCTCCCTCTGCATGACGGCATGAATAAATACTCTGCCAGTTTCAAGCATATAGCGATTGACATGTCCTCTGCTCTCTCCAACACCTCCTCTATCTCCCTTTCTGTCTCTCTGCTCCTTCTCTTCTTCTCTAGCTGAATGCGGCTCATCCGTGACTGGCATGCAAGGGGTGCTGCTCTCACCCAACTACCCCGGTTACTACGGCAACTACCACGAGTGCATCTACTCTATCCAGACGCAGCCGGGAAAAGGCATCCAGCTACGAGCACGCGAATTCAGACTGGAGGAGGATGACATGCTGAAAGTGAGGGGGTGGAGGGGAAGTGTGTGTGTGTGTGTGTATGTGTGTGTGTGTGTGTGTGTGTGTGTGTGTGTGTGTGTGTGTGTGTGTGTGTGTGTGTGTGTGTGTGTGTGTGTGTGTGTGTGTGTGTGTGTGTGTGTGTGTGTGTGTGTGTGTGTGTGTGTGTGTGTGTGTGTGTGTGTGGCATATCTGTGTGTGTGTGTGTGTGTGTGTGTGGCATATCTGTGTGTGTGTGTGTGTGTGTGTGTGTGTGTGTGGCATATCTGCGTGTGCACACCTGATCATCTTAATGCAGATGCTTCCTCCCACTCTGCCTCTCTTCCTCCCAGGTCTTTGATGGCAGCAGTAATAAGGCTCGTCTGCTGGGGGTGTTTACAGGCAGCGAGATGCTTGAGACAACTTTGAACACCACCTCCAGCTCCATGTGGCTGGAGTTTGTCAGCAATGCGGATAACACCAGCAAAGGCTTTGAACTGCACTTCATTAGTGAGTAACACACAAACACCCACCCTTCTTTACATTTAACATTTGCATTTTGGGACTGTTTTTTTGTTTGTTTATGTGCTTCGAACTGTCTCTGTTGCCTCATAAAATCCATACCATTTTTTTGTTTAATAAAACTATCCTACTGCTGTGCTGTACTGTCCTTCCTCACCTTACCCTCTGCCTCCAAGGTTTCGAGCTGATGAAATGTGAGGATCCAGGTGCTCCTCAATTTGGCTACAAGCGGGAGGACAAGGGTCACTTTGCAGGGAGCACCGTGTTGTATAGCTGTGACCCAGGCTACACCCTGAAAGGACCCGAGGTGCTCACCTGCCTGAGGGGGGAGAGGAGGTCATGGGACAGCCCCCTCCCACTCTGTATGGGTGAGTCTGATGCTCCTTAGGGGATTAGAGAAATATTTGTTTATTTGCCAATATCATTTTGGGTTCTTTAGATTTTTTTCTCACATTTACAATGTGTACAGTTTTGTACCTAGCTCGGTAACATCAGTCTGTTTGTGACATGGGAAGTACTACATAAAGTAAAAGTATGTATTGTACAACCATAGATACATATTCCAGTACAAGATTTGAAAGATCTGAGACATTAATTCTGTCAACAAAAAGTAATTAAAGTATTAAAGCTAAACAGATTGTATCGCAGAATAACCACTTTTTTTGATTCAGCAGTTTAAAAGTGCAGATGACCAAGTAGCAAGGCAAGGCAAGGCAAGGCAAGGCAAGGCAAGGCAAGGCAAGGCAAGGCAAGGCAAGGCAAGGCAAGGCAAGGCAAGACAAGGCAAGGCAAGGCAAGGCAAGGCAAGGCAAGGCAAGACAAGGCAAGGCAAGTTAAGTTTATTTATATAGCACTTTTCAACACAAGGCAATTCAATGTGCTTTACAAAAAATGAAAGACGTTAAGATAATGGCATTTAAAATCAGTCATTAAAAAGAAAAGTTAATAAAATAAACATTAAAAGAAAAAATACATGGATAAAAGTTACAGTGCAGTCTAAGATGTGAATAGTTAAATTAAAAGCAGCGACAAAAAAAAAAGTCTTCAGCCTGGATTTAAAAGTAGTCAGAGTTGCAGCGGACCTGCAGGTTTCTGGGAGTTTGTTCCAGATATTTGGAGCATAATAACTGAACGCTGCTTCTCCATGTTTAGTTCTGACTCTTGGGACAGAAAGCTGACCAGTCCCTGAAGACCTGAGAGATCTGGATGGTTCATAATTTAGCAGGAGATCAGAAATGTATTTTGGGCCTAAACATAGTAGTTAAAAATGTGTTGTTTAATGGAGAGCAAATCATCACGTTTCGTATGAGAATTGTTTGGATGCAATTGATCTACTAGCTAAGGCTTTCACATGTAGGATGTATTGTAGAAATATGAAGAACGGCAGACTAAACATACTTATGTAAATGCGAAAATGAATTTGATTGCAACACATGATCAAATGTACATCTCACACCTGGTTACATCAGCTACCAACTGTCCTGTAATGTAAGGCTACTCTCTGCTACCCTTCCTTACAGGACAGTGTGTTATACTTATTACCTTTCCTTACATCACCATCGGTTTCATTATGCTATGTTAAATTAAGCTAATAATCCAGGTCGCAGCATTCTGCTGAAACACATTATATTACTGTATTTATCAAAGGCTGCTTTCGTGTTTGGCATGCTACTAATCCTTACCAGTGTTTGTTCTTTCAGCTAAACCAACATGTCTGACCTAGTTTTATTTCCATAACAATGTGAATTGGCTGGTGCAGGTTGAGGGAAGCTCTGTGGTTTGTTAAAGCTCTGCTATTTTGGGCCATCCATTTGGTTGCTTTCCCAGCACCTTATTCAGTGCATTATCTCATCAGGAAATGACTGTGCTCTATTCCGCTCCATACATTCATATTGCATCCCGATTGCATAGACTCCCTTTTCGCATTATTTATTTTCAATAAAATAAAACTTCCCGTATCAGCAGCACACCGAGCACATAGGCAGGTATTAACCCCTAACTGTCTGTGGTGGACAGACTTTTAAAATCATTTTATGGAGATCATTTCTCCATTAGATAGTTTACCCATCTGAGCATTCGGTAGGGTTCGCCTACAGTTCACCTGTCGGTCGTTGGCAGCTAACACTAACATGGTCTGCTTTATTATGTTTCAAAACTGACACACCTACGCACACATACTGCCCTATATGGTTTTCATGGTAAAAGAAACAATCTTTGTCAATCTTCTCATGGTAGAAATTTTGACAGAGTCTCTCAGAAAGCAGCCAGAAGCTCGTTAAGGAAAACGGGCAGGTTGGTGTTCTTTGACACCCGCCAAGGTGATTAGAATAATATTTCTTGGCTCCCATTTCAACTCAAACTGACAGGCAATTTCATGACTAGGTATAAACAACATCCAACAAACTTTATATCTCTGAACAGGTTTGTCCTCCCCGTGCCCCTTTTTCCCTGCAAATGATAGCCAAACAGCCAGAGTGAATTTGGGAGCAGATGAGGGACTGCTTCTGTTTGTAATGTTGGGATTATTTTTGGAGCAGCGGGGACACTCTGAACACAGATGAGAAGGGTACTTCGAGCCGGGGAGGAAGGCGAATGAAATTGAGTTGAAAACAATACGGAGAGTTTATTTCCTGAAAGTCACGGAAGAGGAAAGTCGCAAGGTTGAAAGCCTGAGCAGCGATGTGTTCGACACTGATGTGGGAACCGAGTCGTATGATAACACAACAAACAATATTGCTCATAATTACAGTCCCTATCCAATGTATTTTTGTCAATAGCAATTTGCACTGTTTGACATTATTTGTATCTGTGTTTAAGTTAAGTGATTGTGTATAAGTTAAGTGATTGTGTACAATTATTATTTATTAGGATCCTCATTAGCACTAGCATTGGCTCGTCTTCCTGGGGTCCACACACACAACACACACACACACACACACACACACACACACACACACACACACACACACACACACACACACACACACACACACACACACACACACACACAGTCAAACATACATAAAACAAAACAAAAACAGCTCATAATTTCATGCAATTTATCAATCAATCAATCAATCAATCAATCAATCAATGTTTATTTATATAGCCCAATATCACAAATGTTACATTTGTCTCAGTAGACTTCACAGTTTGTACAGAATATCAGTATGACAATATGACACCCTCTGTCCTTAGACCCTCACATCGTACAAGGAAACACTTCCGGAGAAAACCCCACAGTTTAAAGGGAAAAATGGAGAAATCTCAGGGAGAGCAACAGAGGAGGGATCCCTCTCCCAGGACGAACAGACGTGCAATAGATGCCGTGTGTAAATTGAAAAGATAATACATTTCTAACATAGGTAGTCCAAATGTTTGGAAATGCATACGTCTATAATAAGAAGATGAATCCACAAGGATATCCATCCAGGACTTANGACGCAACGCGAAAAATCTGCCACTTCCTTACAGAGCCCCCCTCCTTCACACACACAACGTCCACATGAACCAATGAGGGCACGAGCATAAAGTTGTGCCGACAGATGGAAGTGACAGGCCAGGCTAGGGCCATTCCATTACTTTAAGCCGGCCGGCCTCAGATGATTGGCCGGCTTGATTACAGCTACTACGCGCTTTCCACAGATAAAATGTTGGTATGCTATTTATTTGTCAAAGCCATTTAATATATAATTTGCCTATCGGGATGTAAGAGCATTCATGGAATGATAACAAAAAGTGTTTCTGAAATAAATTACATACCCCACCTTTAAAGCAGCGGGTGCTCAAACTCAATAACACGGTGCGGCCAACATAAATAAAATGGGTACTAGTCCGAGGGCCGGGACGTGTTCAATGTTTATGCAAAACTTATTGAAATGCCCAACTTATTGCACATATTAAACCTGCGCAACTAACAGCAGCTTTAACATTATTGCCGTATAAAAACAACATTAAACATTAAAGGTGACCGTATCATGCAAAATGCAACTTTGCTACGTCTGTTTACTACATGAATATGTGCTCCCCGCGTGTCCAGGACCACCAAGTGCCTCAGAAACACAACCATTCTCTATTTTCCTCTCATAGCCCAAATCTCTTAAAAAAGGGGCTGCCAACGCGAGTCTGATACAGCACCTGCATCCAGATTGAACACTTCTATGCACGTCACAGAAAGTGCGCGCTACGGCTATTGGGGCCAACGTCACCAATCAGGGAGGAGACAGGGCCACGGACATTGTCCGTTCGGAAAGCCGCTGGAGACGGCTGTAGTAACAGTATGCCAGTGCCTGTAGATTGGTGCTGCGTTCTCACAGAATGATGCGAAATGAGGAATGGCTAAAATGCATGATCTGTTTGCCGCTAATTTGAAAATAAAGCCAGTATAAATATGCACCTTATATAGGTATGGTTCCTACTACTAGTATTATTCAAAATATAGCCGATGCATAGTCCACTTTAAATAATCAGACTGCCATTAATTTCTGTTTGGCCTCTATCTGCAGGCTTTTTCCAGAGTCATTTCTTGTATGATTACATTTTCACGAGGGCAACAACAGCTTCAAAAAAACAATTTCCCTCAAAGAGAAAACCAAACATGCCCTGTTGTCGTGAGAGAAAAAGTGCAGAAGGAAACATCCATGTAAACTCAGTGTGCTGCTCTGTGATGCTAGTTCAAGCAGATACTTGGCATCTCATCTTGGGTGCAAGTTCATCAATGTTTGGGGTCAGGCTCTGAGCGGAGGAAACCCTCAGGATGGAGTGAAGGTGTGCGTGCAATATACCGGCCGGCCAGATCTAATATTAATTAGAAATTATCCTGCGGGCCGAAAATAAATCCACCGAGGGCCTGATTTGGCCCCCGGGCCTTGAGTTTGACACATGCCTTGAGTTTGACACATGCCTTGAGTTTGACAATGCCTTAAAGCATTCCTATCTTCATTCCTACCTATTTGGCTCATGCTGGTAACCTTTACTCTCTGATGAAATCTCTGCAAGGCTTAAATAATTCACCGCAAACGTTACTTAGGCAGAAACTATGCAAGACGGAGCGGGAGCTGAAACTTCTCATTGGTTTATTCCTGTTGAAGAAGGATGTTCAAGTAAATTATTTATGGGGATTGCTTTTGGAGAGCAAAATGCCCTTTTAACTTTTCTTGACCTATAGTTGAACTATTGAAAACAGGAAATCAGCCTAATTACACTGCTAGCAGGCGGATACCTTTCAATACCTTTGTGTGGCTGATCGTATTCCCCTCTTCTGTCTCTTCCTCTCCAGCCCTGCAGCTCCAGTCTGATCACTGCGTGGACCCGGGTATACCTGTCAACGGACAGCGACACGGCAATGACTTCTATGTGGGAGCCTTGGTGACATTTACCTGTGACGCAGGGTACACACTTAGCGACACAGAGCCTTTAGAATGTGAACCCAATTTTCAGTGGAGCCGCCCCCTGCCTACCTGCGATGGTACGTTCCATACAATGGACCTAGAAACGAATGGTCTCCTGCCAGTTTTCATGAATAAGATTAAAGCTAAATTCATTGTTGTATGTTTTTGCAGACCAAACATGAGAAGTGCTTTGCTTCATGTTGCATCACATTTAAATAGCTATTTCTAAGTTAGTATAACATCCATACAAGATGATAACATTTCTCTCAGCAACTCTTGTTTTAGGCTTTAAAGGTTTCTGCTTCGTTTCATCATAAATGTTTTATATGTTAGGCCATGAGCTTGCTCTTTGATGTTCCCCTTTTTCTTCATCTGTAAATGCTTTTATATTTGAGGACACTATTGATTTCTGCCCACTCTTTAATGGTATTGATGATACCACTCTCGTTCTTCCTGCTGTGTTGAAGGACACCTCTTTTAAAATATGTTTCACTGCAATGTAAATGCCCAGAACAGTTTTCTCAATTTTGGGGGAAAAAGTTCATTTCTGTCTTCATCCACTTTGTTTTGCCCTTTCTGATTTTGCCTCATTTCTCTCCCTCATCCATCTCTCGCTGTTTCTGTCCTCCCTATGTCTTCAGCATTGTGTGGAGGTTATATCCAGGGCAACTTTGGCACCATCCTGTCCCCTGGCTTCCCAGACTTTTACCCACACAACCTGAACTGCACGTGGATAATCGAGACCTCCCATGGCAAAGGTGAGCTGAGCATTTCTGTGTCAACGCAAGCATCAGCCAACTTGAATTTCCTTTACAATGTCATCTCCCCCTACCGAGTGGCCCTTTTTTATCCCGCCGAACACGAAGAATCTTTAAGACTGGAGTGCTGAGAGGCTGGCCTAGGGCTGCGGTGCCACGGGACAATGCTCCACTCATGTCACCTTTTGGTAGAGTGCTCACATCAAAACGATACAGGATCATTTGTTCTCTCTGCATGGGCATAACGTTTTGATGAGTACATGGGAAGGAAGACAGGGAATTGAGGCTGTATGCATTACGAGACAGGGAATATATTATTTGATATAGCTTCAAAAAGTTCAGACTGCTTCAAGACAACAAACATTTGATATAGTTTTTAGCTTGCAGGAATATCAAAGTTAACTTTATTCTAAATGTCTCTGTATGTGTGATACAAATGGGAGATCGAAATGCTGTGTCTCACCGTCCCAAAGAATAAACATATATATACATATATGTATACATGCATACAAACACATATATAAACACATACATACCCATACCTAGACAGATATAAACACATTAAGAGGTATACATATGAAGAAGGTACAACGGCAAATATATAAAAGAAAAAACGGTCTACACAAATTTGGATAGGAGACAGGTGTGAGTCTTCTCTAGTAAACTATGAACATATAACAACAGTACAAATATATACAATAGTGCAAATAACAATATATATATATATATATATATATATATATATATATGTGAAACCAAACCTCAATGTGCGATCAAGTCAATATAGACAACACATTATATCAGTGTATGTTTTTGCTCTATTTTTCAGGCGTCCAATTCACCTTCCACACGTTCCACCTGGAGAGCCCTCATGACTTCCTGTTGGTGACGGAGAACGGCAGCTTCTCCCAGCCCCTGTGGAGGCTGATGGGCTCCACGCTGCCCCCCCCTCTCAGCGCAGGCCTGTTTGGAAACTACACGGCTCAGATCCGCTTCCTCTCCGACTTCTCTGTTTCCTATGAAGGATTCAACATCACTTTCTCTGGTGAGAATGGATTTAGTCATTCAAATTGCTAAGAGGCGAATAAAAGGAAAGCCAAAAGTTCCGGTCACAGTACTGAGCCGTGCAAATCATTTGGAAGAGACCATGAGCTCTGGCTTAAAAAGGTTACACCATTAAGCACTTGTTGAGAGTGGACGAGTATGGATCAGAGACTCTCTGTAACCCCATTAATTACAAGGTTATTGACACAGTAAGAGCGATGCTTAGCTAGGAGGAGGCCACCATAAACAAGGAGCAAATAATTATCTAAGTATGTGTCCTAGAAATATGTAATTACCGCCACTCGAGAGTAAATAATGAAATGGTTAACATCAAGAGAATTGATTAAATTTAAATGAATCAATTAGGGTAGAGCACAGATGGTCCTTTACCCACTGAGAGAATCATCTCACTTCATTTTGCTCTCACAGCATCCCTTCATTTGAAATCCAACACACAGTATAAAGAATATAATAACAAAATGTAATTCCACATATCTCAAAATAATAAGCTTTCCTTGAAGGAGGCCTACATTTTAAGAAATATGTCTTTACCCCTCATAGCTACTTGATGCTTTATTGATTTGAATAAGTAACATTGTGTTGGATGTTATCTGGGTTTTTTGAGGATATCCAATCGATTTAAACATGGTTCAACTTCCTTTTAATCAGTGTTTTCAACTTCTTAACATTTCAAAGCATAACAGAGTAAGTGTTATGAGTTACATTTACACACATTTAAACATCACAGGACATGGAAGTTACAAATACTCATCACAGTTAACTTAGTATGTATGTATTATGTACGACTAATGCTTTTGTTTTCCAGAGTATGATTTGGAGCCATGCGAGGATCCCGGCATCCCGCCCTACAGTACCAGGAAGGGTCTGCAGTACGGAGTGGGCGACGCCCTCATCTTCTCCTGTTTCCCGGGTTACCGACTGGAGGGTCCGGCGAGGGTGATCTGCTTAGGGGGCAGGAGGCGGGTGTGGAGCTCACCTCTGCCAAGGTGTGTGGGTAGGTGGTCACATGTTTATTTTTGGCTTTTGTCACTTCCCCTCTACCCTCCTCACACTTGCCCTTTCACACAAACCCACCCATTAATGTACAAAACTGTCAATCACATTGCAAGACGAGGCATTTCCCTTTCAACTCTCCTCATTATCGTCTCTCCATGCGCTTGAGTTTTGTCTCTTTGTTGGATAGCTTCAAAGAAACAACCTTTCTGACTTTGTCCAAATGATGGCTTAGATCTAATGAAGATGACATTCAAGAGCTGAAATATGTTTATTATTGATGTTATTGAAGTCAATTTGCAAAGATTGAAGTCACTATGTTAAAAGTAGTGGCTGTGGTCCTGGATCATAAGTCCTGGATGGATATCCTCGTGGATTCATCTTCCTATTATACACACATGCATTTCCAAACATTTGGACTACCTATGTTGTAAATGTATTATCTTTTCAATTTACACACGGCATCTATTGCACGTCTGTCCGTCCTGGGAGAGGGATCCCTCCTCTGTTGCTCTCCCTCAGGTTTCTCTCATTTTCCCCTTTAATCTGTGGGTTTTCTCTGGAAGTTTTTCCTTGTACGATGTGAGGGTCTAAGGACAGAGGGTGTTGTATTGTCATGTCAATTATGACGGATACACGAGCCACACGAGCGAGCTAGTGCCTCAAAATAAAGAGGCATTGATTACGCTTTCCCGTCAGATACGTTAGCCACGGTATGTGAGTACCTCGCCGTTATGTCGTGTTCCGCAGTGAAGACGTACTTATTACGTGACTTCTGTCCACGACCCTCGTTGGTTTACCTGTACGTGTTTTAGTCGTCTCGAAGATTGTTTGGTGTCTTCGAAGGGAGTTGGGGGCGTGGTCGGGTAAAGTGGAGAACGCAATATGTTATTGATGCAGTCTGTACAAGCTTAAACGACTTCTTGGTTGGGTTGGACCATGTTGCGCTTAATATTCGTGTCGTTTGTGCTTTCGTCGGAAGACTATTTATGTCATGTTATTTGTTACGAAATATAGTCGTCTGTACGACGTCTGGGTGTACCTATAATCGAATTAAATTGGTATCGTAGTTTTTACTGTTGGCGGACCACGACATTCCTTTCATTATGTCATATTGTGTGGACAGGACATTGCGCTTCGCCGTATCGCTTCTCATCGGAATGTAAGTGGTCCTGTCTAACAGTTCGGGCTGACAGGGTGCCACACTCTACTATGTGAAAAGTACTACATACGTTGTGTAAGTGAAAGCGTTTTAATGGTATCATACAAACAGACGTGTGGTCATAGTAATGTATTAAGTATGTTATGTGTAGATGTTAACTTGGTCGGAATCGATGCATCTAGTTAACGTAGTTGTTTAAAATGCTTTGCACAGACGAAAGCGAGAAGGGTGGTGTAAAATTGATGATACAAAGCGCGGTTGTGTGTGTAAAACTGAGAGAACGATTTATACTTGTAGGTCTAGAGATCCAGAAGTCCTGACCAGTCGAAAGACAGTTCTAGGTCTAGTTTGTACCTCTTGTCGCAAGCAATAAGTAGGCGAGGTTGTATGAGAGCCTTGTTACTTTGGACGCCAGCACGTTGAACTGATGGAGGGAAATTGGGTCCGACTTCTGAAAAAAGAAGACAGCGACGAAATTAATTGTAAGTGTAGAATTCTGAGCGTGACATTGAATAGGTACATTAAAAAAGAAAATTACAAATAAGAATAATTGAAAAAAAATGGGACAAAATTTACGGTAATAGAATTGAAAGTAAAAAAACATTTGCGTGAACTTAAGAACAAACTTTTCATATTATTGGAGTTTGAATTGAACGGAACCGGAACAGAACGAACAAGCGGACAGAACGGAACGAACAGAACAGAATCAACGGGAACGGAACGGAACGGGACGAAGACGGACGGAACGGAACAACGTAACAACAACGGGGTACGATGAAACAGTAGACGTGAAAATTTGACGTAGCTTAGTTTTTTTCGTACCAATAAGCGGCTATGGTTAGACAAATCGAAATTATGAAATTAATGAAAAAACAACTGTTTAATTACAGAGTCTAGAAAGTTTAGAACATGACCTTATGACATAGATACCAACATGCTTATGGTATGCAATGTAATACATTGGCATTGAAGGGTACAGTGTTTGTCTGACTTACAATGCTCGATCCATGTTTTGACATGTGTAACATTTACGGACTCTTTTTTTAGATTTCTTGGGTTTTACATAACCGTTGTATTTGTGTTATAAGAGATGTAATGTCGCCGTGTCGGAGTATGTCCACGCCCGTCGCCCCCGCGCGCGCGAGAGTACTGGAGGAAAGGGAGCCGTCACTCGTGAGCCAGGAAAAGTCCCAATCGGACCCAGGTGTCTATGTTGGTCCACACGTTTCACAACAGACAACACTGAACCCCACAAAAAAGTCGAGCTTTGAACCTCTCTCCCATTCCACGCCGTGCTGTGCACGCTCGTGGCGCATCCTATCCAAAGATAATTTGTTTTTTTACCATAACTAATACTCCGTTGTCTGCTGTAAGCTGTCGTGTATTTTTTTGTTTTTTGTCAGGGTTTGTACCGTACAATTTACAGTTCTTCCCGACCCGACAAAACACACCAATGAGTGATTACTTCGACGTCAAAGTTTCGGAAACGACCACACCATTAGGCGAACGACTGTTGAGGTCGGGTGTTACCTCGAACCTCACACAGTTTCAACCAGAGTTCGTAGGAGCGACGGACATTTGTGGGGGTCGTCTGCTCTGGAATAATGACGACGGGTAGTTTCTGACCCTCCTTCTCTCCGTCTCACCCTTCCTTCGTAGACGTAATTCTACTAGTCCACACGTGTGCGTTCTATACGGTGTGTGTTGTGTGTGGTGTGGGTGTGTCCTATAGGTCCGTTTGTGTGTTGTGTGTGTGTCTAATACGGTGTGTGGTGTGTGTGTGTCTATATCCGGTGTGTGTGTGTGTGTGTGTGTGTGTGTGTGTCTATCGTGTTCGTGTGTGTGTGTGTCTATACGGTGTGGTTGTGTGTGTGTGTGTGTGTGTCTATACGTGTGTGTGTGTGTGTGTGTGTGTCTATACGTGTGTGGTGTGGTGTGTGTGTGTGTGTGTGTGTGTGTGTGTGTGTTGTGTGTGTGTGTCGTGTGTGTGTGTGTTGTGTGTTGTGTGTGTGTGTGTGTGTTGTGTGTGTGTGTGTGTGGGTGTGTGTGTGTGTGTGTGTGTGTGTGTGTGTGTGTGTGTGTGTGTGTGGTTGGTGTATGTGTGTGTGTGTTGAAGGGGAGGGTGGGGGGAGTGAAAGTCGTACAGTAAGGAGGAGGTCAGACTTAAGCGCACGAGCATCGACCTACGGAAAAGGCCGACGCAGACCTATCCTCTCTACCGTGAGCACCATCAACGGCATCATTTGGCCCCATCAACCCACTCCTCGTCGGTGGGGGAACGTACGGTCAGTGCCTACTCGGCGTAAGTCGATCTCTTCTTCTCTTCCTCGTCTCTCTGTCTTTCCCTCTATCTCCGTCCACAACCTCTCTCGTCTCCTGTACAGTTAGCGATATGACGAACTTTTACCGTCTCATAAATAAGTACGGCAGTACGTCTCCCTCTACCCTCTCCACTACCTCCTCCCCCTATGTTCAGGCCATTGATGTGGGACTTCAATCACCGTGTACTAGCATTAGTGTACGTTAGGACTTTATTTCTCCAACTTGTCAATTTTAAAGTCGAGATAAACTTTTAAACGAAAAAGACGCTAGTATAGGCCTTTTCTCACCTGTTAAACTCTCGCGCGAAAAATACATTCTTTTATCGACCGGTTGTAAATGTTCGTTGTTTACTAAGGACTTACAAAACAGAAACCGTCGCTCGATGTCTTACTCCACTACTCTGACAGGTTCTCCACATATGTTTTTATTGTTCAAGGATTAATGATGCCGACTAAAATATACACTTTTGTTTTGTTACACAGTAGCGACAGTTGAAAAATTTTTACGCGCCTAATAAGACCCGGTTTGTGTGTTGTTCTCGTCGTGTAAGAGTCAATTTATACGCGTTTGCTCTTGCCCCGTCTTTCTCCGTGACAGTTCATTTCAATATTATGTAAATTTTTATCTAACTGGATTGAATTGTAGAAAGAACGGATTTGTTGACTGCTATTTTGCATCTCTGTTTAGGCTAAAATAACCACACCCATTTCTCTTTATTTACACTTGGACCCGTGGTTTTAATTGTAAAACGATTTGACATTAATGAACAAAGGTTACCTCTTTACAGTTTTTAGAATTGCACTTGTTTATGGAGTCTTTTTTACACGTTATCCATTTTTTTTAGGGTATTTTATTAAATTCATCAGGGTGTTAAACCTATAGCGTCTTTTCTCGATACTAATCCTGTCTGGGCGTCGTCCAGTAGTAACGGTACCGGATACCAAATTGGATATTAAATCCTGGTAATCCTATGTAAACAAAATCGTATATTCGTGAGATTTCGTCGAGAATTCCAAACCTCCTAGTATACTAGTTGTATCAGTTCAGTTAGTTACAAATAAATATCATCGGGTTATAGTGTTTAACAATGTAAACAGAGTCACCTGAAGTGTCAACATATCATGTCTTATAGTCGGATAATCATCCCTAATAAAGACAGGGATGAGGATTCACAGTTTCTTTATTCAGAATGAATAAGGAGTTCTATAAATTTGGATTAAAGACACACAACTGTAAATGTTGGTAGGACGAAGATTAGAGGGGCATTCCCTTACACAATTACGTCAGCATACAAACTATGATCCAAAATACCGGACTGGACTACCCGGGTGTCCCCCCGCGCCCCGCAAATGCTGGACACTTTTGCGACCCGAAAGATTTCGAGGTGTTCTACACTCTCTCGTAGAGGACACAGACGTCTACAAATGCGGGTAGGGGTTATACACCGTAAATTAGGAGACACATTTGATCAAATGTTCCCAGACTAGTGCTCCTATCCGACCCCCGTCTTAACTGACTGTTGGGTGGGCAACGTCAGTCTTGGAAAACGACGACACACTGAACACTAATACTTAAGAGGCCGACAACTGGAACAATTTATTTGTATTAACAAACTGTAGTTTTCGAGGGTTGAAGAGGAGGAGCACAAGAGAGACTCAGGACCTGAGAAGGTAACGACGTCTTCAAAA
>NW_011369945.1:11644209-11645171 GCF_000735185.1 Notothenia coriiceps | reverse complement strand
GGGTATTTAATAGGGGTGTAACGGTACACGTACCGAAATTATTCAGTATGGGCCCTTCGGTTCGAATATAACGTTAAACGTAAAAAATTGAGAACGTACAAGAGAACAACTTCTTGGAAGTAATCTCAGGTGCTGCGTCGCAGCATTCAGAGTAATTTGCTCACATTGGGTTCAACGCGTCATAGAGCGAGCAAGTCATTTCATTGGACGAGAGGCATACTATGAGAGCTGGTCAGAGGGATGCGTTCAAATTTAGTCAGTAATTTGAGGAACTGTCGAAATGGCGAAAGCAGATAAAGTTGAGCTCGAAAATCCTCCAGCATCATTGAAGTCTCCGGTTTGGGAACATTTTGGTTTCGCAGTTACGTACAAGGATGACGGACAAAGACAGGTGGACCAAACCAAAGCTGTTTGTCGGCATTGTTCAACTAAAATTGGTTACGCGGCTGGCAATACATCCAACTAAGGTAACTTAACTTGCACACTAATTTGAAAAGGCATCACCCGAACGTGAATATCACCGGTACCAAAAGAAAAAGACTGAAGTGCAAACCCAACTCCCACTAGCATTTAAGCCTCCACCACTCGCAACAAGTTCAGACCGAGCCAAAGCTATTACAAACGACAAATGTCCTTATGTTGCCATGTTAGCAAAGCGCTACCTGGCTGTATCTGCTACCTCTGTCCCTAGAGAGAGGGTGTTCTCCACAGCAGGAGACATTGTTAGTGCCAGCAGATCTGCCCTTTCGGCAAGCAATGGACAAGTTCATTTTTCTTTAAAAAAACATGAAAATACAATGATAAGCAAGTCATACGTCAAACTGGCTGCTTAGGTACGAGTACAGTACAGTTCAAATACAGATTATTTCAGTTCATCGAAATGCTGCACCTTAAGTTTTGAATTTTTTATATTTTGTGTTTATTTTAGTGAATATTCACAGTTTAATAATAATTAAAAACCC
>NW_011369945.1:11625950-11644183 GCF_000735185.1 Notothenia coriiceps | reverse complement strand
AATATTATTATTTCGATTACGTTGTTTTCGTAATCGTTGCAAGCCATAATCGTAATTGCGAAAATTGCGAAAATACTATTAATTGAGCAGCTCTAACACACACACACACACACACACACACACACACACACACACACACACACACACACACACACACACACACACACACACACACACACACACACACACACTCTTCGTTGAAACGTTGAATCATTGGCAGTTTGTTCCAAGAGTACTTATTTTTATTTGTTGTCGGATATTTACCTATCTTACTGACTTGTAAAACATGGGCTTGACAGGTAAGAATGGCCATTAGCTTAGTTTAGCACAAAATAAGATAGGATGTCTGCTATTGTCCCCAAAGGGAAGTTTTGATCAAAAAAGCTACACACAGTTGTCCAATAAAAATAAAACATAGACTACACAAGATAAGATAACTGCATTTGCACAAATGTCAACTTTCTGGATACTATTCCCTTTAATTAACTTTTATTTACACTTTCAACAAAAATGGGAAAGGGTAGGTAGTTCCACGTCTGTCTTTTTATAGTTTCACTTAACACTCACTGCTCACTGCAATGTTTCACTCAGTTCTTTCTCCTCTGAGACATCAAGGTTGTGTTGGCGCTATATTGACGTCAGCCAGATTCGTCATAGTAACAGAGTATCTGTGTGAGGATGTATCTGAACTCAAGGAAGCCTTTTTTTTGTATATCTGTCATACAAACAGACTGCAGTTACAACCCCCCAAACAAAGCTCCAATGCCAGCAGGAACATGAGTCCTCCTAAACCGTCCATTATCTGCAAGCATGCATAATGCTAACCATGGTGCTTTTATAACTAACCTCAGCGCATACAATACCTATTTGAATTATGATGATCCACATCTATTCTGCCTTTTTTCACGCTGGTGCAGAGGACATGTCTTCACAGCACTTTGAACTCAGTCAGTGCTACCTTCCCCAGGGCTAAATGTGACCAGAATAGAGATATTACATGCTAGAGCTCTACGAAGTAATGGACTGTGTGTTTATATAAAGAGGATTTAAAGGCCTAAGGAGGGACTGTCTGTTAGTGGAGGTATTAGTATGCTGCTCTCTGCAGGGAAGAGACAGTTATCCAGGGCTACTACAGAGCAGAACGGAAGCAATTTTCCTCAGTTGTAAACTTGCAACTACCTTCAAGAAGGCCGACCATAGCTGGATTTCTGGGTGATTTATGAATGTTTTCTTTCTTGGCTAAAACAATTGCTTTTTAGGATATAGTTGCAGTAAAATGTTTGATATGCCGCTGCCTTTGATTGTATTGCTGCTGCTGCTCTCAGTTTACTGTAAAGCAGCCGTTGTGTGAAAAGCTTTGAAGTCTTTTCATACCACACAAACGTTTCCAGGGACCTTGGGTCAGATTCATTCAAAAGCATGACAGAGCTGTCCGGCGCAAGCCCACACATTGTTGTAGATGGGGACTTAGATATATGCAGCAAAAGCTTTTGAAGGATTTGCCTTTTTCATTGTATATCTGTTTTATTTGGAAGCATACAGTTCAAATGAGAAATACAGAGACCGTGGAGTGGCATGAAGTGCATAATGATACTCATATTGTGTTTGATACTGTTAACCAAGCAATCAAAGCATCATCTGGGCTGTATCTGATTATGCAATTGCTTGAAATTAGAGCATCTGGGAGTGAGAGATAATGTTTATACTAAATATTATCTCATTGTTGTGTGCACATAGTTATTGATCATTCTGTTGATTAATTGAACATGCTGAACATAATTGATCACATACTTTAAATGAATTTTCATTATGCTATTGACTATTTTAACTAATATTGACTCCATATCTTTTATTCTAATGATGTCTAATTCACCTGCCACGCACACATTGTGTATATTACAAAGACATACTTATACTAATACTTATTTAGAGTGGGAAAGTAAAGTAATGTAATTTGAATTGTTTTCTCAATGGAATACAATATAGACATTTTTAAATGTCTTTCTGTGTTTGAGATTCACAAACAATAGGGGGCTGCAAATAACTGACATAATAATTTAATTCAAATATTGAATACTTTATTTTTTTAATTAATAGATCAATTTTTTATTCTGTAAGTTTTCTCTCTCCCTCTTAGACGAGGACGTGGTGTCTATGGCGGACTCCACCATCACCGTGGACGACATCGAGGGGGAGCTGTTTAAGATTGACAGGATCAGAGATGTGCTGGTCAGGAGGGAGTCAGAGCTCAGATACATGTGAGTGGCCTATCAACACGCACACTTGGATTTCATTTGTTTATTTCATCTGCCATCTGCAGCCAGTGTGATTATTTCCGGAGACAAACTGGTTCAATAATAGCAACCCAGAATTCACATTATATTTGAATGGTGTATTATTTAGTTTGTTGCTGGTACTGAGTGCCAGTGCACAAAAATGTGTGACTAGAAGCTTCTGTACCTGTTCTCCTATACAGTAAGTATGTTCCCATACAACTAAACTGCATTGTGAATTATCCTTCGTAATTTATTTTCTTCTACATTAGATTGGTTTTCGATCTATCCCAAATACATTTCTTATCAAACTCAAAGTCTGCATAGAGAGGATGTCCGGGTGGATGGGATGGTTACACTTCTTTCATACAGGCGACTGGTGTTTGTGATCTGCATAAAAACATAAAGTCATTGTTGACTTTTAATTTGTCCGTAATTTAAATTCTTGAACAAATGTACTTCTTTAAGCCAAACCCATCAATTTTTGACAAAATCTAACCCAAATATTGTTGTTGCATGAACATAACCAAGAACTTTTGTTGAGTGTCTCTTTTGTGTATATTTACAAAGTTAAGAAAATGTGTTTTCCCTTAAAACGCAAATGTGTTAGAATGCAATTAAGTGGCAGTGGAGGGAGGTTGTAGGGGAAAGTCATTTTGTAAGACACAAATGTGATCTTTACGTAACCAAAAACAAATCTTAACCTCAGTGTTACACATGTTAGTACTGCACACATAACACATGTGGGACAACATTCTGTGTATTGCTGTGAGAAACCTGAATAAATACATTATTTAGTGCATTAATCAGTCATTAAAGTGCACTGTCATGCCAAAACAACAATAGTACACACAAGCCCCAAACTGGAAAATCCATCTTCAAGCTTACCCAGTCAAAAGCAGTTCAAATCATTTAAGCAATGTTTTCCATTCAAGAGCTCCCCCTGGTATCAGAAACACATCTCGGAGCAGCTTTGCCCTCTATCACACCTCGTGCTGGCCCTCATTATAATATCAATGGCTTTACCTTGGCTTCCACTAAGCAGGCTAATGCATGGATATTTATTCATCCACTCCCCTGAAAGATGGTGCTCAGACAGCGGGGGGGGAATATGATGAGTGGCATGTGTGGGATGGCAAGCAAGAGTCAGGCAGAAAGGATGGGTAAATGAGAGACTGGAGGTGGAGGGGTAGGAGAGGGGAAGTCACGATCTGAAGCAGATTTCACCAAGTTTTTGACAAACAAACAAATAAATGGTGTGTTTTCTTTTGGTTAAAGCACATCATTCCAGACCTCATCAGGGCCATTTCTCCACATACATGTCTTTAGAGAGCCTCCTATATGACAGGTAGATGAGGAATGGTGACGTGGCTCTCCCTGCTGACGATGAATGGGTGTAATGTGTGTAAGTGTGTGTCCGACCCAGAGAGTGTCTGTTTGTGTGTTCTCCTAAAAAAGAGGTATTTGCAGTGATGCTGGGTCACGTGAGTGCTCTCTGCCTCTGTGATCTCCTACCCCACCTCAGTGTCAGTCATGATCCACTGAGTTTGGAGAGCCATTGAAAGAGAAAGCGTGTGATACAGACAGAGGCTGAGTGAAAGCTCTCTGGCTCAGAGACGCCACAGGGATTTCTCTTCAGAAAAGATTGTGTCATCTCTTTTGTGAATTAAAACATCAATATGAATCTTTCTGTGTTTGAATTTCATTTCCCCATATAGTTTCAAATCCTTTCTACCCTTTAAAGCAGAATGTGATGTGCGGCACTTCCAGTACTTTCATATGTGTGTGTGTGTTTCTTTTGTCCCTGTGCAGGATGGATGACATTCAGCTGTGCAAGGAGATCACTCGTCTGAAGAAGGATCTGCAGAAATTAGTGTCCATACCAGGTAGGCTGATTGAGAATAAAAGCAGAATGTCTCAAATAAATCCAATTCCTACAAACATCTTTATACAGTACCTGTGGTTAAACCCTTGTTATATTCATAGTTAAGTGATTCATTTGGGACAAACACTCGATGTCTTTTGCTGCAGATAATGACAAGTCCAACGAGGACCGGCAGAAGGAGGAGGAACTCCTGCAGCAGATCCACAAGCTGGTTGAGACCAGAGACTTCCTGGTGGACGATGTGGAGTTTGAAAGACTCAGGTGTGCTTCGTTATGGTTTCATTACAGCTTGGTAGGAGTCCTTTGGTCGCCTGTCACCATCGGCTGTGAATGAATAATTAAAAAATCCTATTGAACATAAAACGCCACTAGTTAGAGATGCAGTGCACACATACAGTAGGTCTGTAGCCATTGATCTATCTTATAGCCTTTGGGAAACAAGTATCTTTTATCCAGAGGAACTCTTTGATATCACCAATGAGCATCGTTTATTCACATTCTTTTAATGACTGATAGGGCTCCCATTTGAACATCGCAACAAGTCACTAGTTCTGGTAAAGTGTTTTCTCAATCCGGTTTCATCCGTATAGACGCTTCCACAAAGCCACCCCATTGCGCTCTATTAAAACACTGGAACATTTCCTCAGGCACAGTGAGATGATGCACCGCAGAGCACTCAGCGGAGAGCCATTTCAATTAAAGATGTGTCAGAAATGATCAGAGAGTACTGCAACAGGAGCTGCCATTGGTTTATAAAAAACATATACACATCTATTTCATACTTTTTCAGGACTGCTAATGGGTGTTGATGCTTTGTTCATGCAGGAGTTGAGGAAAGGTTGTCATAGTGCTGTCCAAACCTTACTGATCCATTCTGAAACTCTTAGTCCTGCACCACATATACAGTTATGCAAAACACTACAGGACCCTTCATACAATGGGATTGGAAACCCTCAAAGGAAGGTACAATGTCTTGAACATTACATTATCTTAATGCAGAGATGTCAAACATAAGTGAAATATAAAATAATCACAAGTTTAAATTAGCCTCTCTGCAGTTGAATCTGTATTTCGATGAGACCGCTCTTTCAGTTTTAGACGTTCAGTTTTTTAATGTTTTGTCCTGCAGTCATTAAGAGCTTAAAACGCTGTATTTATTTTTACTCCACTTACTTGTTGATCTTGATGCAGCATATACACTCTCACAGGTTATTTTATCCATCACTCAACTTGCAACTTAATGCGACTTGACAATGTTCAACCAGTATCTCAGGTCCAATTCTTATTCAGCGTTAGGCATCAATAGTTTGTGTGAGCAACACTTTGTGTTGGCAGCTGACAGCATGCAACAGTGGGTTAATGGAACAACAGTGGGTTAATGGATCGCAGAGAGATGTGACGATGCTCAAGGCCATGCTGATAAATATAGAGATCTTTCTTTTGACATTTCTCTCTTTTTTATCCTCACTGTCCTTCACAAGAAAATTACATCTGTAGTTTTTACGTTTGGTTTTATTTTCAAAGCAGGACAGACCTGCTGTAATTTGCACACTTTGTGTTACAGAACATACTCATTCAATATGTAATACATACATTTAGTAGTACTGCAAATATTAAATTACCCAAATATGCAGAGCATGTCTAACTCATCTAAATATATCTGTGTAGACAGAGAGGGGCTGCCAGATTTATTGAATAATCAGTAGAACCTCTCAGAGTAAATGTAATCCTTTCTAACAGCCAGAGATACTGTAATTATTTGATGCAGTGAGAAAGCTTTTCAACTCTCCCCGTTGGTAAAATCAACATTTAAATGTTACCTGTACTGCGGAATAGATGGCCAGCAAGTGTAAAGTAGACACGATATTTTACCTTTATATCTGTGTTACATGGAATTCCTGTCAGCCATTCCTAGCCAACTTCTCTTTTGTAATCTGAAGGTGATGGAAGACTTTAAATTGTAGTCCAAATGCTTTATGTATTCATGTATTTCTGTATATTTTACATCAATCCTTTGCTCAATCTCTACAGGGAAAAAGAAGAAGACAAAGAAATGGCAGATTTTCTGAATTCCAAATTTCCCAAAAATATGAAGAAGAAAGGTATGCTTAGGTTCCACAGTTGTTGTTCTGTGCTCCACTTTTTAAAATCATTTATCCGCTGGACATGTTTGTTGATTAGCAGTTAGTAGAGTTAGACCGTAAAATTGTGGTCGAAGTAATCAAGCAATTTACTTAAGTAAAAGTAATACCACAAGTAATACCAATGCATTGAACTTTATTTAAGATACAAATTATAAGCATGACAATATACTTAAAGTACCTAAAGTAAACATACTCATTAGGAAGAATGATTCACTTCATAACATAGGCTGTCAAATATGTACCTGATGAAAAAAAAGTACAACTATGTTGTTCCAAAAATAAAGTTATCTAATATCTCTCCATGTACACCACAACATGTATTGGGAAACTATTGCCAAATGTTCTCAGAGTGACTTCTCTGGGCTTCAGGTGTTCCACCCAGACGAGCGCCGTCCAGAGCTCAGCAGACCTCTTCTCCCTTCGCCAAGACGGGCCTCACCCTGCTGAAGGAGTGCTGCGGCTTCACATGCTCCATCATGTAGCCCGGGGTTGACATAGGGGCCACAAATCAAAATTGGCCACTCCACAAGAGTCAACATTTCAAATTTCAGCTTTTCAGTCCAAGAAAGACTTTGAAGCATGGATGGAGCAGTACAGCGTAGGTTAAGAATTCCCCAGAGGCAGAGCTAAGGATGTTGCAAGGATCATGTGGTTTGTTTTCCATACCCAAGTTTGTCTCGTTATATAGATAAGTTTGCCCATACATAAGATTGTATATCTGGTTTTGTTTCCATCCTGTCTACGCTCTCTAATCCCACTTTTGTTAAATTTTCCCGCCAAATTAACAGCAGTCAAATGCAATTGTGGTATTTATTTCTCTTTTTAAGCTGAGAAGACAGGGTTTTAAAGGATAGAAACAGCATAGCACAAGTTAGGTATGTATTGTGGAAAGACTAATCGTAATAAATCACTATAACATGCCTACGACTTCTATATTCAAAGACCTCACTGAGCTATGGCAGCAGTCATTCCCTCATTAAATGTTGTTTTGCAGGCCAGTCTAGATACAAGGCTGGAAATATAAAAACAGCATTCAGGAGATAACACTAATGAAACTGACATTAAACAGGAGCTCTGTTAGGTTGAAGTTGCTCGTTATTTGAGTTCCGATTTAAATGGGTACGACCTTTTTCAAATTGGTGGTTTGTGAAGAATCAATGGATATCTCATTACGCTCAATTTCCCTTTATTGATAGTTCACCAATGTTCAGTACTTTTTCAAATGATGCAAAGTAAAATTGAAGGACATTATACAATATAACTTTTTTCAGTCAGTATTTTATTCTGGTGAGCATTCAACAGCAATAACCATTTGACAGCATAAGGGTTATTTAAGGATATAGAATACACAGGGGTCCATGTCCAGTCACTTTTTAATTATAGCGTATCACCCACATGCACGTTTCCACAAATGATATGGGTTGGCACGCAGCTACATAACCCTATACCTACTATATATGTATACTGTATAAACACCTGTCCAGTGATGAATACAGTCATCATATGCAACACTGAAGCACACTTGACAGTGTTTTGAGTGGATCATTTATGTTTCATACTAATTTACGGTCAAGGGCAAACCTCTTCCGTCCATTTCTACTATGCTATTATGTTATGTATTTGTTTCCATCACATATTTATCAGTTTCTACGGAATAAATATTTACCTACAGAAGGTGTATGAAAGCCTCTTGAATGGCACTTGCATGCATTACGTTGGACACAGGGATGCAGTGGCCAATCAAACTACGGGGCACATCTGTGTTGCCAAGAAGAATAGTTTCCATAGCAACCTTCTATTCCCCATTTATTTACCATAAGACAATGAGGAAGGTTGGATGGATCCGAGAGATAAGAACTCACATATGTGACAAAAACAAATACCTGAGTGCCATCATTGCTACTTGATGAATGGTAGACAAGACAGCTTTTTTAAATTTGAATGATTTTCATGTTTTGCATTCACTCTTGGAGACAACACAGACCACTTGGTATTCCACAAAAATGTTTCCAAAAATGAGTCTCTGAATCCCTGTCAGACTCTTTGGGATAAAGTAACAATGGTTTGGAAATTAGAGGAACACAAGGTTGCTTCTCCTTTTTGGATACACAATTATTATGTTTACAGTGGAAGCTAATTAAAAGCACCTTTAATCATGCTATTCATTATAGATTGTACAGTTTGCTTTTTATTCCTGTTTGACGAAGCATTGTCCTTAATGGTTTATTTCCAAACAGTCCTTGGGATGGATACTGTCAGGGTGCGTGGAAAAGGTAGGACCCAAATGCAGAATTTAACAAAAAGCAAGCTTTATTAAATCATAAAAGCTGTGGCAAAAAGGCAGTATCCAAAAAAACAAACGAGCAGCACAAGAAACACGGACCGTGGAAGCATGGAGAGGAAACAATGAACCGACATGGAACACAGGGGAAGACTAGACTAAATACACAGAAGGGTAATCACAGGACAAGAAACAGCTGGGCAGGGGAGGGAGAAACACAAGAGCAACAGGTGCACACAATGAGACAATCAGACACACCAGGGAAACTAACGACTGGGAGGAGGACCAGACAAAAACACAAGGAGGAAGACAAAACACCAATGAACATATTTACAAAACCCATAACCAGACAGACAACACTAAAACCGTGACATAAACCTAGGAGCGTGACAGAACCCCCCCCTCAAGGGACGGATACCAAACGTCCCAAAAAACAAAGTCCAGCAGGGTGGGTGGAGGGGGTCTGGAGGACGGGTGGTCCTGCAATGTGGGGTAATCGCAAAAAAAAAAAAAAAAAAAAAAAAAAAAAAAAAAAAAAAAAAAAAAAAAAAAAAAAAAAAAAAAAAAAAAAAAAAAAAAACAAAAAAAAAAAAAAAAAAAAAAAAAAAAAAATAAAACCAGCCAAGAGTAGAGGAGAGCTCAAAGGAGAGTTCAGGGGAGAGCTTAGTGCGAGAGGTTCAAGGGAGAGTTCAAGGGGAGAGCTCCAGAGGAGGAGCTCAAGAGAGAGTTTCAGTTGAGAGCTCAGGGAAAAAGTTCCCTGTGAAGAGTTCCAGGGGAGAGCTCAAGGGAGAGTTCAAGGCGACCCCATGACGGTTGAGTACATGACCAGGCAACCCCTAGGGCGGCTGACGAGAGGACGGCCCCCAGGACGGTTTGGGACACCAGGACCGGCGACCCCAGGGCGGCCTGATGGAAGAAGACGGCCCCCGGACGGTTGGGATACAGGACAACGGACAACCTCCAGGGCGTCTGATGAGAAGACGGCCCCCAGGAAGCGGTTTGATACCAGGACAAGGCCGAGGCCTAGGACAGCCAGCTGTGAGGCCGGAGGACTGGCCGGAGGCTCCGACAGGCCAAAGAAGCGGGGAGCTTGGGCCGGGGGACCTCAAGCGGGCGACACCGGGAAGCGGGGTGGAACCTGAGACGGGAACGGGGGCCCGGCAGCGGGCTCTGGGTAGGTACCAGAGACGGAACGGGGCCCGGCAGGCGGGCTCAAGGGGTGGAACCTGAGAACAGACGGGGGCCGGCCAGGTGGGCTCAAGGGGTGGAACCTGAGACGGAACCGGGGCCCGGCAGGCGGCCTGGGGTAAGGCTAGCCAGAAAAGAACTTGGAACGGGGGCCCGGCAAAGGCGGCTCAAGGTGGAACCGTGAGACAGAACGGGGGCCCGGCAGGTGGGCTTCAAGGGGTGGGACTGAGAACGGAACGGGGGCGGAAGGCGGGCTCCTGGGGGAGGAACCAGAGACGGAACGGGGGCCGGNAGTTCAAATACAGATTATTTCAGTTCATCGAAATGCTGCACCTTCATGTTTATTTTATTATATTTCGTATTTATTTGAGTGAATACATTATTCACAGTTTAATAATAATAATAAAAATATATATATATACATTTTATGTTTTTTGATAATTTTTTCTGCTGTACCGAAAACTTACCGAACAGTGACCTAAAAACCGAGGTACGTACAGAACCGAAATGTTTGTGAACCGTTACACCCCTACAAGCTAATGATTGGATTTCATGATTCTTGATGTTTTTTTCTGTCTTAACATCATTATTTTATTCATTATTCAAATTCAAAACTTATTTGACAGCTAGCCCAACTACTCTACTTACGCAAATATGTCTGCGCTGTAAGATCTCCCTTTAAGCATCACATTTCTCTGAAAACACATGATTTGAGCTAATATGTCCTCACCTTAAGACATTGGGTTCAGGCATTCCTGGATCTGCTCCTCGTTTAAAACCTGTGAATCAAAAACATACAGATGGTTTTAAGTATGGTTTGATTTTTCGAAAATAAATATGATGTAGATGTTTGAGTCTTAAATGTCCATTAAGACTTTCTTTAAGCATCTAGTTAAAAAAACTGGCATATAGTCAATTATAATGGCCCACAGCTTGGAATAAAATACATCAAATTGTGCCTATGCACCTTAAAATGACAGCAAGTTTCACTGGGTCATTACAACACACTCCAGTTTCATTTCACAGCATCCTTGCAGCAAAAAGTGTACAACCCCCACATCTGACTCACAATATCTGCCTCACACACACAGAAGGGTGAGTGTGTATTGTTTTTAGCTTCATTCACAGAAAGGAAATAACTGTGATGCAACTGTTTCTTGGGAAAAATGTGTTTCTTAGAAAACTGAATCAAGCCTCTTCTTGGATCTTACATAACTATCACCACAGTGGATTATTATCATTGGAGCGCACTTCAGAAAAACTGAAACCAAGAGAGTTAGGCATTTCTATTTGACAAATGAATCAACTTTTATTGTTGATTAATAATCAATTAAGCAGTTTTTACACTAAGATCATGGTTGCCTGGATATGAAACGTTATGACTGATGTTGGTTGCACATCAGCAATAAATGACAGATAATGCTGCCCTTAATATATAAATGCGTTGCAAGAGAGAAAAAAAGATTAAGAAATAAAGGAAACGAGGGGAGAAGATGTCATCAGCTGGTGTTTCCAAAATGCTGAAGTCAGAGAAGATTCATTCAGAGGGCAACTCCACTAGCAGTGAGGTCACACATGCCAAACTCTCCACTTCCCCATCTTGACTCCCAAAAGCACAACCAGGTATTTCAGTGCACCAGGCATTTAAGACCAAATCATCAGGAATTCCTGGTTTAACACTCTTGTAAGTACAAGGACTTTGCACAACTACTTCAAGGTCACACGTTTTTGATAATTGTGTTCCCTAACAACATTGCACAGTCATCATAGAGAAGACCATTTAAAAATAAATCGCTCCCTCACTCACATACTAAGTCCTACATACAATCACCACCACAGCTTGCTTTTAACATGTTTACAGCTTGCATTCATGAGATGCTTAGATTCCCTGCTTTGATTCAGCCGTTTTCCCATGCCATCATGACTTTCACACACACCATGACACTCATCAATATGCAATACATCACATGCATTGTATAACTCGTCCAGAGGGGGCTACTCAGTCTACCAACTACTTCAAAGACATCAAACCTTTAAAGTTAGATGAATGATACAGAACCAAATCATGTATTACTAGTCAAACCAAATTGGGATTTGAACCCTGTGGTCTTATGTTTTATACTTATATACTTCCTATACAATGGTGTCAATCATTAGCTTAATTGGTTTAAACGTATAACTACTAACGCAACCTGGGGAGAAAAACACTAATCTAGCTCTTGTTGAGGGCTAGTGTGCTAAGCTAACCGGCTAATGTTAGCGAGGCACATCTCCTCATCCAGCCGTCTCCCCCCTGCTCCCGTTGGGATACTGACCGAGGTACAACACAGTTGGGATGAAACCCCATCGGATGACGAACTGGCCGCACTGGAACAGCTGCTGCAGCCGCTGTTTGGACTCTTTGCTCAGTTTAGCCATGTGTTTATCCTGAACAGCGAGGATGCTGCAACCACCAAGGACAAGGAAGCGGAAGTGACATTAGGACCCGGCTGATAACTGAACATCTGTCATTGGTCGCCATCTAGTGGACACACATGTAACTGCGACTGCCATGAGGAGTGCTTTTATAGGTTGTTTATAACCTTTGTGACCTCGCTCGCTCGCAGACTGATTTTGTGAGTGAACATGATTTATATTTTGAGGAGGAAGTGAAATAAAATATGATAGCAACTCAAAGATATTGTTAAAGACACGTGCAACTTTCAGAGCAAGTGAAAGTACATGTTATAAATGTTGTCATCCACAGAATACAAAGCTACCAAGCAAAACAACAAATTGTGAAACACGACACAGAAATTAATATATATATAAATGTAAGTGAAAATAAATGAAGAAATACATACAAAGATATAATATGTGTGTTCTGTTTTATTCTCAACTTTAATTTTTTTATGCATGCATTCATTTATTTATTTCCATATTTATTTATTTTTTTCTTGTGTTTACTTATTCCTGAATTTATTTCCACATTTATTTAGTTCAGTTTCTTTTCACATTTATTTATTCTTGTATTTATTTATTTGCTACTTATGTCATGTTCTGTCCTCCATATCTGTGTGCTCGTTGTGTGCATAAAAGAACAAATTCACTAAAAATCACATAAAAGCAAGACGCATAGTTGGGCATTCATTGTTCTAAAAACACATTGGCGGTCCAGAGATCTATGCATCGGTTTGTCATGCAGGTGCTCGAGGTTCATCACCCGGGGGAGGGACATCTTCTGTCTCCTGCTATGCTGATGTTGAATCTGGAGAAATTGTCCTCACCACTTTTTCTAACAAAGTGACGCCCATGGTGTTGTGATGTATGTTTCCGTGTACATCCCATGTATTGCATGATTTTGTTTTGGGAAATAAACGTTGCATTTATGCCTCTGCTAGCCCAATATAACCAGCCAGGCCAGGACACACTTTAATTAAAGAATTCCCTTAACCTAATGTGTATGAGTTTACTATGAATTTAGTTTAGTCATTTCCTGTGTTTTGTTGAAATGAATAATTTATGTTTACACAATAAAAAATAAAGCCAACTTATTCTGTATATGAAGAGACATTATTACATCATTGCTTGTCTCTCTCTCTCTCTCTCTGAAATATGTGGTTTGAAAGGACAAAATATACACACTACCAACTTAGTCCCCCCCCCTGCAATCCAATAAATAAATAAACCTTAAATATATTCCCTAATAATTAATAAGTGCAACACGATTAATGATTGTGCATTTATAATGTACGTAATTATAGTGGAATGTTGCCACACATGTATCCCTGATTTTGATAAATCAATAAGCCTCTTACACCATTTTAATTACACAATTCATTTAAGAGTAATCACTGAGCACGCAAGTGAAATATAGAAACACTTTATTCCCAGAAGATGTAGCAGTGAGTTATATTCAGACATAGAAAGGCCAATTTTAACCAACTTTAGTACAACAGTATGATGTACAACAAGAGCTCACCCATTCACATCCTGTAAACCCACACACAGAAACAATATGATTGTTAATGTCCCCCCCAAAGCTATGGACACTCGACAGCTCTAGTACACAGACGACAGAACACATATTGCTTGAGGGAGGCGCAGCTCAATTTAGGACATCAAAGGTAAGAAATGGGTGGAGTTTAATTACATTATTGGTACAAGATATCACCATTTCTTGTGAAGGGATGATGATGGAGGGACACAGGAAACACATCACCAAATAACTACTAACAGCTGGAATGGTGGGTGGATCAGAGAAGAGGAAAGATGCCTTGTTGCCCACACACACCTTCCCACTGCAGAACACACAGGAGGAGGTTCAGTTACAGTTTTGGTCGAGTTTTAAACATCTTGAGTCAGGGGCATCGGATTCTTTTATCTTTGTGCATGTAGGTGGACTTCATGTATATACGGAGCAACAAAGCACATCTCTCTCACAGGAAAATACCACAGTTGAGAGTCAAACGTCTTTTGTTCATCATAAGAAAATACCAAAGTTGAAAACACAACTTGTTTGTTCTTTCAAGTGCAAATTTCAATACTTCACAAATCATACACCAAACCATCTTCGTCATTTGTTAGAAGTTGGATTTTTCTGCCAACAGCAATTCAAGAAGGTGCTAGAGCAGTGGGAGGGAAGGACACAAATATTGCTTCTCCATTATGATGACAATACTGTGCGATTGTAAACATTAAAACCCAAATCGTATCATACTGTTTGATTATTTAGTGGTCATTTCTTCTGACATTTTAAGGAAGAATACAGATTATCTTTAAAAAGGAACACTGCTGTAGATGTTTACAAAAGAAGTGTGAATGAAGAGAGGTTGTGTAATTGTCCCAAAAGATGAAAAACACAGATTTGTATTGCTATGGAAAAGGATCTGTCATTTGAAAAAAATAGAAAAATGTGTTTCATCTCGGAGAATCATACCTTGTTAATTTGATCAATCAGCCGCCTTTATTCTAAAAATTGAACATACACACATAATCACACATACTTAACATTTGCCCTCCGACCAACCTGGGCAATATCAGGATGGACGTATGGAAAAAGCCATGCAGGGCAACAAATGCCGATTAAAATATTTTCCAGATACTTTTCCGCAGTTTTTAGTTGTGTATATGTTTTAAGTGCACCCAGACAGACTGCTCTGGGACGGAGTGCGGTTTTGTCCTGGCATGATTTCACAGCAACAATGCACTGCTAAAAATCAGTCAAGCAGGAAGTGATATCTCTGACCCCCCGCCTTCATCAGGAGAGGAGCACGGCGGCAGGCTGCTCGGGAGCACAGAGAACCAAAGACATCAAAATGGAGTGACAAGACACCCAGTGGGAGTGTTTGTATGCTGTTGTGGTCTAATGGGAGTTGGCATGGCTTGGAGTTCCTGTTCACAGGTACAGGGTCACCGGATTGAGAGGGATCAGGTAGCCAGGAGTCACAAAGGGCTCATAGGTCAGAGCCAAGGTGCACGCTGATGCTAGGAGAGCGCTGCGTGTGGTTTGGCGCCGGACTCAAGTACCCCAGCCCATCCTCCTGCAGGCTGCATGAATAGCGGCCGACTTCAGAGGCGGTGTGGTTGCTGGCGGGGGTGGCGTTGCAGACGGCCACCTGCTCGAAGGAGCGGGAGAAAACGGCGCTGGCAGTGCGGGTCAGGTTGGTGAGAGCTCCTGCCTTGGGCACCGATTGGCTGGAAGTGAGCGTCAGTCGCTTGAAGGACAGCTCTGCATTCTCGCTGTTGGCCCGGCACGTTGTCAGAGAGCCCGCCTCCTTGTCCTTGCTGTTACGCCCACCCAGCCGACACTTCTTCATGGCCTTGGCTCCCAGATTCAACGTGGTGACACTGTTGCTAATAGTGATGGTGGGGGGGGTCATGTCCGGCCCCATCCCGCCTGGCCACACCCCTTCATCCACCTCAGAAATATCCATCAGCTCATCCGGGGAACCCAGATCCACTGCGTCTGTGAGACAGAAATGAACTGAAATGAAAACAGGAGCACGAAGAGGAAAAAACAACCATCTCATCTGTCATCCAGCCCAGCTGATCCAATCAAATCATTGAAATTAACACGGTTTATAAAGAAAATGAATTGAATGCTTTGCTTGTGGGGCAAAGTATGTAGGGCTGCATGACAGAGGAGCTCCATCACTGTCCAGCAGGTGGCGCCTTCACACTGTGACAGTTAACAGGGAAACCTCGCCACCAGGAAATGCAATGTCAGTATTTCAGCCCAGCACACAGGTTAGTTCAACCAGAAGCTGTGAGCGGTTTATTGGCAGAGGAGTGCATGTTTTGTCCCAAAGACAGGAGAGGTCAGAGTCTGAGAGCACACGCCTAGGAAAGACCACAAGGGGAGAGTAGAGGAAGGAAAACAAAGACACAAATCCAAAACCCTAAGTGCAAGTGTTCAGTTGAGAAACTTGCTTCACTTCAAAAACACTAGCCAATAGCTGTGCTGTATATGCATCAAGAATGGCACTAACAAACATGTGGGTGGCCAACCACATGCATATGCAGAGATACACACCTTTAATCTGATGCTGTCACTGCTAGTCATTAGACAGATAGGCAGGTCCTGTCAAAGTCCTCCATGGTCAGATTTGGGCCCAAGCAGTCAGAAGTCATCACACTCACAGAAGATTTACAATTTCTTAGCAGTTTTGCTTCAAATAACACAAGTCCTGCGTATCTTTCCTAAGTTCCAAGCTACCACTCAGAAGGAAGTTATCTGTGTCCAAGTGCAACCCAGGAGGATTGTGTTGAGGCGTGCCAACGTGTGCAATATGAGTACAATCTGCTGCTGCAGGCAGAGGTAACAGAGCTAATACCTGGGCTTTGTGATTGAAGGTCATCAGTCCATTTTTTATGTATGTCCAGAATTCAGCCATTTTATATTTACAGGAAGTGTGTGTGTGTATGTATTGACAAATGTTGAATAAACTACTTTAAAGACTGGTGTTCATGCTGTGTTTAACCAACGTTCTGCTTAAAATAGGATCCAATTCATTTAGCTCAACATAAAAACATCCCCCATTGTGAAATTCAGCCAAGCACATTTCAGTAGTATGCATTCATATTAGGTTAAAGATCTGTCATTCAATTAGGTAATTAATTAGATTTAAGAAAATCTCAGCAGGGGATCTTGGTGAGGAAGCTTTAGCCACAAAGGAGAGAGTGAATGAATGAGTGACATTGGAAGGACAGATGAGAGGAATAGTGCTATTAGGAGAAGGGAGGATGGTAGAACCCAGCGCAAAAAAGGTAAAAAGGGAAGTCATTGTGCAGATTTTTCAGACCATGCCGCCACACATGGTTACCTAGGTTACCCCGGGAGCGGGGCGTGGGGAAGGAGGGGCAGGACCTTAGTACTGGCTCCTCCCTGTGGAGGCCGTCCCAGAACCCTCATTCTCCACCATCCGCCTCACAGACTTCTGCCTCCTGACCTCCTGACCCCGCAGATCAAGGCTGACCTCAGAGGCTCCGCCCACCGGGTCGCAGTCGGGCGGGGCACGGCCGTCAAGGCGCGGTCGCATGGATTCTCCGTTGGGCAATCGCTCGCCGCTCGTACCTGTTACACTGATATCGGGGATGGCTACGCCCCCCACTGCAGCATCACTTTCTACACTCGCCTCCTGGGACTCTGGTGGGAGGAGTATGGGGGGGTAGCACGACAACACGTAACAAAACGAACATATATAAACACAAACAGATGGGACAGAAAGACACGCGTCATGCACACGTACATGAAACACAGAAAGACAGCGGTCATGACCACAGTCACACAACACAAAGGTAATAAATGTAATGGCAGAAAAATAAAAAGACAGAAATTATAGTGATCAGAACATAACACATGGTAAAAGTACATGCAATATGGAGATGAATATGAACACAGCTCTTGAATGGAATTGAATTTCATCGTGAGTCCCCGCTCCGCCCTTACACATTAATTAATATTTAATGGTGTTTTCCCTCCATCGTCTGCTCATAACAAAAGATTTACGCATAAACAGGCAGCTCTGACACGAGCAGCAAAGGAAAAGGGGTGTTGATGAAACCTACTCATTAAACTGGCTGAAGGCTGTAATTTACCTGCCTTATCTCTACCCTGGGAAAAGAGAGAAGCCCTCTCAAAATCACACTCAAAACACAATCTTTGCCACATAGCTGAAACTACCCATATATAATCGTTTTTGTTGTGATTAAGTCAGAGCAATGGAATATTAAATAACCATTGCTGCTCAGTACATCTTAGCCTGGCCCTAGGGGCTGCTCGATTATGGCAAAAATCATAATCTCGATTATTTGGGTCAATAATTGATATCACGATTATTAAAAACGATTATCCATTCACTTTGAAAACATCAATTTATTGGAGAAAAGAAAATGTGAACAGTATGTTTGTAACAGTTGATTACCCTGAACTCTAAGTATAATTCAACTGAAAAACCAATACAAAAAATTAATAAAAAAAT
>NW_011369945.1:11617746-11625905 GCF_000735185.1 Notothenia coriiceps | reverse complement strand
TAAATGCTCCCAGTCGTCTTATGTATTGGAAAGAAGGTAAAAAACAGTTCTCTCTGGTATACCCCGTGGTCACAACCTTGGCAGCGAGGCGGGCTTCCTCTGTCCCCCCACCCCGTTACAGTGACCCAGGTGTGTCTCGTCCCCCCCCTGTGGTCCCTCCGCGTCCACACACCGTCGGCTTTTTCCGTTATTCGAGTAGTTGCGAGCGACAGTCCCCCCCCCGAAGTATCGATTTTATGTAGAATATAACACTAGGACCGTGGTATCCCTTGAATCTTGTCCCACTTGTCTTATACATTCAATTGTGAAACTCTATATACAAAGTCACTCGGGGTATCGCTGTTACAGAATTGCTTTTATAGAAGTTTGTTAATCGATTTCTTGTCTGTAATGGAACTACTACATCAATTCGAGTTAATGTAGTTCTTGCCCTATTAGTTGTGAAACCAAAATTAATAACTATAACGGAACTATATTATGTGGAAAATTTTTCAGTAACCGATCTGTTTCTTTTATATCAGCTAATTTACATGACTCAATTGTGACCGATAGAAGAATAGGTTTTTGCTACCTTTTTCCTGTCTCTAATAGAAACAGTACGTTTTGTCAAACGATAATTAACCTTCTTACGTTTTCTGGTTTCGATACTAAAGACTTATTACTGTAAAACAACGCTACCAGGGTAGGTTTATTGCATCCCATAAAAAAGATCCCCAGTTACGACAAAACCTTGACATCTATAAGACGTACAGGTCTGCAGTAAAAACGGCGTGGGTGGTCGCAACTATACTTTCCGTGCCGTAACAGCCCGTCCTTACCACCACGTTGACCGAGACCTCTTTAGTGTTAGTAAACCGCAGAAGGTGAAATGTGTCACGGACCTATGCATCTATATGTAGAGGGTTTGAGTAATGACAAGTTTAAACCCAGACCCCTGACAGTAATCGTCGTTGGGGCACGCCAATTTCCTGTTTGACAATGTCTGTGACCAAAAATTTACAAACCACGTAATGCGACGTTCACGTCAGTTTATGACCTTTACTTACGTCACCCTCCTTTACACTTGTCCTCGTACTACAATGTTAACAAGGACAGGGTATTGTGTTCTATAGCGGTTCTACACAATTTACTTAACAAACCGAACAGTTACGGAAATGCAAGTACAGTACTTGCCTCTGTTTTTCCTTGCGTAACGATAAGACGAGTCTATCAACGTTAACCGCGGATTTACTTTGTACGACCCACAACACACTCACTCAGTAACTTCACGTACAGCAGGGTTCATGGGAATAAATAGCTTAAATTGTCGATTTCGTCCCTCCACACTCCTCTTTTTATAATACAACTGCTTCTAGCTTGTCCATTCTAATGTCATTTGTAATTTCCTTTTCATTTATTGACTGGTGGCTGTACGGTAAGTTCGGGGACTATACTCAGTCGGAAATAAAGACAATAAGTTTCTAACCATGTTCCCTGTCAGAGACCCCATAATTTTATTTAACCCATAAAAAAACAATTTATTGTTTACAAACATTAGACAACAAATGCGGTTTTTTGATATTGTTTCTACGGAGTATTAGTTCGACCACGTAGTACATGGTCCACCAATCCCTACTCCTATGTCTAAAAAGAAAATGTCATGAAACGTTAACCGAGACAAATGGCTCAGAGATCCCCTACATCATACACTATAGTAGGGCTGCTCGATTATGGCAAAAATCATAATCTCGATTATTTGGGTCAACAATTGATATCACGATTATTAAAAACGATTATCCATTTACTTTGAAAACATCCATTTATTGAAAAAAAAAAATGTGAACAGTATGTTTTTAACAGTTGATTACCCTGAACTTTAAGTATAATTCAACTGAAAAAACAAAAATAAATACAAAATAATCGTTTTATTTCGATTATGTTGTTTTCATAATCGTTGCAAGCCAAAATCGTAATTGCGATTAAAATACGATTAATTGAGCAGCCCTATCTTAGTCAAGTAAAGATTCATAATTTGAAAACACAAAAAAGGGAATTTATCGCCAACTCATTGTTCACGACATCAGATAATTACCAGTTTTGATTATTAGCTGAAATTAAATCAAAACTGTGCATGGCTTATATACGATACTTAATTACTTATACACGACAACTCATCTCTTATACTGACAATTCATTACCTGCTCTGATTCCCTGCCTTTCTTTCTCCTATCTGTGAAAATTGATTTGCAGATTAGACAGGAAGTGATAGCTTTGAATGATAATGAATCTAAAAAGAAGGTGGACTAGCTAGTGAGCCGAGTGCTCGACAGGCTCACGGACTGATGAGGACAACAACAACAACAACAACACGTATGTACACAGTGACTGTAGGACATGAAATGGTAGTGGGTGAACAATGAAGAGTTATAAACCTCTAGCTCTCTCCTTTGGTGTGGATTTGTTCTTAAATCATTCAACTGCTTTCTTTTCTTTGCCATAAAGTGATTATATAATTTGATCATGTGTGTGTGAGAGCTCTTCTCTGTACTCTCACACAGCATCTCAATTAGCCTTTTTGTCATACCGTGTCTCTTCCAGCGGTGTCCCCTGATAGAGAGGGAGGTGACAGCATTTCGGGAGATCCTGGAGGAGGAGGGCGTGATCTCCACCTGGATACTGCGTGCCCCCTCCTTGTTGTTGCTTTTAAGTGCAGCGCCGTGCAGTGACGACTTGATGGCATTGCCCACCTGATGGCAAAAAGAGAAACACAAACATTACTGCTTCAGAGGAGGCCAGACTTTTCCTGGAGGATTTCCCCGTGGCCATCTGCCAGAGGAACTGGCACACTGAGAGTACAGCAGCTGGCACAACGTGTTTTATCAAATGTTACCTGGTAATCCTGTTGATTTAGTGTCTCCATGCTACTAAAGGTCAACTTATTGTCTGTCGAGATACTTCTAAGTAACCACACACCACATGTGTGGAGCTGACATCATAACCCAAATGTACTTTTCAGTTTCAATTTCTTACCTCGCCGTCGCATTCATGTGAAATGAGTTTACAGGGTTTCAAATATAGTCTTGTAATTGCTGATTACATTCTTTTAAGGTTTTATTGGTTAGATTTGACAACGAATCAGTTTGTATTGGCCTCATGTACGATGGCTAAATCCTTGGCAGCGGCCTGTGGGTGGAATCTGACCTGTGGCCTTTTGCTGCGTGCTGTCCCCTCTCTCTGTTTGCCCTTGCCTACCCTGTGCCATAATTAAAAAGGTTAAAGGTTATTTAGAAAACATTTTTACAATGCTTACTATTAAGGGTGTACTGCAATGTTTAGAAAAACATATTTCAGTCAGCTTGCGTCAGTGAAAACCTAAATATACTAAAAAACAAAGTACAGTAGAGTCACGGTAAACAATCCCTGTGAGAGCAGCATTACCAAGAAATAAGATGCTCTGAAATCAGCCTGAGGTTAAGATCATGTGACCAAACCAATAACATCTGATCAAATATCCAATTTCCACCAGATTAAACCATAAACCTTAAACCTCAGAAAGGCTTTGTATTTCGCTGTACACAACCCCATTTAACAATTTCTATAATAACTTATTCTGTTGGTGGAAGTTATCAAGTGGCACTTGATCACGTAACAGTTGAGTAGGAAACATTACACAGGGCTTTATAAATCACCGTACAACATGTCTTTGTGTGCGAGGCTGAAACACATTGGTCTCATGAGGGGCACGTCACCGAGCTAAGCTAACGTAACACACCACGGCAACAAGTTGACACACTGGACAAAATGCTAAATATGTAATCCTTCCACACTAGGGTGAGTGTGTTACTGCTGTACAACATATCGTTTCTTTACAGTCATCGCAAAGTCAATTACCAGTACTAAATGTCCCTTGAACATGTTATTCACATTACATTTTTTACTATAAGTGCCTTTTTTGTTTAATTTGTTCCATAAAATAATGTTTTGAATCATTTCCTTTTAACATTTTCTTTAATTAAAAAGGTAGGGTAGGTAAAAATGGAGAAACCAGCTCGAGTGTGGTAGAATTTGAAAGTACGCAGAAGGGCTGAACGATCAATCGATTTTAAATCGAAATCGCGATTTTAAATGATGCGATTATCAAATCGCAAAGCCTGCGATTTTTTTTTACATTTCTTTTTTTTCTTGTGTGTCAGTCCTCCACACCAATCAGAAGTGTTGTGCTCCACATGTACCAGCCATTGTTAACCAATCAGAAGTGGCCCATGATAGAAGGTGATAGACAGATTGATCCAATCACCTGCCAAGTATTTTTGAAAGTCCCTTCCCTTTCCAAATGGCTTCCAATGGAGCTTTCCTAGATGGTTTGGTGAAACAAACCATCTGAGTCAGGTTAGTAGGGCTCCATCAAGTGTTTCACATATATTACAGCAGTGCTTCTCAAACTCTTTTCAGTAATGTACCCCCTTTGAAACATTTTCTCAGCCAAGTACCCCCTGACCGACCCCGAACATCTTTGATCGAAAAAGCCTATATAAATAATTACAATATAGTGATGTTCCCTCAGTGTGTGATTTATTAACTCCTTCGTGCATGCATTACAACAAACTAAGGATATTTTCATCTTCATGCATGAAAAAAATAACATAACGACATTTTTATAAAACTGATTTTTCCAAGGAGTTTTTAAATGTAAGTAATATGTTTAACAAACCAATCAGCTAAGCCGATCGGACACACGAGAGACTCTGACCACCACCTGTCCCTCGCCAAAACTCTAGTAGGTACCTCAATAATCACTATTAAAAAAAATAGAAACAACAATGATCTATTAATATCAAAGGGTCTTTCGTCTTTGTAACTTAATTCAAATTGTCGCAATTCGGTTAGTAATTGCGACCACAAATACGTCAGAAAGTGGAAACTATACGGGGACCGAATATGCACAAAATACAACAACACAACAGAATTCACAAACAAGACGAAATCCACGAAGTGCCTCCCACGACGCAGCACACCCCAACTCACCGTCAAATTTATTTGTCGTTGGAGAAGCACTGTTACACTCTATTTAGTAGTCGGTTAACATACACAAGGCACCCCACAAACTCTTGCTCTCGCCCTCGAACCAGGATAGAATAACTTAAAGACGGAAAAGGGGATGCTACCACGCCAGATAAAGTATGTAGGTACGTTTAAGAAAACATCCGTCATACCCTGCATTATCCAGAACTGGGATCTGTTCTGAAACCCGTGACCACAATCACCATTGTCAACATATACAAAACCCAAACAATAGGTTCAACCACAACAAATAACACAACCAACAAAAAAAAGAAGCCAAACGAAAATCAGAACACGTTTACTTATAAGTTACTATTTCGTCTATTAACCCCAAACCAATTTTTGTTTATAGGAAAATAGTGACCCATCGCATCGAAGAACTACACAGTCGAGGCTACAAAACCCTCGCACCAAGAAGCCTTCCCCCGCGCACTAACCCTGTCCCCCCACCACGCCTGCAAACCCAAAAAAAAACTCCTGCGATCCCCATATATTTACCAAATAAGATAATTTTATCATATATGCTATTTTTATAAAGTATTAAACTTTTTAATAAACTAAAGCCCTATCTACATTCACCATACTATAATGTCCTGATCATAGCAGACCCCAAAAAATAAAACACCTCAGAACACAAAAGTAAATATTCGAGCCGAGACAACACACACTTGCTCGTTAAAACCACGTACCGCATCGTTCTCTCACACGCGTGGCGCGCCCCCCCCCCCGATGCCCTTAGCAACCAACAATCGAACACCAGCGCCATCGACCTCGAGCGATTCCTTATTCCTCAAAAAAGTTGTTGTTCACCTCCTCATCAGGGTGAGGAGGACAGTCTGATTCTCTCGATTTCCTGAGGAGTCACAGATAGAGTCATCCCAGCAGTTTGCTAAAACAAGTGGTAATTCATTGTCTATAAAGGCCGTCGTGCGAAATTATACCTAGGTAATATGCAATATTTTATTATTCTCTTATTTACTTTTTGTCCATACTTGATGTACTGGAGTCATTTTTTTCTTATTTAAAATTTTCCCCACTAAACCATTTTTAGGTTTTGTTTTTATTTAGACAATTGTCAGACAATAAGTATACCACCCCCCAACTCTCTCCATAGGTATACCTAGAGAAGTAAAACGAGAAGTGTTTCACGTGGTCTCAACTACCGTAAAATGAAGTTATAAGTTTTATTTAATTACATTAACAATTCAGGGTGTGTTGGTGAGATATTTCTGTATCGTGAAATGGGGACGAATGTTGGATCATACGGCACTCGACTAAATAGCGCGGAGTAACATTGCGGTCAACACCACATGCAACACCAGCATATCGCACCCCTAACAACGACAGCCTTTTACAGGTGACATCGCGAATGTATTATCCTTTGGGACTTGTAACAAACTCGGGGAGATAACTTTAGTTTCGCATGGGTGTCGTGGGCGTTTTATTTAGAAGACTGGGAGGCGGTCAGACTCAGACAAACACAACCGCCCCGGCTAAAAAAAAAAAAGAGGTCTTCCTCCGCGCGGACTGTCTTTTCAACCCTTGTGTACTCCAATCGTATGTAGGAGTCCCCAATTTCAGAGTTCTTACATCGTTCGTCGTGTCATTATATCATCGACGGAGAAGTAACTTATCTATGGAATCGTTTCTGTATTAGACTTTCCAGTGGACAATACGTGTTGAAAAAGGGACAGACGGGAAATCTGTAGTTTGTAAACAGGGGATAACACATTCTCTCCCAGACTTTCTAAGATGCCACTTGTATTATAAGGGAGAGAACACAGGACTAAGAGTAAAGATAATTGTTCGGACAGACTTTTAGTCGACTATCAAACCGGTGAAATACTACAGTATTGCATAAAAACCGAACATCGGTTATATGATCCCTGACGTGCTAAAACCCCTTTTAGATTAACGACTAAAAAGACTGTTTATAACGCTAACTCTACAGCTAACGCTATAAACAAAAATTCGCTCTCCGCGGCTTGCTCTCAATAACATTTTACGCGATATAGAGCCGATCCTCCAGCGTAGTTGGTACCAGGGCAGAATCGTGGGGGCGTCGGGCTCGACCGCTCACTTTCTTATTTGAATGTACTTAAGGCAACCCACGAAATTTCAGTTCAAGTCAATTCACCTGGATAATACGATATAACCTTTTTTATAACCCGGTAAGATATGTTTTGACAGACACTGCAAAAAAAGGAATTTTAGGGTCTTGCAAGTAGGGTAACATCGGGTCGGAGTATAGCGACGAGTATGGGGAGAAAACGTCGGGACAATCCTTTACGCCCTAAAACCGCAGGAATCGAATTTTTTTTTTTGTTCCCTCCTGCGCCTCGATTACGGGACTATCTAAGATGGCTCTATATTTCAATTTAATAAAGACGACACTTTTGCGGTAAGGACAAAGATATTGGTGTAGCTTACAATAGACTTGTCATACTCGAGTTTACGAAAAAGAGAACGCGCCCAACTAGTGATATCGTTACAACGAAAAAATACAAAGCGACCAGAAAATTATGTGATAAGCAGCACCGAAGGGCAATCATGTCCAGCGAGACTCACAATCGCTCTACATTAGATTTGTTTCTGCTCGTAATGCAGGTTATTGTGATCCCGTAACAAAGACTACTCGTTGCAAAGACGCCCAGGGCGACGGCTGCAGTAAGCGTCGTTTAGACATAGGCAACAACATTTGGGCAAAAATTTTCCTAAACCATGCCTCCTTTTCTCTCCCAAATAAAAGACTACGACGCACTCAAAGGGCTGCGGTGGCACCCGTAGTCATAAATACATATTTCTGTAGGTGTTTCACGTAAACGCTACTATCCAGGTGACAAATTCTAAGTGGACATTATGTCACTAAGAGTTTACCCCCAGCGCCTGGGGACCCGGTGCAACCCCCATGACGTCCCCGCCCATGCACTCTAAAGCTTTTATTTCTACTTTTTTCAAATCCGTAATTTTTTATGGTCGGTACTAAGTTTTATTAGACATCATTGTATTCAATTTATCTCTTTGTGTTAAATATAAATTTTTATAGGATCTTGGTGGTTACCCCAGGATATAATTTGTACAGTTTACACACAAAACATAAATATCAAAAGTGATTATAT
>NW_011369945.1:11608339-11617701 GCF_000735185.1 Notothenia coriiceps | reverse complement strand
GGAGGAACAACGAAGAAGGGACCTAAAAAGAGGTAAAGGGAAATTTGACACCCAAAAGGAGGCCCTTCACAAGGAACTGCTATGAATAATTTGTTAATTTTAGGTTAATTTGATAGGATATCATCGACAATTCGTGATATGTGGTGTTTAAATTTTTTTTGGTCCTTCTATATGGTCTAATTTGTGTATTCGAGTACTTTTTTGTACAACGACATACAACCAATCAGTCCGTTTCAGGTGAAGATTCTCTCGCGTTTCTTGGGTACTACCAAGTACCAGGCCATAACAATATGTAGTGTATTCCCAAAAGATAAACTATATCAAATTGTATGATCAATCTAGATTTTCTTTAGATAGATAAAACATCGTCTGTTCATTACCTATTTTATATAATCAAACAGCTATTTAAGCCTCTCTGGCCGGGAAAAGTTTTTCAAACTCCCAGGACGGACAGACGTGCAATAGATGCCGTGTGTAAATTGAAAAGATAATACATTTGCAACATAGGTAGTCCAAATGTTTGGAAATGCATGTGTGTATAATAAGAAGATGAATCCACAAGGATATCCATCCAGGACTTATGATCCAGGACCACAGCCACGACTCAAGATCCAGGACTCGCGATCCATGACACAGGACCGCAGGATCATCCATGACTCCGGATCTCGGCGTATATAGACACCAAAAAGAAAGAAATTTGGGGAAGCTGGGTTAATCGGAACATGAGAGTACACAGGTATAGACAGAGAGAAGGAAGAAGTAAGATGTCCCCCGACAGTCTAAGCCTATATCAGCAAAACTAGGGGCTGAATCTAATCAGCCCTAACTATAAGCTTTATCAAAAAGGAAGGTCTTAAGCGCACTCTTAAAAACGGATAGGGTGTCTGCCGTCCGAACACAAACTGGAAGCTGATTCCACAAAAGTGGAGCTTGATAAGAAAAGGCTCTGGCTCCCATTGTACTTTTAGAGACTCTAGGAACAACCAACAACCCTGCATTCTTGGAACGCAATGCCCTAGTAGGACAGTAGGGTATAATGAGTTCTTTAAGGTAAGATGGCGCCTGCCCATTAAGGGCTTTGTAGGCGAGAAGAAGAATTTTAAATTCTATCCTGTGTTCTATAGGGAGCCAGTGTAAGGCAGCCAGAACAGGAGTAATGAATTTACAATTCAATATGTATTGAAAACAAAATGGATCATCCTATTGTAGCCATCATTAAGTGTGTATGTGTCTGTTTGATATGTAAAGCGCCACATGCTTTATTTCCATATATCAAAACTTTGATATATGTGTAATGATACATACGGTATGTCTTGTGGGGAAATGTACAGAGAAAATGGTGGGACAAGAAGAGGCAGAATCCAAGCTGACTTGTACAAATGTGTATGTGCAGACATAGATTGAAGGGTAGAGTAGCTGAGCTGTAGTTTCTTAGGTCATAAGGCAAGAGGAAAGAGATGGCTTTGTCTCACAGTGATAGATCACCCTCTTCACTCCTCTCTCCATAAAAAAAGAGTTTCTTTCAACAAGAAAAGCATAACAGAGGGGAAAAAGCTGGAAGAGAGAGACTAAAACCTCTTCCATCTTCTCCCTTTCATTATTTTCACATTTGTACTTTCCTTCCAATAATGACATAAGAGAGGACAATCCAATATTTAAATTATTTCATAAACTCTATTTCAAGTCTGTGTTTTGTATTGTGTGAAAACCGATCAGAGGCCAGCTCTGGTGATTATTGCAGTTGAAATGCACAACGCCCTAGGGAGACGAAGGGTGTGAAGTAGGAGGGCAAAGAGAGAAACAAAGCAAGGAAATATTTGCTCATGCAAGGAAAGGCATGTTTATCAAATGAAAGGTGACAAATTGTTTACGGAGAAAGAACAGCTTGTGTCTGTCTGATGGTGTGATCTTCTCTTTGTGTGTGAGCACTGTTTTGTTCACTTAGCTCGTTCTTGAATTGGTTTCTTGCCAGCCTGTTCATGTGTGTGTTTTCTGCTGTTGCCGTATTTCAACACAGGGTCTATTTTCCTCAGATTGATTTCACAGCCATCATCATCATCAGCGTGATTTCTTGACCTCCATTTTTCCCCTGTTTGAAAGAGCTATTTTCCTCTCAGCGGAAGAAAAAGGAAAGTAGAATACTTTTACCCTCTTCTTGTCCGATGAGATGACTTCAACAATCTTAACAAAAACACTTTAAGTCTAATGTTGTTGAAAAAAAAAAAAAATGTCATTCAATTTTTGGATGAGATTAGGAGGGGGTAATTGAAGGGGGGGCTGACAATTGCTTTTCAGTCACAGAGCCTTTCTGATGGAAATGTATTACTTGAAGCTGAAAAGATATCTCCATTGTTCCCACTGTTCCGGAGAAAATATTGTGGCCCCTTATTTTGCTTTCTAGTATCAGAGATGCATGATTGTCAATATCTTGAGAGATGGAGCTCATGTTTGATGTCTGTTGAGCTCCTCAGGGGGGCTTGTTGAACTGTGATATGATACTAGAACCATCATATTGTCTACAAACACTATAACTACTGCCACAAACACTCCCATAGGCATCTCAATGACAATACTCGGATGCCTTCCACTCTTTCGGTATGATCATAGTCTCATGTTGCTCAGCAGATGTAAATATCAGTGACACCTCCAAAATAAGAAACATGTATCTATTCTGTACATACTTGGAGTATACATATTTATAGATTGAGCCCTAAAATGCCTTTAACTCACATGAAAGGGGCCTTATTACACTAATTTTCAGGTTGATATTAATATTTAGCGTCTCTACTGTGACATGTCTCCATCCTTTAATGTTCAAAAAGCTCTTTATTTTTCTCATACTGCCTGTGCTGCTGCACCTCTTTTCACCCTCTGTCTGAAACCAGAGCCCAGTCTGCTCATTGGTTAGCTTGCCGGCTCTGTTGTGATTGGTCAACCGCTTAGAGATGTCCCGCCTCTTAGCCTCTTGTATACTATAGGATAGTAACCAAAAATATCGTTTAAAACTGGAGAGATAAAAAAATATGCATAAATAAATAAATGTTAACTAGGTCAAATAAGATATGAAAGAATAACACAAATAAAATAAGTTACATTAATTTGTTATTGGCTATGTTAGGTTATTGGTTATGTTCCCATACTTATTTGATTATTAAAAATGTAAACCGATCTTTTTCATATGGGTGTTTTAGAGTTGTACCCCCTAGATCTAGTAGTGATTCTGCTCAAAGTGCACCAGATTGAAGCATTAACCACACCTATCCATAACTTCACCCTCAACATAGACGGCTTCCCAGTTCAAACCTCCACTCACATCCGGAACCTAGGCATCATATTTGACCAAACCCTCTCCTAGCGCTAACCAATAGAAGCACAAGTGCTACAATGTAGTGTCATTATGTTACGGAAGTCCACTGAGGGGACCCATGGAGGTGTTCAGACAGGGCGGGGGGTTTGTAGGGACATTTGTGATTTTAGCCGTTGCAGGCCATTTACATGCACAGAAACCTAAATACCACGCAGCAGGAAAGGGAAACCCCGATAAAAGCATCTTAGGGTCCCTTTAACCCCAACACATTTGATCCATATCAGTGAAAATGAGTTCTTTAAACATATTGAAAGTTATGTTTTTTTCAGTCCATCAGCTTTGAAAGGTAACAGGACGAGGTCATTTGTAAAGTTGCCGGATTGTCTTCTCTGAGCCAAGAGGATGCACAGAGTATATTAAGTTGGCTGCTCTCCCTCTTATCATTCAAATTGCAAACAAGATGATGACGCACATCAAACTTTAGCGTTCGACTATACCATGTCAATAATTAATAATGATGAGAGGAAACCGGCGAGATGCACTTTACTGGAAGTGGGATAATGCACTTTCTGTTAAGTATGTTAATCTTGCCGTATCCGTTTATTAATTTGACTTTCAGAGCATTGATGAGCTTTTACTTATTTTACACCTTTTCTTTTCCTCTTAGCATTGATTACTCAGCTCCTTAATCTGTCGCTCTCTCTGTTCCTCTTTCCAGCGGAGTGTGGGGGCGCCAACAAGAACGAGCTTTCTGGTCGTATCCTGTCTCCGGGCTACCCAGCGCCCTATGAGCACAACCTGCACTGCATCTGGACGATCGAGGCCCCCTCTGGAAGCACAATTAGGTCTGAACAACTCTTTGTTTCCTTCTTCGTACCTTTCTAGTTTTCTGATTACATTGTTCTTTTCCTGGGCTTTCTTTCTTTCAAACTACCACCTTTCAATATACTTCCAATTTAGACCTCCTTTTTGCAGTTGTATTCATCACTTTCACAGGCTGCTGTGTAATCAATCTTCAGCGAGCTGCTATTGGCCAATAGTTGAGTTACTACTGGGTAAGGGGAAATGCCACCTCAGAGCCTTAAGAAAGTCAAGTGTTGGGCTATGATTGTGTGTTCTATGCTTTACTCTTGAATTTGATTTAATGCAAGTAAGCAAAATCCTGCAAGACCCTGTGTCTAGCATGAGGTTTTTGATGATAGCTTTCTAGAAAATGTAAACTTAGGTTATTCTCTAGCATCATATTTATTTCCATTCTTGCCTTTTTTTTTGTGATCAAAGATATTTCTCTCCATACGGTTAGGGTAGTGGCAGCAGTCCTTTTTCCACACCGTGCCCTGCGGGATCCCCCAATATTTCCTTAATGTGTTCCTGAGATGCCGCAGGGTAGTGATTCCTAAAAGGTTGCGCTGGGAATAATACTCAATACTCAATCAGCCTATTATCCCAATTGTAACAGCTACTGTAGAAAAAAAAATTGTTTTGTTCTGCATCCGTAAATTGTCTGAAGTTATAGGAATTTAGGAATAACTAGCTACATGCTTCAATTTCCTTCAAAATTGCTTCCATCCGTCACTATTTGCCTTCCTCCATTGACTCTGCGTGCACTTGCGTGCGCCTGTTTTGTATTCATTCGGTGCATTCACTCATGTATGCAAATGTTTGTTGATGTGCCCATTCCTGTGGCTCCTGTTCCAATAGAGCTAACCCTCGACCAACTTCCTATTTCTATTCTGAAGTTTGGAAATGTGCTTTATTTAATTCAATAAATTGCTCCTTTTTAATAATGTACATATTTTGATTCTAAGCTCTCAATTCCTTTTAGCAATACGTTTTGATTTTTGCTATTGATTTGAACTTTTTGCATGCTCTTTCAGTTGCCAGTCTGGATGGACCATTGTATAGTGCTAGTTCCCATGTACAAAATATGACATTGCTTGCAAATGTTTACAACCTAAAAGCATGAAAGGCCATTCAAAAATGAGTCTTTTCAGCCATCTGACCCTGACAATCTTCTTTGTCCAGTGTGCAAGCAATTCAACATTTTTGAACATACAGTAGATAGATACGCATATAGATAAATAGATAGATAGACATATAGATATATAGATGGATAGACATATAGATAGATAGACGGATAGTGTGACGTTTGGATACTACTTGGACCCCAAAGCAGAGACTGACAAAAATAAAGCTTCAATGTGTTTAATAAAGGAAGGTAGTCCAAGGCAGGTACTGACGACAGGGAGCTGGCTGGCTGCAGTAAGTCCAAAAACAAAGCTGAGGGAAAACTCAAAAAAGCTCCTCAAAAAACTGTGAAGTGAACAAAACGGACTCCAGGCTGCAGAAAGGCACTCCGGACCGTGGAACAGCATGTAATTCTCTGGCAGAGAAGTGAGGTGAGAGCCAGGCTCTTAAAGAGCAGGTTGATCATGTGAGCGGGGACAGGTGTGCTTCATCTGCAGCCAGGAGTATACCAGCCACGCCCCCTGTCACACACCAGCCCTGCAGAGACGGAGAGACAGAGTAGTGAGGGGTAAAAGGAGCAGATAGATAGATAGATAGATAGATAGATAGATAGATAGATAGATAGACAGATACATCTAGTACATACTGTAGGATACATTTTAACAAGACTTTGTCCTCGTGGAAAATGGACATTGTAACCCCGTATGTGTCATTCTGCGTCCATTAAGCTACTAAACCACAAACATGGAGCTAGCAGTGTGTTGGACGTGTTTGGAATATCAATGGTGTTCATGCACTGTCATAAAGCAGAGCTGTAAACTAATGAAATAAGTGTGTAAGCCTAGGTACATGTGGGAACAGTGCTGTGAAGGAGGGTACTGATTAATCCATAAATGCACGTGTACATGAAGGAGCATGTGAGGAGGCGATGAGCACAATAGATGGTTCAAGTAGGAGGGATATAATCTCTCTTCTCATAAATTGAATTAACTTCTCCTAGATAATCACTTGACCATCCTAGTGGTGCATGTGTGACATTTATGAATCCCGGCACTTTTTATAAACATTCTATAAATAATAATTCGCCAATGTTAGGGGATAGGAAGTCATTCATAATAAACGTACATGATAGTGATCATATTCAATAACTTTTAACAGACTGCAGCAGAATTGTATATGCCCTGGTAATATCATGCGAGGCTTTTAACTCAACACACTCCAACACTAACTCATTCTAGCTCTGGCACATGTTTTATGTTAAATCCAATATGAAAAACACATCTACATAATACTATCAGATAGCACTGTATACTTTATTTTCTTCACTTTGCCATGTCGTTTCTAAAAATGTGCACCGTTCTGTTTGATTCTCTGCATGGATCTATTTGTGTGTGAGTGCCATCCCATAGCTAGCACATCTGACATTCCTCGGTCCCTCCTGATTGCTAGTTTTGGTTCATTAGTGCCTTCAGCACCTCTGGGTCCCCGGCATTCCTCTGCAAGGTACTATGCTCTGTATCCATGCCTTTGATCCTACCCACGCAATTCATTATTGAGACGAATTTGCAATGCATTAGCCCTGGGATTCCTTGTGTATCAAATGGTGCAGCCTAAGGTAGCAAACAAATTAAACCGCTGCAAGTTTGTAAGAAACCAGGAGATGTGCAGATTGACTGTAGACATCTGAAAAGCCCACAACTGGTTTGCCGGGAGTTATGGATGGATACGGAATATATGTGGGAGGCAGAGAGAGGAATACAGACATGAAGATATCATAACAATAAAAAAGCAATCGAGAGGTTAAGGGAGGTAATGAGCCATTTCAGCGATAGAACAGTCAGTGGTTAATGCTACAAAGATCAAAGGAGGGAGGTAGGCTACACGGTACATGCCCACAGGTTCAAGCACTTTTAAAAAAATATATTTTAAAGATATTTTTCTAAAGTTGTAACTCAGTGCCCGGGTTGTTTGTTCAACACTAGTGAAGGAGGTTAAGATAAATAGACAAAAAGAGAGATAGCGTGTGATGGCGAATTAGTATTTTTTTATTTGATTAAACTACCAATTTACCACAACCCCCCGAAAAAATCCCCTCCGTTCAGTCCATGGAACGTCATGGGAGAAAATGTGTGTGTGTGTGTGTCAGTAAGCTTGTGGTGCAGTGTGTAAACTATTTATTTGTCGGTGAAAACATGCTACTTTGTCAAGACCACCTGCGGGTAAAATGAAGCAGCTCCCGAAAGCTAGCAGCAACAACATCGCTTACGGAAACTTTGTTAAGGTGGATCAGCCTTAGGAGCCACACATAGCACTTTCCCAATGCAATGCAGCGCACATCTGTCATGCTCCATCACATAAATATTGCCTTCAGTCTTACATAAATATGCACATATATTTTACTGGGTTGGCTCACCCCAAAAGACAATGTTATATAATGTATTTCGTGTGTGTGTGTGTGTGTGTGTGTGTGTGTGTGTGTGTGTGTGTGTGTGTTCTTTAACCTCTACTTTAATCTCACTGATTCACTTTACAATTTCCCCCCTTTTCCTGCCTAAAAATAATAGCGGCTGTCCTTTTATCTGAATGGCTTACACGGCATTACATCATGTGCCTTTGCCGTACAAGAACTGGACAAGACGGTTCAAGTGTCGACACAACGCCCCCATGTGTTGGCTGATCTGTCTGCTGTGCTTGGTGTCTTCACTTGGATGTGTCTCCCTGATAGATGAACCCACAGGGACAGGCCCACAGAAGCCACACATATGGATGAGGTTAGCTCCGAACATACGGTAGGCTTTATACACACATTCTCAATTAGTGGTGAAAAGCAGGCAGTTGGAAGTTTCGTCGACATCTCTGTTCTACACATCAATACACCCCCTCACATAGTTACTTATTTATCGTCTTCATCCACACATAGACTGAAGACTCCCAACAGGAGTCTTGATTGCAGCTCCACTGTTTTGTATTCATGTGAGAGAATCTCGCCTCTCGATTTCTCTCTCTGTTTTCCTCATATGAATACAAAATAATTTAGGCAGAATCAAAAAAGACCTGATACATATTTTCCGTCCCTCTCTTACACCTTCTCATCTCCACTCGGGAAACCCTATCCGATACTTGATTTAGGAAGGGGACAAGTTTAAAGGAAGGTTTTTCCTAAACTTCAAAACATGGCTTTCTATGATTTTACAAAGCTTTGACAGCGCACACTTTTCTTTTCCTTACTGAGAAATACAGTAATCCTACTTCTCTCAACCTGTGGTTTTATGCCTCCCTCCTCTAACCCCACACGCTCCACTTCACCCGGCAGCCTTTCTCTTAAGAGGAGAAAGTTTAAAAAAAAAAAATGGACTTTCCCTGCTGGAAGCCTCACACTTCACTTCTCAGATCCTCTGCAATGAACAACTTCCTGAGTCTGGCTTTCCAATTTAACAAGTGTGGACCTGGACACACACTCTGCTCTCAGGCTGCTTTTGCCGGAGGTTCTGCACCAACAACCAGGGCAATAAAGCAAGACAAATAAGTAATAAACAAAAAGATAGTTCAAAATAAAGAGAGCCAATAGGATTTCTTCATTACAAATAAATGAAAGTTTAGTCCTCACACCAGTGTTAATTTTGGCAGCTGTTTTTGATTTAGTCTTTAGACGAAAATGGTTATTAGTTTTAGTCACATTTTAGTCATTCCTATCCTTCGTAGTTTTAGTCTAGTTTTAGTCGACGAAAACTCAAAACGTTTTAGTCAAACTTTTAATCGATGAAAAATGACATTTTAGTCAACTTTTAGTCAAAATGTGTCTCTATACTCTCTGAACGCTCCGCTCCGTCCCCGGCAGATCTCTGATTCGCTGCAGCATGTCTGTTAGGCCCCGCCCCCCGCACACAGAGAGACACAGGGAGATCGCTCTTCTGGAGTGAAGAGAGCGGAAATAATGATATTGCTTTACATATAAATCAAAAGCAAACTGCTCCTGCTCTTCCCTGAAATTTCCACCAATTACCACCTGATAGCCCTGTTAAGTTTTACGTCGTCATAAAGGGGGGTCACAAGGTAGAACAGACAGGTTTTTACGTAGGATGCAAAG
>NW_011369945.1:11601165-11608041 GCF_000735185.1 Notothenia coriiceps | reverse complement strand
CCCGGACCCCCCTAGAGGGTGTCAGGTCCACTCCCCATTTATAAAAATAGCACTTTACCCCTGCACCCCCTCTAATCTCAGATACACCCTGAGTCATCTTGTTTAAGTACAGTGAGCCTTTCGAAAATATACAGTAAAGAGAAAAACCCACCAGCATTATAGAATATACTATGACTTTGAGCCAAATACTTGTTTTTGGGCTGTATAAATAAATTGACTTGAAACAGTTGCTGATTTAGAGTACTGGCACCTTTTTTATTCCAATTCAAGCACTGTCCTAAACTCAGAAATGTTTTACGGATTTCATATCGCATTAACACCGTATCCCTACATACATTGCGGCTAAAACATCTAATCAGCGAGTTTAAACCATAGCTGAGGATCTTGGGTAATCAGTTCAGTGGCTGTGTATCGCAATGATGCTCAAAATGTCCCTTATAGGCCTACGTCTGTTTCGGGTTATTTTTATTTTGAAATTCAGTTCCTGACGGATGCCAAAAAAGCCCGAGATTATAGAATCAAACAAATACATAAAAACAAGGATAATTGTGTGTTATTGGTGAGTAAATAACAGTGTGTTATTTAGAAAAGAATAACAAATTAGAAGGAAAAAAAGATTCAAACAAATACAGATTTCAGTATTCTGAGGCTCTGAGCCCCATTTATTTTCCTCACAGACGACATAAAAAGTCCGACATTATACGATTTAAAATAAANGAATCGTTTGACAGCCCTAGTTTTTACTCAATATCAAGCCACGATTATTGTTTTTATTTTAAATCGTATAACGTCGGACTTTTTTTGTCATCTGTGAGGAAAAGAAATGGGGCTCAGAGCCTCAGAATACTGAAATCTGTATTTTTTAAAATCTTTTTTTCCTTCTAATTTGTCATTATTTTCTAAACAACACACTGTTATTGACTCACCAATAACACACAGTAATCTTTGTTTTTATTTATTTGTTTGATTCCATAATCTCTGGCTTTTTTTGCGTCCGTCAGGAACTGAATTTCAAAATAAAAATAACCGGAAACAGAAGTAGACATTNTGTTCACCAACATGATTTTCCCCTTTTTTTCGTGTCACACGGAACGATTTTAAAAGCAATGCATTTCTATTGGTAGTATGTTTCGTGCCTGCAGCACGTGACGTGCTGCAGGCACGAAACATACTACCAATAGAAATGCATTGCTTTTAAAATCGTTCCGTGTGACACGAAAAAAAGGGGAAAATCATGTTGGTGAACACGAATCAATAGATTAAATGTCGTGACTATAACACGAAATGCCGTGAGACTGGGTTGGGAGCATACTGTGAGTATTTGTTGTGTGAATGCAGACATTCCCCTGCTATGAGATACATGTAAGGCCATCTGCTCACATTGGAGTTGATATATGGAAACGCTAGCAACTTAGTTAGCCCAGTTAGCACTGTGTCAATGGCTTAGCAGCCCGAAAAACGTTTACCCATTTAAACAGTCGTGGTAGATACCTTTAAACATCATAAATACACAAACAACAATGGATACTTACAGGTTGTGTACCCGAATCTCCCGCTGGTCCAAACAAAGTAGGAACAGCATCGTCCTTCAGTGTCCTACGCTGTACATATCCGGCATGAATCGCTGCAATTTTTCGCGAAGCTTTCGTCCGTGAAATGCCGCGCACACAGTACAATACCGGCTCGAACATCTGAAGGTACAGTGTTAACAAGAAATGTCAACCACTGACTTCGTCGTGGTTCTGCCCTCGGTAAGGCATACATTGAAGATTTCCCCTCACAAGACAGGAAACAGACCCTCGTTGCATGACTAGATACAGTTTTGAACTGAACCTGACCTTCCAACAGTGTACAGATGTAGCGATTCATTTCAGATCTGGGCGGGCACTGGTACCCACGTAAATACCAAGAAAGAAAACATTGGAAAATGGAAATCTCCAACGAGGCGTTTGGGGAGGTATTTCTGTGTTAGAGTTTTACCCACACGGGTATACTTGAGGGTTTTGGACCGGCAGACCGTTTACATGATAAAAACCTTCATAACAAACAAAGGACAAGTAATAAGCGAAAAGCATGACATGGGACCTTTAAGCAGGATAAAGTGCTACAGAATAAGTTATTTATGTAGCCGTTACCGCACTCTGGTTCCCTCAAGCATGCCATGTATGTATGTTATCCATTGGTTATTATTGACATTATTCTGACTGCAAATATCACAAGGAACCCCGCTTCACACCTTATGATTGATCAAATCCGATTCTACCAGACGTATTACTCGTAGCTTGTCAACTACGTAAACTAGTATCGAAGCTATATAGCAAAATATCACCGTCGTGACTTGCTGATCTCTCACGAACACCGCCGTTATCTTGGATTCTGCATTGCCCACAAGAAATGATCAGAGATGTCTATTAAGAAGATGATCACACTACGTGACATACAATTATTTCAAACTGTTTCTCAAGTCTTAGGTATTTCCAGACACTGCGCTACTAAGTCAGTGACGTGCGGAGGTACACTGGCTGTCTGATGCCATTTACTCCGCAGAGTTGCAGACTAACACAACCATATCTTGGGTATGAATGCGTGTAGCCTACCCGCAGCCATACCCTGGCGCTGCACTGGCGGTATGTATGGCATTCTGCGCTTGCGTAATGCGTTAAATATCTTAACCGCAATTAATTAAAAAAATTAATTACCGCCGTTAACAGCGATGATTTTTACAGCATTAATAATAATATTTGTAAATCTGACTCTGAAAGAGTCAGTGCGCTCACCAGCCATGAACCTCACCGCACGTCACTGAACATAGAGGGTATCTAACCCTAATCTGAGAATAAATTTAATATTTGTATTTCCCAAAGTGTTCAAAATTATTTTGTTTTTTTTTAAGTACATTTTGAGTATTGTTGTGGAAGGCTGCACAAATCCTAAAACACGGACATGAGTCAGCAACTTCCCCACACGTGATTTTGAAGCTTAGCTTGTTTTTAAGTAACAAGCTACGAGTAACTACTTCTGGCAATTGGATTTAACAATCATAAAAGCGGGGTTCCCTTGTGAAATTTTGGTGGAATAATCCAAAAACCAATGGAAAAGTCCTTTTGGCATTGTTGTTGAGGGAACCAGAGTGACGGTAACGGCCTACAAAAAAACATTTTTCCTGTAGCACTTTATCACTGCTTAAAGGTCCCATGTCATGCTTTTCCGGTTATTACTTGTCCCCTTGTGTGTTATGAAGGTTTTTATCCATGTAAACGGTCTGCAGAGTCAAAAACCCTCAAAGTATACCCTGTAGTGAGTAAAACTCTAACACAGAAAAGACCTCCCCAAAACGCCTCGTTGGAGATTTCTCATTTTCCAATGTTTTCTTCCTTGGTATCATTACGTAGGGATACCCAATAGCCACGCCCAGAGCTATGCCAGCCGAACATATAGTATACTGTTGGAAGCTTAGGTTCATTTCAAAACTGTATCCAGTCATGCCAACGAGGGTCTGTTTCCTGTCTTGTGAGGGGAAATCTTCAATGTATGCCTTTCCGAGGGCAGAACCACGACGAAGTCAGTGGTTGACATTTCTTGTTAACACTGTTCCTTCAGATGTTCGAGCCGGTATTGTACTGTGTGCGCGGCATTTCACGGACGAAAGCTTCGCAAACATTGCAGCAATTCATGCCGGATATGCACAGCTGAGGACACTGAAGGACAATGCTGTTCCTACTTTGTTTGGACCAGCGGGAGATTCGGGTACACAACCTGTAAGTATGCATTGTTGTTTGTGTATTTATGATGTTTAAAACAGCTAAAAGGTATCTACCACGACTGTGTAAATGGGTAAACTTTTTTGGGGCTGCTAAGCCGTGAAATGACACAGTGCTAACTGGGCTAACTAAGTTGCTAGCTTTTCCATATTATCAACTTACTCCAATGTCAGCATGATGCCTAACTTTCAACCCCCTTACGGCGCCCATGCATGGTATCTCATAGCAGGGGTAGAATGTCTGCATTCACACACGAAATACTCATTAGTCGTCAGTTAGGCTATCTGGGTGGATTTTGACCGTACGGGTCGACGTCGCAAAATCTTAATTACTGATGTTAGTTGGCGTTCCTCGCGTGTATGCTACTGAGTAAACAAAGAAGGCTACCCAAGAGCTTAGACAGCTAGGGAAAGACATTGTTTATGCCAGCTATAATGACTATGACCGAAAGTAGCAGACTACCCGTATTAAGATTGCATTTGAAACATGTTCTTGCTAGCCTAATATTTTGAACCACTAGCTGTTTCCATAAGTAGGTTGGCATATTACCACTGAACAACTAGCAAACGTAGGTTAGCATATTTCATCTAGTAGCTGCAAGCTAACTAACCTAAAACAACTTGGAATTTTCTATAATGTATTTGTGATTGCATTTGATTATCCAGCAGATCATGGAAAACTCCTGGCGTCATCCGGCGAACATACACTCTATGAGGATATGCCACTCTGATGCCTCTTCCTGAAAAAGCCACAGCACCAATTTACAAAGCTGCCGATAGGCAACGATGCCGAAAACGCCTATAAGGTGGAGGAATGGTATGAGTATATCAGTGTATGTATATTTACTAGGCTGTAAGGGTAACGCTTAATAACGCCACTAATATTTTCTAACGCGATTAACGCAGTGTATTTTTGTTCTTCGGACCGCCCGTAGTGCAGATGCGCATCGAGTTAAATATACCATCTACAAGCTGATTGCTGACAAGCCCCGCCTCCTGCGCCCGGCTTGTGGCAGACCACACTTCCACGCTCACCGGCAGTGCACCGACGGTCCATCGGGAGGACCGTGATGGGTGTTGTGTATGTGGTGGCGCCGAGGTTCCGATTGAGAGAGACCTTTGCGTGTATTTGTTGTTGTTAAGCATCTGTGCTTAGCTAGCTGCGCTTAACGGGATATAAGGATCTGTTTAAATGAAAACAGAGGACGGACATTTCGCCCGACAACTGCGCCGAGCACTTGACTTTATGCAGGTAGCCAGACAGTGGTACATTGTACGAAAGTCAGCACACTCCAGCACGGTATAGTTTCTCATAAATTATTTCAGGCGATCAGGGGCAGCTCCCGTTCGGAGGCATGCCTTGAGTGACACACAGGGTCACATCCATCACTACAGAGACACACACATTGTTATATTGTATGAGAGAGTTCCAGGTTGAATTGAGGCGGTATATTATTGTAATGTATTCAGTTGTTTGTTGTGTTTAATATTCATGAGAGTTATTTGGTCATTTGTTCAAATGATAATAACATTTAGTTCATAAAGCTATAATTTGTCCACTCATATGCTTGATTATGAGTGTTAGTACGGGTACAAATATACTGGACTCAAATTGGAATCGACTCATATTTTAATGAGAAAATAAAACAAATGTATTGTAAACAAAAAGATCACTCTTGCAAGGACAAATACCAACAACTCTATATCAAATGAACAAAACTCTCCTCTTGGTACTCTCCTCCTCTGGTATTTGCCGCTGGGTCTCTGGACATATTGATAGCACCACTGAATACAAGACAAACTGGCACAAGACAAAGGAGACGAGACATGACAATGGAAACATGGTGCGGACTTTACTAGGAGATGACAAGGACATTAAAATAGATCGGACAAGACGTGGAAGTTAACATGAAAATCCGGCGTCTTACATAGAAACTCTGGACTAGACCTTGGGAATGGAACATAACGTTACCTGACTAAACATGAATATTTACAGACATGAAACATAACACAACTAACAAAGATTGACTGAGATTTTTTTTTTTTTTTTTTTTTTTTTTTTGTTTTTTTTTGTTTTTTTTTTTTTTTTTTTTTTTTCTTTTCATCAGTACTCCCCCTCTAGGGACTGCTCGGAAGTCCCCTCAGGACACTCTTCTGGATTTGATCTCTGATAGATCAGTGATCAAACTTCCTGATCTACATATGAAACTTGCAGGAACCAACCCCATTGTCTTTCTTCGGGACCGTAACCATTCCCAATCCCAAGGAATTGTTTCCCTTCGACCACTAGTTACGGTACTCAAGTCAGTTCTTAAATACTGTAGATCAGACCACCTATTCAACCATCCTGGTGGGATGGCGGTGGGGGCTTAGAGGCGGGTCACAGATGGACTCTCTATCAGCTTGACCTTGTCCCACATGAAACGTTTGATTGTACCTTGATGCGACCTGTGTGGTAGACGTAAGCGCACAGACACTGGGTTAATCACCTTAGAAACCTGGGAAAGGGGCCCACAAACTTGGGGCTGGCTTTCTGGACATTGACAGTGCAGGGGTAGTCTTTGGTAGGTCAGCCAAACGCTTTGTCCAGGCCCTATAGGATGAGCAGGTCTGCGATGCCGATCCACCACCTTCCTTCATCTGGCTGGGGCACTGCACAGGAAGCACGACGACACCTGCCCAGATCCGGCGGCACGACGGACCATGGCGTGTGCCTGACGGACCGTGACCTCACCTTCATTGGGCAGGGAAACAAGGGTTGGCTGGGTAACCATAAAACACTGGAAAGGAGTATAGTCTAGTACGGCGGTGGGCAGTGATGTTTGTGAGCCATACGACCACACCATGTGCTTTGCTCCACGATGCCTGCGTCTGGGGGAACGAGAGCACTGCAAACGGTCTCCCAGTCTGGTTGATGCACTGCTGATTGGGCCATGGCCATTCTCTCTATTATCAGGCTGATGGTTCACCAAGGAGTATGTGCGAATCTCCTTTCCAAAAAAATCTGTGTTTTTATGGTTTGGCCTCGGTCCGATAGGATTACTTGATGTCCCTGGGAAAACTCATGATGCGGATAAATCTTTCACGTAACGATGGACCTCTTGCCATGTTGCATG
>NW_011369945.1:11586943-11601120 GCF_000735185.1 Notothenia coriiceps | reverse complement strand
CGAACTATGTCCAAAATATGCCATTTCTTTATGTATATTGTTGTGGGAATGGAAAGATAAATGAAAGAAGGCAGATATATCCATTTAACATACAGTATGTATGTATGTATGTATGTATGTATGTTTATTATAACATTGTTCTGTGTGTCAAAATGAAAGACAGCCCACACACCTGTCAATCATCAAACCGTGAGGTCTTATTTCATTACGTGTTGATTTCTATCAACACGTAATGTTGTATCGATGTATAGAGAGCAAAAGTATTCTCCGTCGGGACTTCCTGCAACAACACCAGGCCGTTATCTTGATTCTGATTGGCCAGAAGAAATGATCAAAGATTTTCTATTAAGAAGATGATCACTACGTGACAAAAGTTTTCAAAACCGTTTCTAGTCTTCGGTATTTCCAGACAACTGGCTACTGAAATCAATCTTACTAACTTCTGTCTGTGCAATTTACTCCGCGAGTTGGCAGACTTTAACATCAAGCCATTTCTTGGTATGGCTGCCTGTAGCCTACCCCAGCCATACCCTGGCGCTGCCACTGGTGGGATGTATGGGGCCGGCCATTCTGCGCATGCGTTAAATGCGTTAAATATTTTAACGCAATTAATTCAAAAAATTAATTACCGCCATTAACGCGATAATTTTTACAGCATTAATAATAATATTTGTAAATCTGACTCTGAAAGAGTCAGTGCCTCACCAGCCATGAACCTCACCGCACGTCACTGAACATAAGGGGTATCTAACCCTAATCTTGAGAATAAAGTTAATATTTGTATTTCCCAAAGTGTCAAATATTTGTTTTTAAGTTACATTTTGAGGGCAGGCCCTTTTACTTTTGAGTATTTTTGTGGAAGGCTGCACAAATCCTAAAACACGGACATGAGTCAGCAACTTCCCCACACGTGATTTTGAAGCTTAGCTTGTTTTTAAGTAACAAGCTACGAGTAACTACTTCTGGCAATTGGATTTAACAATCATAAAAGCGGGGTTCCCTTGTGAAATTTTGGTGGAATAATCCAAAAACCAATGGAAAAGTCCTTTTGGCATTGTTGTTGAGGGAACCAGAGTGACGGTAACGGCCTACAAAAAAACATTTTTCCTGTAGCACTTTATCACTGCTTAAAGGTCCCATGTCATGCTTTTCCGGTTATTACTTGTCCCCTTGTGTGTTATGAAGGTTTTTATCCATGTAAACGGTCTGCAGAGTCAAAAACCCTCAAAGTATACCCTGTAGTGAGTAAAACTCTAACACAGAAAAGACCTCCCCAAAACGCCTCGTTGGAGATTTCTCATTTTCCAATGTTTTCTTCCTTGGTATCATTACGTAGGGATACCCAATAGCCACGCCCAGAGCTATGCCAGCCGAACATATAGTATACTGTTGGAAGCTTAGGTTCATTTCAAAACTGTATCCAGTCATGCCAACGAGGGTCTGTTTCCTGTCTTGTGAGGGGAAATCTTCAATGTATGCCTTTCCGAGGGCAGAACCACGACGAAGTCAGTGGTTGACATTTCTTGTTAACACTGTTCCTTCAGATGTTCGAGCCGGTATTGTACTGTGTGCGCGGCATTTCACGGACGAAAGCTTCGCAAACATTGCAGCAATTCATGCCGGATATGCACAGCTGAGGACACTGAAGGACAATGCTGTTCCTACTTTGTTTGGACCAGCGGGAGATTCGGGTACACAACCTGTAAGTATGCATTGTTGTTTGTGTATTTATGATGTTTAAAACAGCTAAAAGGTATCTACCACGACTGTGTAAATGGGTAAACTTTTTTGGGGCTGCTAAGCCGTGAAATGACACAGTGCTAACTGGGCTAACTAAGTTGCTANAAAACTATGACGAAATGTATATTTAGTTTTCGTTGACGAGACGAGAAGGGACTAAGGTGTTAATGGAAATATGCTGCATTTTGAATTTCCGATAGTCCACCATTAACACCTTAGTCCCTTCTCGTCTCGTCAACGAAAACTAAATATACATTTCGTCATAGTTTTCGTTATCAAGAATCTATTTTTAGCTCGTCATCGTCTCGTCTTAGTCATGTAAAAAAGGTCGTTGACGAACATTTTTCGTCATAGTTTTCGTTGACGAAATGAACACTGCCTCACACCTACTGAGCAGATGAAAGACGGATAGATCTCACAAGCCCCTTTCAACATTTGTCTTGCTTCCGGCCAGCATCGCTCTCATCCTCTCCCCATCTTCTCTTTTTCACCATCTCCTTATCCCGGCTTCACTCTCAAAAAGTGACAAGGAGAGATGGGCTATTTAGATCTTGTATAAAAGGAACCAATTATCCTAACATGCAGCCCACGTCCATCCTATCCATCCGACTGCTCAGCACAAATCCCTCCATCCTTCCGAGCTTCCTCTGCTCTCCATCAACCTCTTATCCTCCTGCCATCCTCTTCTTCAGGCAGCGCGGCAATGATTAACGCTGGTCTTGTTTTTGTTCCCTCCCTTACCTTCTGCTTTCCCTCTTCCTTACACCCATCCTTCCATCTTTCTTTCAAAACATAAATCTGAAAGTAGAGCATGATGCCATTCGGTGTTTGGCAGTCCTGAGTGTTGCATTAAAAAAAAGCACAGGAGCATGGATCCAACACTTGATTGGTGTTTGATTCAAACATTACTCATGCAAATCAGAACCATATGTTACACACTCTAATCCTTAATGCTGTCTAGATTCACACACCTTCTGCACATTCACATGAATAATTCAAGCAGGAAGGAAACTGTACATACATCTGAAAACATTCTCCTGATGTTTAACTGATGCGGATACATCTTTGAAAACACCTCAGCATCTCCTGTCTAGAGTAAGGGAAGGTGGAGCATAGGGTAAGGGTATGTAGTACCTCAGGATTTCAGAACAGGGTTAGGATTTATATCCACTGCCTGAGGGGCTTACATGACAGGGATGGAGGCCTTTTTTTGGGAGAAAAAAGTCAGAATTCTGACATTAATTTCAGAATTTTGACTTTAATCTTAGAATTCTGACTTTCCTGTTCCTCAGAACAAAAAAACATACATTTCTTTGGGAGAAAAAAGTCAGAATTCTGACTTTAATCTCAGAATGTTTTCTCCCAACAAAAAAAAAAATGGTTTTGTTCTGAGGAAAAAGTTAGACTTCTGAGATTAAAGTCAAAATTCTGAGGAAAAAGTCAGAATTCTAAGATTAAAGTCAAAATTCTGAAAATAAAGTCAGAATTCTGACTTTTTTCTCAGAACAAACTTTTCTTTTTTTTTTAAAATCCTCCCAAATTCATGTGGCCCTAATCCTCTTCCGTAGGTATAAAAGTTACATCAGAGACTGTACAGAAGTCTGCTAATCAGCACTGTAGAATATCAAACACCTTTTTTGACCATGGTGTTTTACATAATTATAAAAATATTTGATATTTGGTGATCTTTAGTTATATTTTATTCACATAATTTAGCTTCTATTTTGTAACAAGAAAACAGATAGAGTCTGGCTAATTGTAGATTAATTCCGAGTTGGAGAATAAACTTCTTTTTATTCTCCAACTCACTAACACCATCTTTAAAGATAATTAGTTCACCTTACAGTAATTGTATGTATTTCTGCAGATTTAATTTATGAGTTGGCAGAGATACATCAAAACTCTTAGGTGTTATCTGCCAAAGGTTTGGCACCTTGCTCTTGTCTGGTGCGTTTCAGGGTCAATAACCCTTCTCAAGTGCTCCCCCTCAGCAGTACTTGCTAAAGAAGTATCACTTTCACATCCACATTTTCGGATTAAAAACCACTGAGTTGTTGACACCTACCTCTGGTTGTCTTCTCCAACTCTTTATAGTCTAGAAACGTTGGTGTTATTCTTAGTGCCACAAGAGATATCACAGATGTGTGCCTTGTCATTTAGGTTGGGTTAGCCCAGAGTACTGAGGAGAAGTGAACGGGTTAAGCTTGCTCTCTCTCTCCTGTCTCCTCCCACAGCTCAGGCTTCAGTTATGTGTTGCTGTTTTTATGCCTCCGCTCATGCGACGGCACAGCCAGAGGCATCATGTTTTCAAGTTTGTCTGAACCATTCTAGTGGACGCAAGATCTCAGAAACACTCAAGGGTTTCTGGAGTCAAGGGTGAACTGATAAGATGTTGTTAGTCAAAGTATAAGATCACGTGACCCCAAGACATTTTGGCAGATGCTATTTGCACACGGGTTGTATATAGCCACATTGGGTTTGTTCAAAATGAATATATTAGAACATAATTCATTTACATCCTATATTGCAACATGCACACAACTTTTCAAATATACAAACCTTTGCATCACTTTTAGAAATCCATTTTCAATCACCTGTTCCTCACAATCTTACGGGAGAAAAGTGAAAGGAAACTATTTGCATATTTTACAATTTCATGTAAATTACACAAACAGTGAGAGGACAGCGTTTTTGTAAAAGCTATATTTTGTGTTTCATGTATCCTACCTTTTTACATTTGTAACCTTCACACCAAAGACGCACTGTCAACTCAAATTTGGACATGACTTTTGGAGCGTGCTTTGGTGCTAACTGCTAAGTAGCCTAATTCTGAGCTATACTGCATTATATGAGGGGTTTGGGGCAGAGTAGGTGTAAATAGCCAAATACTTGTTGTGTAGCTATTTTCACCCGGGTGCAAATAGACACGGAAAAAACGTTTGGCCACAACTTAAGAATCCTTATGCTAATTATGACAATTTTACAGAAATGCCTTATAGGATTAAATGATGACGTTATTACTAATGCTGTCAAAATGATCGCGTTAACGGAGGTAATTCATTTTTTGAATTAATTGCGTTAACATATTTAACGCATTTAACACATGTGCAGAATGGCCCGCCCCATACATCCCACCAGCAGCAGTGCTGGGGTAGGCTACAGCCATACCAAGAAATGGCTTAGCCCCTCCATGAAAAATGATGTTAAAGTAAGCAAAATAAAGTTTGCCAACTCGCGCCGAGTAAATTGCACAGACAGCAGTTAGTAAGATTGATTTCAGTAGTCACTTGTCTGAAAATACCGAAGACTAGAAACGGTTTTGAAACTTTTGTCACGTAGTGATCGTCTTCTCAATAGAACATATTTGATCATGTCTTCTGGGCAATCAGAATCACGATAACGGCGTGGTGTTNCTTTTTGTCGAGGGAACCAGCGGCTTACTTCCTGGTTTTAGGAAGCGTCACTGGCTGCACCTCTCAATATGATGCCAATATAAACAAGGTCTTCTGTCGGCTCTGTATACCAATACCGATCTATGCTGACAAGTAAGTGAAGAGTAGACAATATAAAGGTATTGGCGAAATGTCCCAGCAGTTTAGGATAATGAAGGTTCTAATCAAATCAATTACATAGCCATTACATGTTTAACTCCTAATGACAGGAAGGCAGAAAGTGCATTATACAAATAATAATACTAATAGCAGACATGTTTTAACAATGACCATAATATCATTATTTGAATAGACCAAATATGAACAATTGAGGAAAATGAGGAAGAACTGATGTTTCAAATGTTGTAGTACAAGTAGTGATGTAGTTAGTGCATTCATTACTCTTGCAACAAATGTGTTAATTTTCACACCTACATGTGAAAACACCTCGAACAAAGGGAGGCGGGACTTAGCTCATTATAATAATTGGGGGCGGGCCCACCTGTCACTTTTTATACATACTAATGAGACGAGAGTGGTATCAGTACTACTACTACACTTGCCTACACTTTTGTAAATGATACGCCTCAAGAATGTTAAAGCCTGATTTCGTCAAGTCTGCTGCCTTCAAGTGGGATTAGGTTGACACTGGTTGCATTTATCCTCATGATCTATGTATCTTCCTTACTGACATTCGTTTTTTTTTCATGCATCTGATGGTGGCTGGGCAACAGTAGTGCCAAGTCATCTGCAAAGTCTCCTGGATTGTATCTTGTTTTTCTTCTGTTTTGTTCAAATGTACCTGAAAATAGCTTATTTAAACACAGGATTAAGATAAGAGGGAACACTGTCTAACCACGAACTGGTTGGTAACATATCCTTCATGTTGTACTGTACAGGTCATCACAGTTATTCTTTATGAAGTTTACCATTGTATTTTTCACTCTATAATGTCTCAAAAGCTTTCAAAGAGTCTCCCCTTTCACACGTTAGAATATTAAGCAACAATACACCCAAAAGTCCTGGGAATGAGCTCAGAGTAATCTCTGAATGCCATGTATTGTTTAATCCTGACATTACACATGAACTGTGTCAGTGCTTGTCTATAAATAATAGCAGTAACTATGAGCCAGATAATTAAGTGTTGTTTCAGACTACCTTGAGAGCTGGATAGATTGGCATGTTGGAAAGGGCTACGGTAGGTTCAGGAATGTTTGGCAAATCAGTGCTGATACTTATAGCTGGCTTCTACATCATCTGCAAGTTACACCCACCAACCAACAATTAAGAAGAAACAGGCTCTAAACAGTCCTCTTAGTTCAACGTAAGGCCAAGTTAGAGAGCGGTGTCGAAGTATTAAACATGGCAATGTCAGATATGATATTCCACATCACAACTTAATATAAGACAGGTTCCATTGCATCAAAAAATGTAACCGAATGACGTTACGATAACACTTTATTGTCATATCAAATCTAAAATGTTTCTGGCAACACAGCAGCTCCATCTGCAACATGGAAATAAAATGACAAATATTAATGGTGACTTCAAGCCAATGCAACGCAAGTGGGAGCACCAAAGTCAATGTTATAGACACACTCCCACTTGCTCCCTCCGCTCTGCTATTGCCAACCTCCTGTCCCTCCCCACCCGTACCAACATCAAGTCCTGGGGCGGCAGAGCCTTCTCCGTTGCTGCACCCACCCTCTGGAACTCACTACCCCAATCCATCAGAGATTTTTCCTCCCTCACAGCATTCAAAACATCACTCAAAACCCACCTGTTCAACACTGCATTCAACCACTGACCACCCCGCCCCCCTATTTTCTGTTTTGTTTATCTCTTTTTATATATATTTTTTTTTATTCTCTGTCAAAGCGTCTTTGAGTTTCCTGAAAAGCGCTATACAAGTCTCATGTAGTATTATTATTATTATAGAGTAGTTTCAGAATAAAGAGTGATAATACCTTTGAACAAAAGTAAAAGTCCATCCCGTTAGTTAGTTAGTTAGTTAGAATGGAATTTCAAATTAAAGAAAAGTATCAATATTGGCATAGCACAAGACTTTTTTCAAAAAATGTTGTTGAGTTCAAATTAAGCCACCACCACATTAGACAAGTTGTGAATTCAGTATTTTTTAATTCACAGGCTAATTGAAAGGGAAACGGCTTACCTTCACTAAAACTCCTCTTTAAAGTCTGGATGTAGATATAAAGAGACAGTTTTTTTTAGGATGTGGTGGGAAGAAATGGTTTGCTAGTAACGAAAGTGGGGACCAAAGGCCACGCGTCATCTGTCAACAGTAAAAAATGGTAATGCTCCGCTTTTGATAGAGAATCTAATTTCCAGTTATTCTCTAGTGAGTGAATGTAGGAGTTCATTAGCAGCAACAATCTGACAGTCCCTTTGTCAACAACCTGTTATCTCGAAAACAAACGCCATAGTTTGTCCCATGATTTCCATTACATTGCTAGTATTTGTGTTTCCCTTTGTACGTGATGCTCTTTGAGCCTCCTCCTGCTTTAAGTGTACCTCAGGCCGCTATCAGAGGCCTTCTGACACACAGCTGACAGAGTGGTTTAAGAGGATGCTCTTTGTTCTGCTAGTGTTGGTTTAAACATGACTCCTGTGTCTTTGTATCTCACATGGTGTTTTGCAGACAACACCACATTTCTTCTCTAGGTCTGCCACGGGTAAGGGTTAGGTTACCTTCAAACTTGAACACATACTTAAAGGTCTTCCAATTTCCAAACCCTGAAGCAGACTGTCATGTTGAAATGTTAATTAATAAATACAAATTGAATCATTTTTTGCATCAGATGTCCTCCCACAATGGGCACGATCCCCTGCATCACTGGTGTGTGTTACTCCTATACACAGTGCTTTGTGTATTGTATTGCTCGTCTGGTACAGGCTACTAACCATCCAAACCTACTTTGAGCAGTCCATCATCAGACAGGCACAACAAATGGTGTCTGATCCGACCCAAATAGAGTGGTGCAGGAATGAGTAGGAAAACTCAGAAATTAGTTAGCATTTTACAGCCTCTGGTTACCTCGGAGATTTCATGTTTTCTTCCTGGGCAACGTGACGTAGGGATACAACGGTATACAGACATTTATTTTCTTTCAGTGAAAGAAAATAAACTGAGGAGAAGTGACCCTTTACGAGCTGCTCTCTGCTCCCCTCACAAACGAGGGGCTTCGGGGAGTGTGTGTGTGTGTGTGTGTGTGTGTGTGTGTTGTGTGTGTGTGTGTGTGTGTGTGTGTGTGTGTGTGGTAGTGTGTGTGTGTGTGTGTGTGTGTGTGTGTGTGTGTGTGTGGGTGTGTGTGTGTGTGTGTGTGTGTGTGGTGTTGTGTGTTTGTGTGTGTGTGTGTGTGTTGTAGTGTCCCAGTCCATGCCAAACGAGGGTCTGTTTCCTGTCTTGTGAGCGGGAATCTTCAATGTATGCTTTACCGAGGCAGCAACCACGGACGAAGTCAGTGGTTGACATTTCTTGTTAACAACTGAGTTCCTTCAGATGTTTCCGAGCCGGTATTGGTACCTGTGTCACGGCATTTCACGGACGAAAGCTTCGCGAAAAATTGCAAGCGATTCATGCCGGATATGTACAGCGTAGGACACTGAAGGGACGATGCTGTTCCTACTTTGTTTGGACAGCGCGGAGATTCGGTACACAACCTGTAAGTACCATTGTTGTTTGTGTATTTTTGATTGTTTAAAGGTATCTACCACGACTGTTTAAATGGGTAAACGTTTTTTGGCTGCTAGCCATTGAACACAGTGCAAAAAAAGAAAAAAAAAAAAAAAAAAAAAAAAAAAAAAAAATAACTGGGCTAACTAAGTATGCTAGCGTTTCCATATACTCACTCCAAGTGAGCAGAATGGACCTTACATGTACTCATAGCAGGGAATGGTCTGCAATTCACACACAAATACTCACAGTATGCTCCCAACCCGTCCTCAACGGCATTTCGTGTTATAGTCACGACATTTAATCTATTGATTCGTTGTTCACCAACATGATTTTCCCCTTTTTAATCCGTGTCACACGGAACGATTGTAAACAGCAATGCATTTCTATTGGTAGTATGTTTCGTGCCTGCAGCCGTCTTTTTGTCCGTTTCCGGAGTCTGGAAAACCGGAAGCTGTGGGGGTTCATAAATACATGTTCTACTCAATATCAAAGCCACGATTATGTTTTTATTTAATCCGTATAACGTGCGGACTTTTTTGTCATCTGTGAGGAAAAAGAAATGGGCTCCGAGCCTCAGAATACTGAAATCTGTATTTTTTAAAAATCTTTTCTTTTTTTTCTTCAATTTGTCCATTATTTTCTAAACAACACACTGTTATTGACTCACCAATAACACACAAGTATCTTTTGTTTTTATTTATTTGTTTGATTCCATAATCTCTGGCTTTTTTTTGGCGTCCGTCAGGACTGAATTTTCAAAATAAAAAATAACCGAAACAGGCGTAGGCCTATAGGGACATTTCGAGCATCATGCGATACAAACCCACTGAACTGATTACCCAGATCCCTCAGCTTATGGTTCAAACTCGCTGATTGGATGGTTTTAGCTCGCAATGGCATGTAGGGAATAATGGTATTAATGCCATATAAAATCCGAAAAACATTTCTGAGTTTAGGATGGCCGAAGACACCTACACAACCCATAATCCCCAGCTATAGTTTAGGAACTACCTGTCCCTGTGATTAATCTTCAAACCTGGGATTGGATGTTGGAGTGGCAGTGCGCCAAGGTTACGCCCACCCCACCCAGAACTACAACATGGGCTATTGGTGTTTCGCGAAATGTCTATGGGACGTCTCTCTGAAACGCTTTCGTTTTTTCCGAAAAATTAGAAGTGCCAGTATTAAACACATTGGTGTTATCAAATGTAAAACATAATATTAATAAATGGGTGAACATCGCTTGTGTCCATAATGCGCAGCATTAATATATACCCACATGACAGTTTCATTGTCCACGTAATTCCCTACTCCCACTCATCAGAGGTTAACATGGTATTTACTCCACTACATTTTGAGGGTTACTTTGCAGATTCTGATTAAATGATGTGAAATATAAACAACCCTTCAATCGACTTTAATTACACCTGAGTAAAATTCAGGGAAGGGTGGATTGTCAAGTGCCACAATTCAGGAGAGATATTGATAGTTGGTGCTTGAGAAGACTAAACATGTTATCTGCAATTGACATGAATGGAAACGATGGGAATAAAGTAATATCGTTATTCTCTACTAATAGTTAATTAAAGACTGCTATATGTATGGCTATTTTGTCACATCCCTTTCAAGAGTTTTCTTAAGGTTTATTGGCATATCATATACATTCAACAATGGTGTTAGTTTGCAATGAAATAAAAACTGGGTCGCAGCTGAGGTTCCTCAACAGTGCATTACACAAGACATCTATCATATGTGTGTATACTCCACCATTAAAACTGTATATTCTGCACATGTCTTATACTATCCTACAGTACATAAAGAGTATAATTCATATGTATAAATATCATTTAAAATAAGCCGCTTCAACATAGTTATACATTGCAGGAAAGCAATATATTAGACGTTAGTACTCTTGTCAGGGCCTTAATATTTATCTTTTGATACCCCAAAGTTTTTTTTTCTTATTTAAAGAGACCTGAATCTAAAATATTATTTAATGTTTAAAATAAAGGTTAATTCAAGTTTTTCTGTTTTTTGCCACCTCCTCCTTTAATTCTTTGTACATCCTGCACTAAAACTGTTTTATTGTAGAGATCACTTAATAGTATACTTCTGATTTTTTATATTCATATTCTAATCCATTGACCTTCTACTTTCCCCCTATGAACAGTATTACTTTAATATATATTATATTCCATCAAATAACATTATTCAACAAAAATAAATTATTCAACAAAAATAATTTCAATCAACGTCCTTTAACCACTAGACCGGTGCCACAAGGTACACACAGCCATATAACTTTGTTATTTATTAGTGTAGGACACTTATGTTGTGCCAACATCTGTAAGATGTGTAAAGTTTTATTCATGGTTTTCACATAATTTATACAGCATATTGCTATATTATATTACATTCTTTGTTCAAAGAAAATCAAAATGTCTTTAAAAACTACAAGTCCTTTATATCAGGCTGTGCACCGTTAGGTGTAAATATAGCCTTGGTCCTATGATAAGATCAAATGTAAAAGTCAGCCCAAATTCAGTGTTGATACTGCAAGAGACGTATGGTGTGAAGAGAAATTGAAGATGTTGTTTAATTGTTGATATATTTATGATTCACGTCAAGTATTCAAGTTTCGCTGCATTTCTTCCAGTTTTCCAAAGATCTTCTCATCAGGGCTCTAATAAAATAAAGAACTAACGGCATAATTTAATATGTAATGCAGCCGAACCGTGTATTACAATGCATTATGTGATGGACTTTCAAAGAGAAAGCAAAAACACTCGGAATAAGTATTATTTTCTTAAAAAAAAAAGTTTTTCCGGTATTTGATATGCATGAACACAATAACCTACATGCCATCCGCGGCTAAAACATCCAATCAGCGAGCTTTAAACCATAGCTGAGGATCTTGGGTAATACAGTTCAGTGGCTTGTGTATGCAACCGATCTATGTCTTGTTTCTGGTTAACAGTTTCCATGAACGGACGCCAAAAAAAGCCAGAGATATGGAATTAAACAAATAAATAAAACAAAGGATAATTTGTGTGTTATTTAGAAAAAGAATAACAAATTAAAGGAAAAAAATATTTTAAAAATACAGATTTCGTATTCTGAGGCTCTGACCCCATTTATTTCCCTCAAGACGACAAAAAAGTCCGACATTATACAATTTAAAATAAAAAACAATAAATGTGGATTGATATTGAGTAGAACATGTTTTTTATGAACCCCAACAGCTTCGGTCTTCCAAGACCCGAAACGGACAAAAAGACGTGCTGCAGGCACAAAGTAACATACTAGCCAATATAAATACATTGCTTTTAAAATTGTCTGTGTGACACGAAAAAAAGGGGATCATAGTCGGTGAACACGAATCAATGATTAAATGTCCGTGGACTATACACGAAATGCCCGTGAGAACTGGGTTGATACTCCGGGTGATTTACCGTACGTCAGTAATTATAGTTGCCGTTCCTAGCGTGTTGCTACCGAGCTACCGTTCCTAGCGTGTATGCTACCCGAGTAAACAAGAAGGCTACCAACGAGCTAGCATGCTAGGAAAACATTGTTTTTATGCCAGCTACAAATGAATGACCGACGTATGCAAGACCGTATAAGATTGCAAATTGTAACATGTTCTTGCTACTAGACTAGCTGTTTTTCATAGTGAGGTTTGGCATATTACACTGAACAACTAGCAAACATAGGTTAGCATATTAATCCTAGCTGGCAAGCTAACGAACCTAAAACAAACTAAGGTTTTCTCTAATATTTTGCTGATTTGCATTTGATTTCGTCCAGCCAGATCAGGAAACTCCTGGCTTATCCCGGCGGACAACACCATGAACGGGATGACCACTCTAATGCCTCATCTAAAAAAGCCCGGACAAGCTTACAAAGCTGTGGATAGGCAAGATGCCGAAAACGCCTATAGAGGGGGAATGGCATGATATAACCCGTGTACATAGTGTATTTAACATGTTCATTTTGTACATTTCTAAAAATAGAGTTTGGATGGAAATACTTACTAGCCTTTCCTTCCCTGAATTATTCTGCTCCTTAAGATATCACTTCATAACAAACCATGATTTGATTTTTCATGCAAACACAGTAAGTAGTTTATTACAGGTAAAAATAACTTACTCTTCTTCCGTTCTTCGCCTCAAAGGTCTATAGATCGAATCTGTAAACATGTATGGAGGTCTGGCAGGGTGTGGGGTATGTATGGTGTATCTTGGCATATAATGTTGTGTGCTACTGTTGGTGTTTTCAGCTAGCTGGCTGGCTACATAAATGTTTGTAACTGTCAGCCTAGGCTACCTTTCTAATTTCTTTGCAAACAGACGTTTCCACTTCAGAAGCGCATCATAGGCGCAGTTCCCAGTGCACCTAAATAAAACAGTTGGGTAGGTAGTTTCGTTAGCTAGCGTATAACTGTACGGCTGTACCGACGCCATCGTAAGATGATGTTTCGCTCAGAGCCCGAAAAAAAGCACTGTTAGACATGGCCGGAGCCTCTCTGGCGGGTGACTAATCGAGAACAGAGTGGCCGAGCTGACCAATCGGGCCCCGTGTGGCTCCGATTGGTCAGCTCGGCCACTCTGTTCTGATTAGTCCAACCGCCAGAGAGGCTCCGCCCATGTCCTACAGTGCTTTTTCGGCTTCTGAGCGGAACATCATCCTTACGATGGNCTGTAGTTTGAGAGGTAATTAAAATAGCTACGTGTGATATTCTAACCTGACGCAGCTCTGCATAATCACCTGCAGCGCTGAGCGGAACAAAACACACACTTCAGGTTAGAATATCACACGTAGCTATTTTAATTACCTCTCAAACTACAGTACCTAAATGTTTATTTTTACTGTTGGGTCACTCATTACTGGATCCGCGAGCTGCATGAGATACTGACGGGCTGTCAGGAGAGGGAGAGAGCGCTCCGTTTATTATTCCCGTGTTATTGTAAATTACTGTACACTTTTGAATAGTTAATCTACTATAATTAGTTTGTTTAATATCGAATCATATCAATTTGTTTTAAAGCTCAATAAATAACAAAAAATACCTTTTGACCGGCACTTTTCTCATTTTGTCCGTAAGATTTCAATTTAAACTAGACCCTCCAGAAAAAAGCGGGCAAAAATCCTTGATTATGCGGGCTAAAATCCTTGATTATGTGATTAAACATGCGGGGATTTTATGCGGTGAAATTGCGGGAAGTTGCGAAATATGCGGAAAGTTGCGAAATATGCTAAATATGCGCGGAAAAAGAATAACAATTTTTTTAAATATTGGGCTGTCTTAT
>NW_011369945.1:11578089-11586903 GCF_000735185.1 Notothenia coriiceps | reverse complement strand
CGGTAAATTAGATGGATCTGATTTTTTCATCTTGGTGTTTTCTCTCTCGTGTGAGTTCCACACGTTCACTCTACGGTGTTGTTTACCTTCCCTGATGCGCTAGCTGATGACGTCGCGTCATCATCATCACTACTTCACGTCAAGACGAGTTAACTTTTTTTTCCCTCAACTTTGTGTGGAAAAATGTGGGGATTATGCAGCCTTTTGATAAATATGCGGCCTTTTAAAAAATCTGCGCCATTTCGCTGATTATGCGGTAAATTCTGCGATCGCAGAATCGCGGACATGTTGACCGGCAAAAAAAAATCTAACGGAAACTCTGATCAGAAACGTGCTAAAAAACAACATTAAAAAAGGGCTGTGGAAATTAGGTTGATTTACAGATTAATAAAAATGAAGCTGACATTTTTATCCAAAATGTCTTTCATACACTTAATATAGTAGAGATGCCTTTTGAAGCAATTTGGGATCAAGTATCTTGCCCAAGGACACCTCGACATGTTGGCTGCAGGGGCTGGGGATCGAAACCGTTGACCCTCTGATTGGTTGGCGCCCATTTTTTCCACAAAGTCACAACTGCCCATTTTATGTTTTTCCTAGAGATGCCAGTGTGATCATAATTGTTGCTGCATGCTGGTGGTTTCATTTGTTTCCTATCTATATAAACGTTAAAGTTTTGGAAAATGCCATTACTGGATGTTGTTTTTGGATGGCAATGTTGGTCAGGTCTTCACTTTGGTCGAGATTGAAAAATCGCAACACTTATTGGATGCATTGCCATGACATTACATGTTACTTGTTAGACGCTTTTATCCAAAGTGACTTACATACTCAATACTGTGGGCAATCCCCACAGGAGCAATTTGGGTGAAGTGTCTCAGGGACACAACGACATGCTGACTGCAGTGGGGTTTGAACCTGTGATCCCCTGATCCCAACACCAACGCACTAGTCCACTACGCCACACGCCTTTTATGATCCTCAGAAGATGGCTCTTACCCTCAGATTTGTGATCATCCACCATCAAGTGAATGATGACGAAAGTTTGGTTGGATGGACCGCCATTATGTTTGGTACTTACAATCATATTCCCTTCGCGATAAATTGTGTGTTCGATTTGGTTATCATCTGATATTTATTCTAGCGCCATCAACGGACAAAGTATTTTATGTGTAATTATTTTAGTTTTATGACCAAATGACCAGGCAAAACCTTTCATTTTACGAGAAAAAATATTATTCATGTCCTCTGCCATATCTCTGGGCTATAATCCATATAAACAAAATGTCTGTAAAGCCGACATATTGTACACATTTTGCCTGACACCTATCTTAGTGCCTTTTTAAGTCGTTTAGCACGACGGCAGTAGAGGAAGTTGTGGCTATGTTTGACGCCGCTTTTTGAGTCTTGCTGATCTATACCCTGTTCCTACCATGCTGGTTTCAGCATTGATGAACGTGGGTATGACCTGTCTATTGACAACATCCCTTTGATTGACAAGCTGAGAGTTAATCAGAAACTGGACCTGTATGCATCTAATGTATTCATCTGGTTTGGACGTGACAGATTAGCTGTGACTTTATAGCAGTGTCCTCTTCCAGGTAATCACATATTTAGGTTGACTGAAGGCATCAAGTTTGAATCTAGTGAACCTGCTCAGCCCTGAATGTCAAGTCCAAGTCAGCCTTCAGTCTATAGGTCCGCTCAATATAAACAGAGCTGACTAATGCCTCCAAATGATCTCTCCAAGCTCCCTGCCATCTTTATTAATGGCTTTGGCAAGAAGCCGAACAAAACTAAAAAGGTTGTACAAAATGCAACCAATGAGTGACAGAGTATATAATAAAATGTTCACATTTTTCTAAAACTATTTCTCCAACTTCCAAAATAATATTAAAGCTTTGGAAATATGTGCATTTTTATGTCAGTTCAGGGGTGTCCAATACGTCGATCGCAATCGACCGGTCAATCGCAAAGGTAGTGTGGGTAGATCGCATTGCATTGAAAAAAAAATAAGGAAAAAAAAAAAAATGTATTATATTTTTAAAGTTAGCCTATCATCCATCTTTACTATGGCATTTGCCACTTGATTGACGTACATGTAAGCCAGTCTGAGTTGTATTGTGCCATACGGGTTCATGCAGTTATGAGGGGGCCTCACCTCCTCATCTGAAGCGCAAATGCGGCGCACTATTATGCGCTTATGCGGCGTAATTTGTGTAACCGTGCCACAGTTTATTCGCCGTTTAGTCCACTAGCCCCCCCCGGCGCGCTCGCGACACAGATTGGGTACCCTGTAGGTAGATCATTTGGGCTTGGTCATTTTAAAAGTAGCTCCCAAGCTGAAAAAGTGTGGGCACCCCTGGTTTAAGGCCACGTATAACTGAGTGCATTATGTAACCCTGCATAAGCTCTAACGTGACTCTCTCTTTTAATTACTTTTCAAGAACCACCTCAACAACATTAACACTGTTAATTTATGCGTCTTCACTTAATATTACTTGAAACTCTGGTGTGAATCCTCACTGTGCTCACATTGCCTTGCTGCTTCCAGCTAATATACTGATGATAATCAAGTGTGGTTTCATGGGACTCTCTTTTATTTGTTCAGGTGTGATAGATAAGATGGCACAGAAGACAACCTTAGGAGCATTGTTGATTAGCAGAAGTTACTTTTAAAAGTTGTAAAAGCATCTTAAAAAACAAAAAGTACACTTTTTTCTAAACTTTGTATAAACAGTCTTGTTTTTGCTAGCAAATCCCCAAACATTTTGAAAAATTAAGGCAACATCACATTTCTTTTTATACATAAATCAACAGAAAGTGTTGTAGGAAACATTGATTTGAATTTTGCAAGAGTTTGAGTGCATTTCACCATGAGTAGATCAAGTTCTCTTGTAGAAGTACCAGAATATTTTGAAATTCAAGCCATTAACCAGCAATTGTACATATTAAACAATATGTATGAAAAAAATCATTTTTATAACTGCCACGTGTATTTAGCAAGTCATGGGAAAGACAGTGTCAGGCTCGAGGAATGATGGAACTGTGGGGGGATTTGGGGGGGGTGTCAATGGTTGCGGGTAAGTTTGAATATGCAAAGTGGGCGTATCAAGCTAAAATTGGTATTTAGTTGACTATTACTCCTTTAATTAACAAAAAGATGAATATTTTTAAGGTAAAAAATATCCCTCCACTTTCTATTTTCACCCCTGACATTCAATTTCATTACCCCCCTTCAACCACCGTGGATCCCCCTCATTGCTCCTCCCCATCCATAAATGCAGGGATCTTGTTCCTCCAGCTCGGGGAGGAGACCCGCAGGGTGCACCTGACCCACGAGCTGACCAGCCTGGAGACTCTGAGGGCCCTCATCGTGCACATGTTCCCCCAGAGGCTCACCATGGCCATGCTCAGGTACGCCTGCATTCAATAAAAGTGTGTCTGAACACAAGTGATTGAACTGTATATCTTCTAAACGGATAGAGAATGATGGCTGGAAATAAAGAGAAAAAAAAGATAGAATGCAATAAAGCCAAAGGAGGCAGAAATAGACTCAGGCAACGGAAAAACATGCATAACATCTATACTTGAGAGTTTAAACAATCATTTAGGTTTAACTGAATTTTTTTAATTCTTTCTCTAAAAGAATGCTACATCTTATTTACACATTTTCCAAGAGAAGATAAACTAATATAAAACTTATTTGAGACAACAGCGTCCAAGCTTTAAGCCTCAAAGTGGGCTTTTCCTGTAGTGTATTACTTACAGGAGCTTTATATACCTCTCTGTAGCCTACAGATTTTGATATAGGAGTTCTAACCTTTATCCACAAGAAAAATATAGTACCTTTCATACAATCAAGTAGACCAAATTGCATATAGAAAACAAATTAAATAAATAAACAATAAAAACAACTTTTCAAGAATACAATTCCAACAATAAAGTGTTAAAAATCAATAAATACAAGTAAATAGAAAAAAATACTGCCACTGCAATATCCAGAGAAAGCTATTTCATAGTTAAAGTGCACAAAGCAGACGAGTGATCTAGCTTGAACACAACATGTAATCTCTTATATAGGAAGCAACGTCATAATATAACTGTTCCAAGTAGGTATTTTCATTAAGGTGTTATTATTATATTATCTGTGAAATCTGATCTGAAGCTTCTTAGCTATCAATTCACATTGTAACTGTCAGCTGGACTCTCTTAACTCCAAACTGAATTATACACAGCTGATGAATTTCATATAAGACTGCGCAGTTGATTCTCTCATTACAAGGCCTCATGCAGTAAGATTTTCCAGTCCTCCCTTGTGTGTACATCAGTGATTATTAGCGGGTAATAGGTGCTTAAATTGTTTTTGCATGGGACTATTTATCAGCGTTTGATTCTTATTTTGTTCTTGTTTTGATTATTATTGATGTTCAGGTCTCCCAACACAGCTCTGCTGATCAAAGATGAGACCCGTAATGTGTTCTATGAGCTGGAGGACCCGCGGGACGTTCAGGACCGCTGCGTAATTAAGATTTACTGCAAAGAGCCCATCTACGGCACCTACCCCGGACACCAACACCCACACCTGGCCAACGGAGACCTGCGGGTAAATATTGAGGAGTTAAATTGTGTTACCCTTACTTTAAAACATTTGGAGAAAATTGTCTTTTCAGACTCAAAAGTTTTGGGATACCCTGCGTTTCTCTTTTTTAAATCATATTAAAGTAAAAAATGTTTAGTCAAAATAAATCCTTGGACAGGGATTGGACATTTTTCACATTTGTCACTACTTTTAGATAAACTAAATAATTTCCAGATTGGTAAATAATGAAACAAATTGTCTTTAGCAGCCCTACTCACCGAGTTTTACATTTCCAATACTTTTCATTGCATAAGGTTTTAACTATGGTGCCAAAACTGATCCAGCTTCCGTCTTAGTCACCTTTTCCTTAATTAACTCTTCATTAACAATTCACTCTCTGTGCAGCTGCCTTGTGACTCATAGTCTAGGAAGCGAGACAAACACGTTCTCTTTCTGGCGTTTAGGCTGATAGCAGCCGACTAAATAATCATACTTAATTAATTCACCCACACGCCAGTATCCATCTCCCATAAATCACTGACATTATTTATTTTCTCTGTTTTCAAACACAAGTTTGCTTTACAGAATGTGTCCAAGCATAAATTAGTCTACATTCCCTGAGAGTGAGTGAGTCATGTGAACTTACTTACTCCAGCACTACTGTTCCTGGATCAGTGCCAGTCCTTCACTTCCAGTGCTGACTCGGCTGAATGCCGGCAGAATGTAAAATAGCGTAAACACTTTATCTGAGGTCCAGATCATCCGATCGTAGTAGTAGTTGGTACATTAAAAATTGATTACATTTACTGAATGTAATGTTTTTTAACTAAGATCAGGACAAAACACTTTCCAACATAATTGTTAATTGTCACCCATGTGCACTTGGAAGTGAGGAGAAGATTGGCCATTGCAACAGCTCAGCTTGCCAAACTAAATAAGGTATGGAATCGTAAGAACATTTCACCAGCCAGAAAAATGAAACTGATATATTATTATTATATCCATTGAACACTGTGGATGCGAAACTTGGACATACAACACAAATATGGGAAAGAGAGTAGACGCCTTTTCAAAAGCATTGCTACAAGAGGAGCCTCGGGGTGACATGGCAAATGCACCGTACAACAACTCTGTGAAATAGGAGATACAGACACTGGCAGGGTTTTTCGAACCGCTGACGAAAACTGCCAGACTGCGAAAGTCACAGTGGTTTGGACACATCACAATAACCAACTGGTCGCTAACAAATACCATCATGCACGGTGTAGTTGACGGAAGAAGAGGTCGAGGAACATGGATTATAAAGAGAACTGGATACACCGTTGGAAGCGGGCCCTCGTAATTCCTATGAAAGTTGTTGGGCTGTGCCTCTTGAGAGCAAAAGTACCAGTATGTGGGCCCACAGAGCATGTGCAGTTTAGCTTTCCCTTAAGCCCTGCCTCCAATCTCCCGCTCTTCGCTCCGTCTGATTCATGGAGAGGTAAAATAACTCTGGATTTCCTCTGATTTACGTTTTTTTTCCCAATGTTAGCCAATGGCAAAAAGTATTTTTGGGCCCAATGATGTCACAGGCTGACACGGAAGGTGGTGGAGTGCATGAGACTGGCGGATGATCGGGATGTTTGGAGACGGGTGGTGATGTCATCAAAGAGCCCCAACCTGACCCTGACACCCATGTGCACAAACGTACCATTACAAGGTGCTAGCTAGCTAAATAGCTATGTCCCCCCCTAACTTTTCTATTAGAAACTTTTGGTGCAGCTTTCTAAATTGAGCCAATTTAAAAAACACTTTTCAAAGTACAAAAGAAATACAAGAACAGAAACGTTCTGCAAATAAAGTAGCTGTGCTGCCGGAAAGCCAAAACAAATACATTTGCTTTTATTATAAAAGAGCATCACATTGGAGTGTAGTTTCTGTGTTTGTGTTGACTTCCTGCACCAACTTTTCCATTTGCAGCACATTTACAATGTATTCGTTTTGGATTCTAGCATCTTTGTTATTTTTAATTGGAAAATTCCCAGGCTGCAGCACGTTTCTTGTAATAGTTCTGGCCGTGGTGGTATAAACAATATTTTGAAAGTAAGAGCTGTTTGAAGGCTGTTTTGAAGATTTTGTTTTTTCTTCCTTTGTCTTCGTACCGGTAACATCCCTTCTGTTCAGTAGCTAAGCTCTTATCGATGCGCCACAAAAGGATGTTATCTTAATCTATCAGTGAGCTGCTGGCAAATAAAAATATTTAATGTGGCATTATCCTGATAAGCATGATTATTAACAATGTATGCATTTAATTAAATCTGGGGGAAAAACAAATCATTTGCACCTGATAGACAGAGCGCCTGATGTCACTCACTCTCCCTCAGCGCTACTTTTTTATGCACAAGACCTTGCATTTTGCTGCCGTCTAATTACAGTGCCATTATGGAAATGAGAACGCTGCAATTTAAAATGTTAGAGAATGCTGCTTTTATAGAATAAAAATAAATTATAAACCAGATAAATTACAATACAGAGAGGCGGCAAACTTGTGCAGTTCACAAAATGACTTTGCATGCTAAGCAGCTGAGATGGAGTGTTGTCGTCAGCGGGGCTTTTTTTACCACGTTTTTGTTGCCGTCAATCAAACACCCTGGGGTTTTATTGTTTGATCCTATTCATGATTCACTGCTGCCCGCCAATATTTTAGAGGTCAGCTGTTCGCCCTGTTAGGTCAGTCCTTGTGTTCATGTTGTCCACGGCTCTATAGTTTTTCTAGCGTTTTATAGCCTTATCAAACAACAGCCACTATCTAAAACCATTAATATTTGTGTTTTAATTTTTGCTATATTCAAACACTGCAGCTTCTAGCATCACCAAGGTGAGTGACTAGGACATTGTGTGTGTGAGAGAGCTTATTGAACCCCAGCCAGCAGAGCACAGATCCCCTGATTGCAGCCCACAAAAGCATGACCAGGATTACTGCCGTCCATCCAGCCGGGTCCAGAGGACAGGCTGTGGTTAAGGATCAGATTGATTGTCAGATTTTTGCTCAGCGGGAGAAAAGCCACAGCACAAATGTTCCCGGAGCGTACTTGCGATAGACGTCTTCTTCAGGGGTCTTGGAGGTTGAATGAAATGTCTTCTGTTAAGGGACGGTTTTAGATGCGAGGCGGTTGCTAAGATACAAGATGGAAGATGATGGCACTAGAGTCATTAGTCTTCTGCGAGGCTGTCCACGGGGTGTTGTTGTAAGAGGCCTAAGGGTTATTATGTGCAAATATTGGCTTTACCATTTGCATCGTCTCCAGGAGATGGCTTTGTGCGTCATAAGCAATTACAGCAATGTCTTCTTTTGTGTCTTCCTCACTGGATCTATTACTCTTGGCCGGTATACCCTTCGACATGCGTTCACTTACATTCTCCGTTCTGCTCCACTTTGTTTGTACTTTCCTCTCTGAAAATGTGGGATTGATGCCAAAAGATAATTCCATCACGCTCGGTCCGTCAATAAGCCATCAAGTGCAACTCACAACGCACTTAAGGGGCAATTTGGAGACTTTCCTGTCAATCTTGAAACTGCATCTATGAAGTGCTGTAAAAAGTTACAGTGAACTGCACTGGGAACGTTTTACTGACTACCCGCCAGAGCATTTCTTGCTTTTCCTGATATAAAAGTACAAATTCAAATAGACTTTGAAGGGTAAGTCATCATGTACAATTGTATCAGTGTTCATCAATCATTATCAAGGAACTCCTTCTGATTTATTTGAACCAGCTAAAGACACTTAACTCATCCTAAATGTAACACAGAAGATCATTAATGTTGGGAAGGGTCATACAATTAATGTAATACTAGAGTTAAAAGTACAACTAAAGTAAGTTCTGTTCAGACTAGGCCGGTCGCAATGGCTCATTTTGTTGGATAATATATTTTTCCAACAATAGTTGCACTAAATGAAACAATTGTAATTGTATGCCACTGATATAATTATAATTTAAAATCATAAAAATGCATCTGCACCCTTTGAAATAGCAATGACAATTTATTCTGAATAAAGTAAAAGAAATATCCATAATCGGTTTAAATTAGAAATAAACACCACAAAGAAAAAATTAACAAAAATGTCACTTTAAAGGTCCCATGTCATGCTTTTCCTGCTTTTGAGGTCTACTAGAATAGATTTACATTGTTTAATGTTCCAAAATCACATTGGTTTCTCATACAGCATCTCTGTAAAGTATGTGTATTCGCT
>NW_011369945.1:11555148-11578044 GCF_000735185.1 Notothenia coriiceps | reverse complement strand
GAAGCTGCACCCCTCGCTCAAGGGACGTGTTTCCAGTCGATCTGAAGACAAGCCCTCAAAGCATGGTCCCTAGCAAGAAAGCAAGAGTATGCAGAAATAAAATAGAAGAGAAAAGGGGGAGACCAGAAAGAGGGAGGGAAAGATAAGGGTCAAAGGATGTAGGAGGAGCGGATGAAGGGAAGGAGAGAGAATGTTTTCTTGGGGAGGACGCGCGGCGGGCGTCGTAAAGTGAAGTGCATTTACCCGCGGGCCCGGCCAATAGTGGTCCATCCATCGCCCTCCATCGCCTCCACTCAGCTCCTCCAGCCTGAGCGCACTTGCCCACCATTCATAATGCATGCTCACCACCCTCATGCACAGGCCCTGTCTGGCTTGCTTCCCTTCGACACTCAGCCAACTCCACTTCTTCCCCTTAGAGCTATTGCGGCACGCGCTTGCATAATTTTTAGATGCCGCCGCTGCTTTCGAGGCCTCATCCCTTATCAAAAATGCTAACGAGACTGGTTTCTGGGGAGCTTTGGTATCTAATGTGACGGCTGGAAGATGTGCCAGCTTGCAGACAGCATGGACTGTACCTCTGGGACCAAAACTTCTCCCAACTCCTAATAAACTTTTTCTTGAAAGCATGATGTCAGCATTATGTATGCGCTCACCGCCCACATGATATGCAAGCTCATAAAAGCTCGACACATGAGAGAATAAGCTAACATGGTACTGCATCATTAAATACAAAAGTGTTCTGATTCATTACGAACCACTAACGAGAGAATCTCATTTAATTCAAGCCTGGGGGATTCCCTGTCTTTCGTATGCAATGCCAAGCTTCTTTGTTGCCTCTTTTGAGATTGATTTCCTACATTGAAGCTAGAATGTTAAACTCCTTTGGCAGATTAACATATCCTTAAATGTGCTGCCTGAGCCTGTCTAAACATGAAAGGATGTAGTCTGATCATAGCATGTAGCCGTATATCATGGAGCGATCAAAGTATAAAATTGAATACGTTGCGGAATTGTTTCATTGGAGTTGATCAAAAGGGAAACAAAGCCCATTGAAGGAGACTCATGCAGCCGGTGGCAGCTGCCAGCCAAAGCAGCGTCAAGGTGACTGAGGTCACGAGAGGAAGATATTTAAAAGAGCGGCAAACGAAGCACCTGCTGAAAATGCTCTGACTTCCTCTACTACAGGAAGACCGAGTCACATTGAATCTGCCTTGGTGTTTATCAGTGCGCATTAGCCAGACACTTTGTATTTGGGATTACGAACATGACACAAGTTGACAGAATCTGAAACTGTTGTATTCTGGACTGATAACTCAACAATGATTGCTGCTTAGACTTGAGGCGATCTATTCAAGTTGGCAATGATGAACAATGTAGCCTCAGGGCCAGCATTAGAAGCCAAACACAATGGATTACAATGAAATCTACATATTGCTCAACCATATTGCTAATTTTCAAAATGTAAGGGAAAATATTGGACAGTAGAGTACATACCCTGTTTCACTAAAATGCCAGCCTGTATGCCCACATATATGGAGATCAATGCCCAATACTTACGAAAACTTGAAAAAGTTGAACTATCTACATTAAAATAAGATGTCCGATGATTATTCATTCCATACAACGCATGTTATGGAAAATGTTAATTATGATATTTCTGCTTGCATTAAGGATTGTATGTATGGCGAACATACCTCACGACAGGCGCAGTTTTAATGCTCGGTGTGTGGTCGGTGTGAACCCACAAGATAATGGAATGTAATGCTCGTCAAGGTGTGCTGTAGTTTCTGATTCACTCTCACACCGCAGACTCCCTGCGCGGGGCTCCCCGCTGAGCAGGCAGCTATCTACAGTGTATAGCCATTTGAGCATATGTTTGTTTTCATGGTGCGCGCTTTCACACCAGCAAAACCAATCACCGCCAGCAGAACATTTGCTTATAATTAGATCTTCCCCTGAGATATAAAAACAAAACAAGAATCCCCAAAGGCATAAGACAAACTTACAACAAAACTTCTGATTACACTTGGTAATTTAAAGGAAAATTACTCTCTCTGCGCGCGCCCAGCTGTTGGGTCTCCATTACTCCTCAAACAAATTATGAGATCAAATGTAAAGTGAGGCCCATTTACACACGTAAACAGAGTATTTCACTTCAGATTAATAATGAGCTCCTGCCCCCCCCCCTCCCTAGGAACCCACTGTGCTCTGATTGATCAGCTCGCCCACTGAGTTCTGATGAGTCAACCACCGTTACAGCGGAACATCAGTGTTTAGGTTTTACAATGGCGTTTGTTAGCAACCAGAAAATGACACCAGTAATGACAAACAGAGGAGAATGCTGCGTGGGGTCTGGGTGCCGTGTTGGCGGGACGTTGCGGGGCTCGCTGCTCCGCCCTTTGAGGCTCGAGGAGCGGACAGTGTGAGCTGGATTACTGGTGTTGTTTCTTGGTTGCTGCGTGGGGTCTGCGAGACAGCGAGACATCGCGAAACTCAGCCTGAGCACACACTCGCAGCCTGAGCTCCAAGTGTGTGTGTGTACGGCAGCACCGCGGCTGAGAAAAGATAAGGCTGAGTGAGTGTGTGTGTGTGTGCGGAGCTCCGCAGCGTTACGTCAGTATGCCCCGGAAGAAAAAAATGGAAAAAGAGAAATCTCCAACGAGGCGTTCTGGGGCAGCATAGACAGGTCTTTTCTGTGTTAGAGTTTTACTCGCTACAGGGTGTACTTTGAGGGTTTGTGACTCTGCAGACCGTTTACATGCANGACCTGCAAAAATCTAAATGTTCTAGGGGGAGGCCCCCCAAACCCTTCGTGCCATTTCGTCCGCGCGCATTTTTCAGGGCAATCTCTATTGGGCTCAGGGCCATCTGTAAATTAGCTTAGATGGCCCACAAGCTCCCAAAATCCTTAATGTCATGCACTGATAAACGAGTAACGTTTCCACGTCAGGTATTATGTATGCTAGCAGCAACACACAGAGTTAACACAATTATGATTAGAGGTAACTGAGTTACTCTTTATTTTGTTAAAGTTTCAGCTATTCTGTTTACAGTTTTCTGTCATCAGATTATTTAATACGATTTGTTAAAACATTGTTGTTTCTTTTGATGTGAAATATTATTTATTTAAATTAAATAAAAAGCAATGTTAATTTTGTAAACAATTTTTTAAGTTCATTTAATAATATATGTATTTTTGAATCAAGTATTCATCTTTATTGTCTTCATTGTTAGTTTCCACATGCCTAAAACAACCTCAAGCTAAGTCTAAAAGTTGATGGCTAAATAAGAGCGTTTGAGAAATTGTGCAAGGCATACAGTAATAGTACGAATAGTCGATTAATCGTTTAATTAATCGATAGATTAATCGATTATCAAATTAGTTGTTTGTTGCAGCCCTATTGTAGTTATCCCATGTATAAATAAAACGTGTTATTCAGCAACCCTTGCAATTTGGGATTTTATTTTTGGTTGGTAGACCTCGGTGAGCTGGTCATTTCAAAAGTAGCTCACCAGCCAAAAAAGTGTGGGCACCCCTGCTATAGACTATAGAGCCACTATTTCAAGTATACTACGACATAGAGTGGCACTCGATTAAGAAGATCCAGGCTTATCTATAGTTTGACACGGGATCAAACATTTCTGATAACAAAAATAATTAAATTTCTCTTGGACACTTCAAAACAGAGAAGCTGCAGCTCAAGCCGAGTGCTTCATCTAAAGAAATCTATGTTGCTTTCAAAACATGCAGCCTTTTGAACACTTTTAAAGATTGATCCTACCATAAATAACCCACACAAAATGACATGTTTTTTTTCCAAAATGAATGCAACTCTAAAGGTTTCTTACTCAAGACAGGAAAGGAGGGGAAGTGAAAGACACCAACTGAGAGGGAGATAAATCTTCCAAGACACACTAACATGTTTTAGGAGCTAAAAGCGAGAGAATAAAGACAGGGGGAAGGCTAGACAAGGGAACACTTCAGGAACTCATAGCTACCTTTCTTTTTTTTAGTTCGTCCAGCTAAAACAAGAAGCATGGGCACCAGTTACACAGCAGCACAACAAATGAAGAAGCTTGCAGAGTCAGCCATTACGATCACATATGGGAGGCTCTTAAAAATTATGCAGAGAAAATGAAATAGCGGCAGTTCTGTGAGAGCAGGACGAGACAATTTATGTGGCTATCAAACAGGCAGCAGTGGGGAGCAGTGACAAGCAGTGATAGGGAATCGTTTTTTTTTGGTAGTGAGCACTTACTGTCGGTTCCCGAGCAGTCACTGGCTGACTCAATCTTCTCCCTGGAAGAGGCAAGTGTTAAAGTACTTACAGCCAGAACACACTATCGACTTAGTGAATGAGAAGCTGTTGATATATGGACGAAAATGTGGAGAATATATGGGCTACGTGCAGCTTTATTCACAATGTACTTAAGTCTGACATCACTCGTTTAGTATTCCTGACATGATCCACAGTATTGGGAAGGCAGTTAATATGTATTTCAGACACGAATCGTGATCATTTGCACACATCAGTGCCAAATTCTGTCGTTTAAAACTGTAATTTACATGTATAGGAAAAGTAAATACAGGGCTGTACCAAATGTCATTTTAAAATGTAATTTGAAGCTTCAATTTAGGTATTTAAATGACATCATTACCCTAAAATAATGTTTAAATCCTCAAAATAAATCTTCAATTTTATAAGAAAGATTTTTATCATTGTAATTAAATAAAAAGTAAAAGAGTAATTTCTTTGATAAAAAAACATGATAAATGATGGAACTAATTTGATCTATTTTTATACTTTTGGACTTATTGGAAATGTTTGGGTGACATGACTTGGAAACAATCATACACAGCCACAATTGGAATCGAATTCTTCAAACGTATATACTGTAACAAATAATATAATGGATGATAATTTGTTCATGTATAACAATTTAAATATAATGAAAATAAATGCAATACATCAAATGATCTGATTTTGGATAATATCCACATGTCTACCCTTCTTTTATAATTTTCATATCATAAATCTAATCGATAGATTTATGATCGATAGATTTATTATTCGAAAATTATAAAAGTAGGGTAACAATTTGGAGATCTTCCGGCTGAACAAAACTTGATCTGTCTCTTCAATTTGTGTCAACCACAGACCTTAATTCGAGATATTTTCCAAAATCCTATGGAGAAATTGCATTGTTTTTGGTCGAAGGAACCGGAAGGAGTTTACTTCCGGGTTTTAGGATGCGTCACAGTGGCACTCTATTGGAATGCAGATTAAGAGTTTGAATGTTGACGTTATAAATAAAGATTTGAAGCTTTGAAATACTTGATACAAGCCCTACAGTAAATAAACGTCCTAGTTTTACAACAATATGTATAACAATACACATGGTCTAATTGTTTACTACGCGTCATATACAATAATAAAAACGATCAGTGAAAAATGCATTAGGTACCAGATGTAGAACAGTCTGTATAAAAAGAGTGTCTTAACATACTGTGTGTGTGTGTGTGTGTGTGTGTGTGTGTGTGTGTGTGTGTGTGTGTGTGTGTGTGTGTGTGTGTGTGTGTGTGTGTGTGTGTGTGTGTGTCTTACGGGCTTTCTGCCTCAGGCGCTCTGCTCAGTACTCTCTGCAGCAGCCCGGTCAGGCTGGCTATCTGCTTCTCCATGGCCTCCATACGCTCCCTGTTCCATACAGACACATACATAAAATACTATCCCATAATGCTTAATAAATATTAATAAACCCTCCCAGTGTTCAAACTCCATTCCCATTTTAAGCCCCATTTGTACGTGGAAGGAAGGACTTTTGGTATGATTTTCATCCTGCTCCAAGATGAATGTTTGTACTTTAGCTAATGAATAATGACATGTACTGGACAATATGTCATATATGTAATTATGGTTATACCCTCAAAAGTACATGCATTAGAACCACTAGATTCACAACAGAATTTATGAATTGTAGAAAGAAATCAATTATTTAAATAGAATTGCCATGCTCAGTTAAGTAAATCTCCCACAAGCCTTGTTGTTGTTTCTTTGACCCACAGCTAACAGTCTGATCTCTGAGAGCTTAAAACCCTACATTAGGAAACTGTCATCTAAAATATGTCACAGCTTTTCATTTTATATAATCCTGCTCTGCTGGAGTATATACTACTCTAAAAAAGACCGTTGATGGCATAAAGAAACAAACGTTGTCAAATGGGGTCCCATACATAGTTCCATATAACAATTATAATTATTTTTTAAATAACTACTAACTAATTATTTTCCAAATTAATTGATTAATCATTTAGACTATAATGTCAACAAATCAATAATGTTGGGTAATTTATCTAAATGTCTTTTTTTTTCAGTCCAAAACAAATCCACCTCAGTTAATATTCACTAATGGATTAAATACAAAGAAAAGGAAGAAAATCCTCAAATTTGTAAGGATGAAAACAATCATTTCTTCCCACTAGGTCCAGTACTAAAGTAGGAACTTCGTCGCTAAGCTTACAGAATCACCTGGCCGATACACATGTCCTTTTGGCCTGATAGTGTCAACAGACTTACTCAGCTTTTACAAACTTGAGTTAGCTCTAGCCTCAATAAGCTGATGATCATAACAACACACGAAGATGGCAAGATGGTGCGTTGTATTGGGCAAAGGGTTTAACTTGTAACTTAAGCTACTAAGTGTATGCATATTCTTTACTTAATGTATACGTAGCCAATCAGAGTACCCAAAACTCTGCGTATCACCTTTTTACTGTGTGCACAACATAAAGCATGAACATTTCGCAGTTTCTAACAAAAACAATGACTGAATATGTTCATCCAGAAAAAAAAAGTCCTTGGCTTAGACGCCACAAACATTATTTAACACTAACTGTGATTATATCAACATGCAACATTGGTTAGAATTAAACGGATCAAATTAACACCAGCATGCAGAATTAAGTGTTGAGAAATACACCCTACCTGGTCTCTGGCTCGTTCACCAGCAGAGTTGAGCCGAAGCCCCCCACGCCCCCTCCCTCCCCCATCGGCCCGGCCATCAGGCAGAGCTGCTCTGAGGTGAGCCCCATCCCCGGGCCCTGGCCCCGCGCTTTGGGGCTGTCCACGAACACAGACGAGGACACAGAGTCCCTTCTCAAACTCTGCCTGCCCGGGGAGCCCCGGCCGGGCATGGTGCCCCCGTAGGACTCCCTCATATCGGGGATCTTCTGTGGGGAAGAGGGGGGAGGCACCCGCAGCCCCATGGCCAACATGGATGCAGCGTAGGCGTCGTTGTAAAGCGGTCCCCCGGGTCTATAGAGGGCCCCGCTTTCCATCAGCTCTCCTTGTAAAGCGGCTGCTGTGTAGGAGGTGAGTGATCGCATTGATCCTGCACCCCCACCACCCCCTCCTCCTCCACGCCGGTACAGGGAGCCGTAGGGGTCGGCTCTGGCCGGTAGAGGGGAGTGAGGCCCTGCAAGACTCAACCTCCCCGGATCCGGGCCCAGAGAGTAGGGGTCAGCGTAAATCCCCACTCCCCCGCGGTCGTCTCCCCGCAGCAGCACCATGCTCCTGGACCCCCCCACCTCATCGTCGGGCTTCACGTCCCTGCGCTCCAGGATGGCGCTGGACGAGGCGAAGCAGGCCTGCTGGGTGTGGTGCGGCTGGTGGAGCTGGGGCTGCTGGTGGGGGGAGGAGTGGTGGGACTGGGAGTGTGGTTGCTGGTGCGGGTGGGGCAGGGAGTGGGTGTGGTGGGCCGGCCCGGCATAGGAAGATGGCCGACCGCCACCGCTGTAGAGGAGGCGGGTGCGGGACGGGGAGCCTTGAGGGGAGGCCGAGGAAGAGGAATGCTGGGAAGACATGGGGGGCTGGCTCAGGCGGCGGTTGGGTGAAGAGTCCTGAGGGGCATAGACCATCTCCCTCTGTAGAATCACCAGAGAACACACGCTACTGTCATGTTTCCACTAGCTCAGTCACAACCATCACATTGTCAATTCCTCCTCTGCAGCACCGGGTTCAACCAAGTGTTGCTGTTACTAATATCTAACATAGTTTAAAAAAAAAAAGAAGTATTTATTAAAGGTCCCATGTCATGCTTTTCCGGTTATTACCCGTCCCCTTGTGTGTTATGAAGGTTTTTCTGCATGTAAACGGTCTGCAGAGTCACAAACCCTCAAAGTACACCCTGTAGCGAGTAAAACTAACACTGCCAAGGCACACAGNATACAGTATGTATGTTTATAATAACATTGTTCTGTGTGTCAAAATGAAAGGTAATGAAATAAGACCCCGCGGTTTGATGATTGATAGGTGTGTGGGCTGTCTTTCATTTTGACACACAGAACAATGTTATTATAAACATACATACTGTATGTTAAATGGATATATCCACCTTCTTTCATTTATCTTTCCATTCCCACAACAATATACATATATATATTTTGGACATAGTTTGAATGGTGATTAATCATGATTAATTAATTTTTAAGCTGTGATTAATCTGATTAAAAATTGTAATCGTTTGACAGCCCTATACACATGTTGGACAGACGTGTATATGTATTGCATATTGACTGAGTTGTGGAAACATGCAACTGCAAAAATTCTAGGTGCAATGTTATCATTTCAAACGGGCTTTGAGCTTTTAATGACACTTTTATCCAACTAACAATGAGGGTATTCAACCATAGGGACACACATTTAAAGTACATAAGCTTCAGATTAGCCACATTTGTTTAAATGCTACATATACATGTTTTAATTAGTAGATGTAATTGGCCAATGCGCAGTGGCTACAACTTCGGCAATGATGTGTATATCAAAGACTATTATGTAGACTTCGTTGAATATTCAGCTAGATAACTGTACAAAAAGAAACGAGTGCGGAGAATAAGATTTATATTTATGCCAGTTCTTTGATAATAAAAGCTGAAACCTGCAATGTGCTCCTTTGAAGAGTTACACAGGTTCATGCTTATACTTCTCTCCCTCTGCCTCGGTTTAACAGGCGTGGATCCTTGAAATAAAGGCATGTAATAAAGCATATCCCATAAAAACATACCTATCAGTTTGCATTTGCGTGAACTCATGCGCCTGACTGCACGTGTTTGTGTTACGTGCACTTCTTTACAGGCTTTGCAACAGGACTTGTCAAGTAGGTTATGTACAGTATCCACACACACACCGCACATTGTTGAGTCGCCTCTGGCGGCTGCTCACACATCAGACAGTATGAGCATCGGATGCTGACACCAATTATTCAGAAGCGGTAGGAACTTGTTGCTTAACCTGACATATCAGTGGGTTGCTGTTCTGCATCATCTGCAGCTCAAGGCTTAGTAGATGTGTGTAAGGGGAAGAGGATACTCAAGCCCAACAGGTACCATTCCCTCTGGATGACTAAGAAACAGATGAGCGTTCATTACATTGAATTTAAAATGATATGGGAAAAAAAAAGATTACTTGATATTGGCCCCGCAGACTGGTCTTTGAACGTAACTGCTGCATGAACATTTTATTACAATGAGTTTTGTTTATTTTAATAAAACTGAAATGATTGGGAGTCAGAAAATTGCTTTGGGGCAAATTGTTTTTTTTGTTGCGTTTTTATAATGACATTGTCTTTATTTCATTTTCAAACAAGCTCTTTGAATCATCTCAATTAATTTAGAAGTCATAGAAAAACAAATATTATACATTTCCATAATTTTGGGATGACTTTGTTGAATCAAGTTGTTGTTGCTGTTATAACTGCATTATGAATTTCATACTGCAATAATCAAACTGCAATTTCAAACTCCAATTGGTTGGGTAAACATATATTCATACTATGACATATATTTACCCAACCAATTGGAGTTTCTCAGTATCTATGTGACATGTGTGCAATACTTCACACATCATCCAATCGGAGTATTCAAAGCCGCATTAGAAGCGATGTTTTCTTTCTTTGTCATACATTTGAATAGGCAAAAAACGGTGTTGTTTTGATAAATGCTTTGTGTGGGAATCAGAAAAGTCAAGTTCAGTTCAACACAACTGCTTTCTTTTTTTTTGAGGACATCTCATTGTGCTCCCTTTTTTGCTCGTATTTTGAAGGCATGCAAGACAGCAGTGTGTCTCGGCGAAAAAAGTCTGAGGTGTGAATTAAATGAGCTGACATAAACATTTCTATGATTTATTCTAAATGTTTGAGACGTTACCGCAGGATGAAGCTGCTGAGAATACAGTTTGCCTTTTAAATAAGTCCTTTTATATTGAGTCACCGGCCAATGTCAACATCACCACCAGTGTGCCATTTGATGTAAAATACTATGTTCTTCCCATTTAGTCCCTGCCGAGCCTGTCTATAACACATACTTACACATGACTCCAAGCATTATTGAATTATAAATCCATTGCATTGAGGCTGGCACACACTCACACAACAATGGTACATTTCACATCCAGTGGACCACCAGCTGTCTGGCAGCTGTCTCCACCAAAGTGAAGGCTAGATACTTTGACAGCATCATCTTTCTGACGTCTGGAGCGAAAATTATGAAATGCAGTGACAGAGGAATCTGCTTGACTGACACTGTGGAACATCCATTGAATGCTCTAAGTCTGGTGTCTGTGGTTTTCCTTACAATTGTGTTTGGTTCCCTTTTATCTTGCTGTTAATGTATTCTCTTTATCCCTTTTGTCTTCTTTGATCAACATGAAACCTTGTCTGCATTGTTTCTTAGATAAATACCAAGAAACATAAACAACACTAGTTTGATTTAATCCATTTATTTCCACTTTGGCTCTGACTCAATCCCTTTTTTTTCAGAAATGGTAAATTGCATTCCTAAAAATCCTATATTTTTTTAACTGTTATGCTTTTTTATCATGATTGTTACTTTTTTTCTCCACATAATACAAAGAACATGCTGATTTAATTGTAAAACATTGTAAGATGGAGGAGGCAGAATGTTTTTAAAATCCCCAGTTACGGAGAATTATAGCTCAATTTTTCTCTTGACTAAACCTTTACATTTAAAAGCTGCAAGATATGGACTTCGGCTACAAATACATTCCATATAATATTACCTAAGGTTTGTTTAAACTAAATAAAATGCAATGTAAAGGTGGCATTGATCAGAGCATTCATGTTTCTGTGAAAAGGGCCCAGGAGGTGAACTGGGACCTCTCCAAGTAGCAGTCCACACTCCATATTTAGGTCTGTGCGGGGACTTGAACCTACGGCTCACAGTCCAAGACCCTGCTGACTGTGCCACTGCCGGATTATAGTGTTCTTAAAATAGTTTGCTATCTTTGTTTTTTAATTTTAGTTTAACTTTTATGTATTCACCACGACACCAAGTCAAATTCCTCACACGTGTCAACCTACCTGGTACTAAACCTGTTTCTGAAACTGATTCATGGACTCTAAAGTTTCTTGTATCTCGTGTTCAACAGTCTGCACTTCCTGGTTTACCACACGGAGGAGGTCCACGACGTGCTTCGGATCTGGGACGGGCCCCAGGAGGGAGGGGTCCTCCTGAGGGAGCTGAGCGGCTCCTCGCTGCCCCCGGACAGCCACAGCACCTTCAACACCGTCAGCCTGCAGTTCACTACAGACTTCTTCACAAGCAAGCAGGGCTTTGCTATGCAGTTCTCTGGTGAGCATGAAACGAGGGAACAGCAAAGGGTGTAAATAGAGAAAAAACATAGCAAAAAAGCCTCTTCCATCATGGTTCTTGGTATTATTATTATTATGTATTTATTTCAACAAGGACCATGCATACAAATACATTAATCCCAGAAATTAGAAGAGATTAATTATGCCAGATTTGGGCTAATAGCTCATTTTCATCTGCAGTCCTTATAACAATCAACAAACACTGCATATCTCTATCACACAAACAATCATAAAACATGATTTAAGTACAGGTCAATCAAATAATACATAGTAGGGCTGTACCCGAATATTGTTTCGTTGGAGTACTATTCGGGTTTCAATTTAGTTATTCGGATATTCGTTTTTATTTTATTTTTTCGTTTTCTTTTGAATTTATTGAAATCTCCAATATCAACGTAAGAGCTTGTGCGTCTTCGGGGGGTGCTAACACTTAACCATAAAAGTTATCGTTTACTTTCTCCGTCTTTATATGTAGATATGACTTTCTTCTCCGTTAATCTCCGTCATGCTGTTTCCATAGCAACAACAACTTCCTGTCAACAGCGCTAACTCTCCTTCAAAATAAAAGCATGTCCATACAAAATAGGAAGCCAAGCCAAATTATACTTAAGACATACACAACTGCAACGCAAGTAACAAACACAATGCGATATCCTTTTCAATTTCAAAGAACACAAATTGGGTTGTATCACATTAACAAATAACTATAAAACAACAATACTGTAGAATAAAAAATGAATGCCGTGAATAAACCGAAATACAACGTGTTGAAGCGGCTCGCTGCTGATTACTACCGAATATCCGGAGCCCTGTATATTACAATACAGTTCAAATTGAAAAACTCAGATTACAGTGTAATTAATGTTGGCATGACTGGTTGCTTAATATCAATTTGTTTGCACCATAAGAGAATGAGTTAAAGTCAGTACAGGTTTTAAGTTCAACTGGAAAAACAATCCAGTGTTTGATGGCCCTAAATGAAAATGCAGGTTGTGCAAAGGCAGTGCGCTTCAGAGGGAGGGTTACAGGTCTTGACTTTCTGCAACTCTGCTCACGGCGAAACTGAAAAAAACATTTTCATGTTGTTGATTGAGCATCTTCTCTGTCTTCTTTAGTCTCCACTGCAACCTCCTGCAATGATCCGGGCCTGCCCACCAATGGGACGCGCGGCGGAGACAGCAGGGAGCCCGGGGACCATGTGGTGTTCCAGTGTGATCCTGGCTACGTCCTGCAGGGGGCCAACAGGATCACCTGCACAGAGATCAATGGACGCTTCTTCTGGCAGCCTGACCCTCCCACCTGCACAGGTATATCATCAGTGAGGGCTCATCAGGCTGAATGGAGTATTAACAGAACTTGCAGGGCTCATATCAAATCATATCTTGGTATGACGCATTTCACAAGCACTCTAGTCAAATCACATGCATATATAATTATGGAGGTTTGCTTTAATTCAATAATTACCACTGCTGTAATTACACTGGTGTTTTGGATTACTCATCTTAACGTGTAATTAACTTTGTTACAACATACAAACTTTGAATGTTAGTCTTGCATACAGAAGAAAAAGAATATGTAACGCTCACAAGATCTAGCTATATCATGAATAATCTCAATCAATCTCAATCTTTATTTATTTATATAGCACATTTGAAACAACCTCAGTTGACCAAAGTGCTGTACAGGGAATAAATACAATATCAAATAACACAATGGGAGTAAAATAATAAAACGATAATTAAAAACATTATAAAAAGCACAATAACTAGAAACATATAAAAACACATACAAAAATTATGTTCAACTAGTGTTAAAAGCCAGTGCAAAGAGGTGAGTTTTTAGCTGAGATGAAGACAAAAAACGATTTTGTCTGATCAAGTGTGTCGTTAAATATTTCACTACAGCTCAAAAAGTGTATGTATAAGCATAGAGTAAGAGTATTAAGAACATGGACTACTTGCAGTTTTATATATACACACAGAAACCCCATTCTTTTGGAAGTATGTTATACTTTTGTGGGTAAACTTTATGTTTTATAAGATTTAAACAATATTATTAGTTATGACAGAATTTATCAAAGTTGTTTGAATGAAATCTACTACGCCTTACAACTTCCATAATGCAGTATACGATATCACTTCACTTGCTGGTCTGAAACAGGTAGACAATACAGATTCCTAACTTGATTACCTAACAGACTCCTTAAGTGAATCCTAAGTGGCAAACCCGATTGCCTCGTTCCCTTGACGATCCCTGAAGCCACTGCAGCAGACAGAGAGATCTGATTACCCTGCCTCTCAATAGAAACTCAGACCTCCACTCTTTTACTGTCTTTGTTTAATATATGATCACACTTAGTGCCCTACAAAACAATGTGAATTAACAATGGCAATTAAGACCTTGTAATTAGCTGCCTTGTTTAATTAGTTCTTAGCTTAATTAGCTTGATATTGTTTGGTGAAGGGTTAGGAAGGACAGTTGTCTGACAGTCACAGGTGAGATTATAGTGAGCGGTGTCAATGGGCTTTAGCTACGTCTTAATTAAGCATCTGTCACTAATTCATAAGGGGAAGCAATATACGTAATAAATCAGGACACTATGATTTACAGTTCAAACAATGTATCTGCTACTTGGAAGTGGGTATTTCATAAAGCCTTTGGAAATGTTATGTCGCTTTGCATTTTTTGGTTTTTGTTCAATTTTCGTTTTGTGTAACACCTTTTTGTTGTCAATGCTGTAATTGTTTTTTCCACATTAGCATATATTAGCATATGGCTAATCAGTTAATTGAGAATCAGCTTGTTCAAGAATTAACTTTGTAAGCATTTTTATAAAAAAAAGTAATAAAGGCAGAGTAAGGCTAATCGTTAAAATATTCAAATTGGAAATTAGATTAGAAACCATCATAAGATGTTTGGGTAGCAGAATGTTTTTTATATTAATACACAGTGGCTGAAAATTGGGGTTTTAATCATTCTAATGTATGAATTTCTATCTTTCCGTAGCTCCATGCGGTGGGAACCTGACGGGTCCTGCTGGTCTGATTCTGTCTCCGGACTATCCCGAGCCTTACCCCCATGGGAGGGAGTGTGACTGGACAGTTTCCGTCACACAGGACTATGTCATCGCTCTTAGCTTCAACCAGTAAGCTTCAGTAGCACACCATGCAAACACTATATGAGTCAATTTATGTTCAATAATATGTCATCCTAGTATGTCAAACAGTAACCCTATTATGACTACTGGAGCTGCAAGTGTTAAAGGTCACCTATTATGCAAAATCCACTTGTTCATGTCTCTTCTACATCAACACGTGTCCCCTCTGTGGAAAGAGATTCTGAAAGTTTCAGGGAAAAAAATCCTCTCTCTTTTTGTCCTGATCCATTTATATAAAAACCTGTCTGAAAATGAGCTGATCAGATTTTGGCCACTTTATGATGTCATAACGATTTTTTGGCTTGTGTAACCATTAACCAATCACCAACCAAGGTAACCCCCCCACCTGAATCTCCTCCTAGAGCACCATTGTGTTCTTTTTAACCAGATATCTCTCAGAGGGGTGTGGGGAGGGGCTCCTTATTTTCATCTAAAGTAACAGACAGAGAATCAGCACTTTTGAAACAGGGCTGAAACAGAAGGGATTATGGGTAATGCTGCAATGATCTGTTTGGTATTTAGAGACATGTTTGTATATATCTGAGACCTATGATATATTGATCAAAAACAGTATAATAGGGGACCTTTAATGTAGCTTCTATTTGTGATTGTGTGTTACCCAGGTTCAGCTTGGAGCCTAGTTATGACTTCCTACATATCTACGATGGGCCGGACTCCCTGGGCCCCCTGCTGGGTAGTTTCTATGGTACAGACGTTCCCGATCGCATCGAGAGCAGCTCCAACACGCTCTTCCTGGCTTTCCGCAGCGATGCTTCCCTCAGCAGCAATGGATTTGTGCTGCAGTACAAAGGTGGGAACCTCTTTGGTTAGAGGAATGAGCCAAACTAAATAATACAATATTTGCCTAATTGGCAAATCAAGCTTTGGGATACTAAGACTTTATATATCTGCGTGTGCATGTGTAGGAGTTTTTTATTCAAAGTCTTTCATCTCCAGTGTCTTAAGATTCTGAACAAAACTGTGAAATTTAAATAGTATGTGAAGCTTTATCCCCTTAACAATTTATGTTTTAGAATTCTTCCGCTGGCTGAGTGAGAATGGATTAAGCCTCTCTGCTTATCGACCTTGCAGATTGTTTCTTTTTAACTTTCTCTTGTGTCTAGTCCAAAGCGAGTGAGATTAGTGGTGTGAAAATTGCTTCAGAGAAAGATTGGGGTGTTCTGCGCCCTGATCAGCACCCTCCCAATGCTGCTCCAGTCTGCTCCGGCGTCACTATTGATCTGTACCTCCTCTAGCAGCCGAGTATCACAAAGAGTTATGAACATGAAAAGCCGACAGCATGTTTACTTGTGCTCTTTTTGATCAGTGCTTTGCAGCTGCACAAAAGTCTCCTCATAAATTACAGCAAACAAAGCTTTGCTGTCTCGTGTCTCTGCTCAGCTGACCGCAGCATGTTGTTCGAGCGACCCACATTTATTTGCTCGCACAAGGTAGCATGTCCTGCTCACACACCACAGAATGATCACTGGCATCCCTGACACATACACAGCCAGCTGGTTTAAGGATTACACAACACATCTGTGCTTTCTGCTATTGTTTCAGCCTCACAGGGAAACGCCTCAGCGCCTGTATGTTAAAGCCTTTACCTAACAAATATACAGATGCTATACAAGCTCTAAATTAGACCGCGCTTCTTCGTTAAGGGCTTTGTGCTGAGAGAACAGTGTTAAATCTTCCTAAATCTCCCAGACTCAATTAGAACTGTTTAAGGTATCAGACGTTTAACCAATTTCAGATCGACCCTGAGCTCTCAGTTTCTCGGCCGGTGTCGAGATCTATTTGATCTATATAAGTTCTCAAAACACTTCCTATTATTTGCAAAACACACACAAATGGAGTGAGACAAAGTGCTTTGTTTAAACGCTGTTACAGAGCCTACCCCTTAACCCACTCCCAGCTATATTTTCTGCCGTGTGTGATAAAGTGTGTGATATTGTATGGCCAATCTGGTAAAGCAGATGGACCCAGTGTGTGGCTCCCAAAAACTCCCTCTCCCCACTTCTAATTCTTCACTCTAATGAACCATAACCAAATAATACATAAATTACCTCCTCAGTTTTAGACAAACAACATGGCAGAAAAGCATGTTTGGCGGCTGGTTTGGGTGTGTTTGTGATGACGAGTTGGCCCAGCTAGTATTCAGCCCGCCACTGAAAATTACATTACACAATCTGCCTGAGGTGCTGTCAGCCTCTTTACCAAGCAACCGTTATGTCTTTCTGTTTCCGTGTCTCAGGCCATGTCTGATTAGACTCTCCAGGGAAATATGTGGGCGGTAACATACCATGGCTGAGCCAGATTTAGATAACACACACACATACACAGATATGGACACACATTCTAGCACTCACATCTGTCTAATCCAATCCCTTCACAAACTCCTGGGTTAATTTTCACTTTGCATCAGATCACTTAAAATCCTTTTAGTATTTCCCAAAACAGATGATGCCACTCGCCCACTTTCTCCCACACCTACAAATGTCCCGAGGCAAAGGCTTGTTAAATCGTCCATCTCCATCGAAGTGACCGACCTTCTCACCACTAGCTTGTGTTCAGGACCAGTCCACAACTTAGGCCCGCTACATCCATCACGCCTCCGCTGTCTCCTGCCAGGTGTGCTGCTTTAATGGAGGAGGGGGCGAGGGAAGGGTTCAGGTCTACATCGGCCGGTAAAAGGGCACAACCTGTCTAGAACAGGCGCCCCCGGGGACACACCGACAGACCACCTGCCTGGCCCCCCCTCTCTGTTCGGCCATGAAGGGCAGCCCCCATCTTTCATCTAGGCATTCATCCAAGGTGCTTCATGCAGAATAGAATTTTCTTGTTTTAAAGCAAAAAGGGAGTTTCATTGAACACATGAGGATGTTGATCATAGTGCGTATTGAAACACCTCTGTAAATCGCAGTATAGTAAAAACTAATATAAAAACCGCCTCTAACATGCTTTTTGGTAAAGGTCAACACTCAGCTCTTCCTGGCCAAGTAAGAACATCATCACCCAGATAGGTAATTTCAACAACTGGAATAGCTACTATTTGCATGAGAAAGTAGTACATCATAGCATTCCTTGCCAGCATCCCAATTGACCTTTACACAAGGATGCTTTTGAAGTATGAACATTGTTTGAGTGTTTGTTTTAAAAGTAAGCTTTTAGCTGGTTGATATCCAGATTATGCACATTTCTCTGAGGTACTGTAATATCGTTGAAGTTGCTGAAAAAAAACCATTTAGCTCGGTTTCCCTTTAGTATGTGTGTGTGTGCGTGTAAAGTCATCAAATATTGAAGTTAGCTGTTAGACTTCAGCGAGCTGTGTTTAAGATTGAGCTAAATTGCTTTGGGCATTTTTCCTGTGTTTATTTTAGCAGTGAGGGAGTGAAGTGTGCCAAATTGACAGGCCTCCTCTAACGTGCACATTTTCCACCTGAGAACAATGTGATGGTAGATTGAGCGAGACATCTTTCTCACGACCTCACGAGTGGTGATTGATATGTGGTTAGATACAGTGTGTGAGTGCGCTGAGGCTTTGTGTGTGTGTGTGTGTGTGTGTGTGTGTGTGTGTGTGTGTGTGTGTGTGTGTGTGTGTGTGTGTGTGTGTGTGTGTGTGTGTGTGTGTGTGTGTGTATGTTCGCAAAAGAAAGCTTACGTATGTGCATTGTCTTCTCTAGTTGACTACACTGCCAAGCGTTGTGTGAGAGGCGGTTGTGTGCAGTCAGCAGACCTTGGGCCAGAGCAATGCCACTCTCAATCAGCTGCCTGTCTGTCTCCTCAGCCATACATACCTCAAGCAGCCACAGATGAAAGGGCACCGTCAAGGGCTGGAGAGAAAAGTGGCAGTCAGAGAGATATATTTACTGAGAGAGGAAAGCACAGGGTAGCGGAAAACCGGGTATAGGAAGCGACAAAGGAAGGGATCCGAAAGTATCAGGATCCTCAGGCAAAAAAAATAATTTCTATTCCAGGATCACCGCTGCAGCTTGATGCAAAAAAAACATCTTATTGAATACCTGCTCACTTTCCTTCTGTTGCTGATTTTCCGCCGTGTTACCTCTTTCCACAGAGAACCCCAGGGAGTCGTGCTTCGAGCCGGGCGTGGTGCGCAATGGGACTCGGGTGGGCGCCGACCTCAAGCTGGGCTCCACCGTCACCTACCACTGCGACAGTGGCTACACACTAGAGGGAGACCAAACCCTCACTTGCATCATGGGGGGAGACGGCAAGCCGAGCTGGAACAAACCCAAACCCATCTGCATCGGTAAACACCGTCGCAATCATTTCTTTAAAGATTCCTCAAATGTTAAAATGCAAACATGATTATGTGGTGTTTGAAAACACATTATGTCCTACAGGTATATGTGTAGAGCTGTGTAGATTCTGCTAATGCTAATAGATGTGAGGGTATAGCTTTAATTGAATCTGCAGTTTGAAGAGAGGCTCTCATTTGCATATCTGCCCTCACACACACACACACACATACACACACACACAAAATCCTGCATAAACCTGTTTTCTCCCCTGTTCTCTGACATTTCACTGACACACGCTGTGCATATTCCCCTGGAAAGCTATAAAAGATCCCTGACTCCACCAAATCCGTCTCTCACAGTGTGAAGCTGCAGGTGCACATACAGGGCCCATTTCCACACATTTAACATACATGAGATCAGCGAGTGCTCGAAACATGCAGGCATTCGCTGGGCATTTTAAGCAGGAGAGGGACCTCATCTTAACCCAGACTAACCCAGTGGGACACTTGGAAAACATTGCAATTTCACTCTGGCAAACACCAGGGACATCTGCCACCCAGAACCCAATCAAACAAGAAAAAGTAATTTAGGAGTAATGGAAGAGAGGCGATGGAGAGAGAAATGGAATGGACCTTCTTCTCTGTCCGCCCTGTCTCTTCATGTCTCGTCTCTGTGTCTCTCTCTAGCTCCGTGTGGTGGACAGTACTCGGGTTTGGAGGGAGTTGTCTTGTCTCCTGGTTTCCCTGGCAACTACAGCCGTTCAAGAACATGTCTGTACACTGTGGGGGTGCCAAAGGATTACGGTAAGCCATGGAAGAGCACTGAATTACTATGTTTATTTCTAAATGTGTATTGTTGTGCATATGTGGGCGTGTGCTGGTGTTTTATTAAAATTCAGTTATTATACAATGCACAGAATGCCCTTATCCGGCTCAAACTCAGATGTGTAGGAGAAAACAGCTTTGTGAAAAATGTTTAAAATAACCCACACACACCGTTTTCTCAGCTTGCATTTAAAGTGTGTCTGTGAGAGGTTGACTGAATGCAGGTGTGTGTTTATTTTCCTCCACACAGTAGAATCACACAGTGATGGATAGTTCCCATTTTTGTCTCATTGCCATACACACATTTTCATATTACTTTGGTATAGCAATTTCATCTGTATCTTACACATCAGGCATACAAAATGTCTGTCTCGGGCACAACCACACACACACATACAAACACACACACACATACCAAAAAATAATTGGTGTCTAGTTTCTGGATTTTTGCTGCTTTTTGGCATTTCCATTTTAAAGGTCACAGCTTGCTTCCAATATGTAATCTGATACTGAAGAAGCCACACATTATTCAGAAAGAAAAAGAGTGAGGGAGTGTGACATCGCTCAAACATGCAAATACAGAAGGAAACATGTAACACCTACTTGCCCACAATGTGTCCCTGCTTGACTTTCTCTCCATTTTCTCTCTCTCATTATCTACCCTTTTTTTTTTCTCCTCCCTCCAGCTCTTTAATGAGTTATCAGCATTGTGCCGCTCTCAAGGGGAGCTCAAGTCCTATCATTGTTGAAAAGCACCAAGCAGCAGCGACGGGCATGTGTTATGGGTGCTAAATTTAGGATTTGAATGCATAGGCCATGCACCCATTTAGAGGTCTGGCTCGCTTAAATAATGTGAGGGCACCCATTCTTCTTGGACCCTCTCGGCAACATATTTCTCTCAATGGAGTCAAAGGGAGAGGAGAAATAATTAAAAGTCCACTTTTGGCATTTTCCTTGAAAAAGACACACTGTCGTGCACATTCACAATTGCTCTCGCCTCCATTCACTGGCGCTTCTCATTAGGCTGAAGCAACAGCCCTAATGATGGGCTTTTTTCTCCAATGCAGAGGACAGGGTGGGTGTCACTGAAACATTGGCTTATCGTATCATAGAGATGAAGAGGATCTATGAGGGAAAAAACCCACTAAAGATGAGAAGAAAACAAAAAGTCGTTTTCAAGAGTAGCTAAAAAAAAAAAGGTCCTGCCGTCACACCCTATAGAAAGCATTATTCCTTCGTCCCCTCATCCTCTCCATCCTTCTCTTCAACCTGTAATATACAAGTATCATAGACACGGATTAGATGTGAAAAGGCTGAATATGTTCTGCCAATAGCGGTAGAAAGGGTGAGTTGAAAGGATGACGGCTCCAGCGTGGAGCTGGAGCTGCATATTGTACAACAGATTGGCTGTCATTACCAAAGCTTTTCATCTACTGACAAGCCATCAAGCCCAGACAGGACTGCTGATCTAGCCGTGTAATATCATTTTTGGTTGTGTTGTCGTAACTGGCAGTATGATCCACCTCGCTTTAGGAGACATTGTGATTGAAAGTGCTGTCGGTAATATTCTTTTGAATGAAAATACTAAAGTTCTATGTATTGTGTTAGACTATTTCAAATTGAGTGTTCTATGTTTCTGTGATGCAGTCCCTCTTTCAAGCTAATTTCATTTTCCTCTGAAGTCAATTTTCTTTCCATTTCTGTTTTTTCTAGTGGTCTTCAGTCAATTCGCCTACTTCCAGACTGCTCTGAATGACATTGTGGAGGTTTATGATGGGGCGACACAGAACTCCCGTGTTCTCAGCTCCCTCTCTGGAGCACACACAGGTACTTCAGCACACACACACACACACACACATTAAAATGCAAGAGATGACTCGCTCATGCTTGTACAGTCTTTGTTTCATATTCAGCACCAGTATTTAACAAATCAGCAAAGGTAATTGGACTATTTCATCTCCTGGTCATTATTTTTCAACATGACGGCAGACTAAATGAAATGTTGTCTTGGCCTTATCCCTTTCATAAGGATCCAGTTAAACTCACAGACAAATTGCTGACACAGGCAGAGTGGTGGGGGCTGCAGGTGGGCTCCAGTGAGCTGTAAAACAATTCAGCGGTGACAACAACAACTAACAGAGTCACAGGGATAACATATCAGCAGACAGGCCAGAGAACCCTCCCATGCACATACACCTGAATTTGTATTAGACAAACACACAGCGACTCTCAGGATAACTGCACATACTGTTGTGAAGTCAAACGGCTGTGCTCAAACACAAACACTTGCATGCTGGGTTTAAGCCAGGGAAATAACAGGGACTTTTTCTTCTATCCCTTTCATCAAGTACAATAAGTGCAGCCTTAGCAATAACACTTGAAATAAAGATACCTACTCACAGCTGATTCAACTTTAGCGCAGCTATCATAAATAGTGCATTACAACAGTAGAGCATTATAACTTTTTATCTTACAGCTGTTTATTCATGCAACAAACCTAGCTTCTTTTTTAAAATCAGTACCTTAGTTTTTGAAATACCTTTATTGTTTTATTAAAAAACATTATCTAACAAGAAGCGGAGGTGTTGCCCACGCTGCGCTGGCTGTGCCCGGCCGGGCTCCGTGGCAAGCCCGGCCACCAGACGCTCGCCGACGAGTCCTCCTTCTGGGCCTGGCTCCAGAAGGGGACCCCGGGCTTCCTCCGGGCCGGGTATCCTCACTTCGTGTGTCGTCTTTCATGAGGTCTTGTGAACCAATCTTAGTCTGGCCCCTTGCCTGAGACCAATTTGCCATGGGAGACCCTACCAGGAACACAAGGTTCATCAGGGCACACAAACCTCTCTACCACGGTAAGGTGCTGGTTCTTCAGAGAGGCCATGACCGAAAGAACGAGATCGCGGGTACAAGCGGGCCGAGATGGGTTTCTCCGCCAGGTTGGCTGGTGTCTTCCCCTTAGGGATAAGGTGAGAGAAGTTCAGGTCATCCG
>NW_011369945.1:11542507-11555103 GCF_000735185.1 Notothenia coriiceps | reverse complement strand
TCCTCGGGGCTCCCCCCCCCCTTTTTTTCTTTTTTTTTTCCCCCCCCCCCCCCTTCCGGCTCCTCTTCCTCCCCTCGTTCGTCCGCCAATCTCTTTACTCTTGGCAGGAGAGGAGAACTCGCCAGGCAAAATTTCTCTGCAGGTAATTACACTTGTCCTCCGTGTCGTCGTGAGTACTACTGAATATAAATGAAAATTAATTAAGTGTCACGCCATATTACTCTGGTATTGTCCAATCGTCTACACCTTTGTGGCGCGTGTGCGCGTGCGCCGTGTGTGTGGTGTTGTGTGTGTGTGTGTGTGTTATATATATAATATATAAAATATTTATATAATTGGTAGGAAGTCTAGTTTGTCTCGTGAGAGTATTACTTGCATTGTGCATAGTCTCTGACCTATATATCAGGGGGGGGGGGGGGAGAGACCAGCGATGATACCCCTTTAATTTAATGGCGCCGGTTGTCAAAATAAATCAATATTAATGTCATAATTCCTCGTATCCTGTGGTTGGTTGGATCTGATCTCCTGTGGGCGGGACTAAGCCTTGAGGATAGGAGTCGAGGAGGGGGGTTAGAGAAATGAGAAAGGGCCCGGGGGCCCCTCTCACTTCGGTTAAATGGATTCCTTGCGTCCCTCACTTGCGTCGTTTCCCTGAGAAAGGAGGCGTGTGGCGCAGTGGATAGAGCCTTGGTGTTGGGATCAGGGGAGCACAGATTCAAACCCCACTGCAGTCAGCATGTCATTGTGTCCCTGGGCAAGACACTTCACCCCAAATTGCTCCTGTGGGGATTGTCCACAGTATTGAGTATGTAAGTCGTTTTGGATAAAAGCGTCTAACAAGTAACATGTAATGCACTAGTCCCTCCCACCAGGGAAGCATGGAGAGATGCAAGGAAACCACGAGAAGCAGGGAAATTAGTTTTAAGAGCAATGGGACTTCCTTTCCTCCGGAGCGTCACGTGAAGCGACGTCCGTTTGTGATGACGCTGCACAGCTGATCGTCTGACAGCAGCCAGCTCTGTCCCTGTTATTTCCACACACACCCCCGCCTCTGTTAGTACACATTTACTGACACAAACATTTGTATCATCTGTTGTAGACCCAAATAAATAAAAATAAAATAAGAACTAATTCTCAAAAAAGATAAACGCCATTCTTAAAATGTATAAACGAACAATATGATTAATATTGATTAGAGTGCACAAAATAAATAAAATAATTGAGAGAAGAAAAAGAGATATGTTATCTATCAAAACCCAGTTAGATTAACATTAATTGGATTGCACACTTTGTCTGTTTGGATATGTAGCAAATTAACATTTTAAATAGCAATTAATGATTGACTGAATGGAAATGACAATAAATGAAAATGTAAAACGAAAAAAGCGATCATGAAAATGTTTCCAAAAAATGAATAAAATGATTTTTGACCACTTTGTTGTTCAGATATATCACATAGGCCTATTTGTAACTAAATGATACATGAATTGAAACAAAACACGGTATAAACTGAGGAGTGAGTCCCGTGAGGTTCATGTATTTTCTTCACCCCGCTGGGAAACTGCTCTCATGTCAAGAAGCATTAGATGAGTGCATGCGCTGCATCGTCCAATCAGTGAGCGATACACAGTAAGGGGCTGGGCGAGTGTCTGAGGATTTCATCGGAGGATGGTCTGATGGTCTCCTCGCTCCTCCGGCAAAAATAAGGCCATTGGGACGATACTCAAGATGGCGCAGACAAATCAACTTCCGGTGAGACCGAAACCGAGGAGCGAGGAAATGAAAAATAAGAGAAGTGAGAAGGGCCCCGGTACCGGTGCACCCTCCCTCTCTCCCTCACACTTTGGCTGTGAGCTGCGGGCGCCAGATAAGCCAACATCCCCCATTTTCATCACTTACAGCGCCCATCGTACAGGGCAAATTAAAAGTGTAACCGGGGTGAAAAGGGTTTTACAGTTACTTAATTATGAATTTTGTTACATCAAGGCTGAAAATTAGGATGAGCCCCAACGGTCAAAAATGTTTTTTTCCCTCCCAGAGCTGTCAGCGCAGCGCCTGCCCAGATCTGGCGCCCTAGGCGAACATCTATAACGCCAGTGCTACGGGCCGGCCCTGAGTTCATATGCAACTCGCATATATCTTTCTCTCTCTTCTCTCTCCTCTCTTCTCCCTCCCTTCTCGCACCTGCACACCAGTTATGTGCAGCCCTGCTTATAATGACTGCTTGCATTGTTAGACTGTATTGGTTAATTCCATGCTCATTAAGTTTGCAAACATGTATGTTAGTCGATATGTTAGCGCCTGTGTATTTGTATGGTGGATGCCAGGTACACACTTCTGGATTATGCCTAATTCAGGCTAGTTATGCCTGCATGCACTAGTTCTTCAGCCTGCTGGGCTGTAAGTCTCTCTTCCCTTGCCAAAGTGTGTCAGCTCTGCTCTGCCATGCCTGGTTAGAGAGCTCTGTGAACCTGCCGCCAGGAGTCCTCAGTTAATATAGCGGCCTGTTTATTGAGCTGTAAACTGGATTTTCTGAAGCTGCTCTGGGCACAAACCAGAGTAATCATTTTTTGCTTTTGTCAAGCCACAGGGCTAGGGCAGGTGGAGATGGAGAGCTGCCCTCAACTCACACACCTTCCACCTGCACCACTCCAGAAAGGTTGAACATCCCCTATCCAGGCTTCTATTTATTTATTGACCAGCCAATCAACACAGCTGTGGCATTTATCACATGAATCTGCAATTGTACAACGCAATTGTAAAAATACATCATATGGTCTCTTTCACCTTGTCACTTTGACCCTTACGCTAGGTATCCTTTTTCTCTGTTCTCTTACATTATTGCTTCATTCAAATCTTCCAAAATTGTGGATCTATCCAATTTTTTTGCAAAAGAGAGATATTTAGGCAAATCTGACCTAATTTAGGGACTAGTTAAGATGAAATTGCAAATAAAAAGGATAACACTTTAATTATAGTTACGTTCACTAATAAAAGTACATTACGGTTTGGGCTTTGAGCTAGAATAGAGACAACATTTCTAGAAACTTCTTAACTATGGTTTTGATGATGATGTGGCCAGGGCTGTGCAACTTTAAATCAACTGAATTGCTTCCAATGGTAAACTGTGAAAAACAAATCAGAAATTATGTGAATGTTCACTTTTTGTTGTTTTTCATTTGGTGTTTGATAGATAATCCATCCATCCATCCATCTTCTCCCGCTTATCCGTGGTCGGGTCGCGGAGGTAGCAGTTCCAGCAGAGAGCCCCAAACTTTCTTTTCCCTGGCCACATCAACCAGCTCTGACTGGGGGATCCCAAGGCACTCCAAGGCCAGCGAAGAGATATAATCCATCCACCTGGTTCTAGGTCTACCCCTTGGTCTCTTCCCAGCTGGACGTGCCTGGAACACCTCCCTAGGGAGGCGCCCAGGTGGCATCCTAACTAGGTGCCCGAACCACCTCAACTGGCTCCTTTCGACGCGAAGGCTGAGACTGCCAAGGCACACNTGTGATATTTGTTTTTAAGCGACCCAACGGAAGTTTATTGTAAAATGCGGCCATATCTCCGGCTAAGAAGGTCGTATCAACCTGCTCCCGTCTCTAGCACCCCCGTGCTAGAGACGGGAGCAGGTTGATACGACCTTCTTAGCCGGAGATATGGCCGCATTTTACAATAAACTTCCGTTGGGTCGCTTAAAAACAAATATCACAAATCGAATCGTGCACAAGATGGAAGGCTGACAGGCATTATTTTAGCCGGGCCGGCTTTTTACAGCGCCACAGATGACATTTTTTAATGAATTTATTGTCAAAGCATTTCATGTATTCATTGCTATCAGGATGTCAAGAGCATTCCATGGAATATAACAAAAAGTGTTTCTGAAGTGAATTACCTACCCCACCTTTAAGAAGCAATTTGTTGCATTTCAATTACTTTATTGCACGTTTTTCATCATATCAAAAAAGCCATACTGTGTTCATGGCATGTGTCTAAACTTTTTTTTTTTAATGAAAATTAATATGTATTTTATTAATATGAAAACCAAAGGTTTTGTGTTTTGATTGTTGCGGAGGAGCACACCTTGACTTGTGTAGTATTGCTGTGAGCTTACGTTCAACCCTGTACTCCCCGGGCCTCACGGATTATAGCTTAACGGAGCAGAGCGGAAAGCATGTAAATAATCTAGTGGGATTACATTCTGCTTGCAGTCTCTGACACACACAGGAACCGACACAATGCAGCATAGTGTGCTGTGCATGAGTCAAAACCACAGGCGGACATGTGCGTCGGAATAACATGCTCAGTCTCAGACAAAAGCACACACAAACACACCCACACTCTACAGGTCCAAAATCACAGATACAGAAGGGAGGATGTGCAAGGAGAAGAAGAAAACCTCAGTGTACTCACCAACAGAGCTTCAGGCAGTAACTCTAGCTGGGCCCGATACAGAACGTCATCCAGTGCTTTGGACCCAAGATCAACCTCCCCACTACACCTATACACAGGCACAACACATTCACAGTTTAAGATACAGATCAAAGGGTCCCTACTCCCTAGGTTATATTAAACCTCTAGTAGCTCAATGGAGTTTCTGAGTGGGTCCCTGCTTTGTTTATCTTGTGCCAGTTGACTGTGCAAATTAAACACAGTCGTAGCAATGATGTCACAACATTTAAGAGCTCAACAGGCGGTGCAGCAATAAGAAGCAAAGGCAGGGAACACGACTGCAAGCTTGTGAACATCAATGTGCTACCTATATCATTTTGTGATAAAGATGTCGAGACATTTAAAAAATGCAATACAGCAATTTAATATGTAGAAACACTGAAAATACAAAGTGGGCAGGCGCAATGATTGTCCCAGTCAAACTTCTGTTATCCAGGTTTTTAGAGCATAATTAAAAAAAATTGAATACTGTTATGGCGACATATTAAATACTGTCATCCCAACAGAGCGAACTTTTGAAGTTTAGTCCTTGCAGACCATTTACATGCACATACACCTACAGGTAATGGAAAACCCAGAAAAATCTTAATAAGACCTCTTTAAAAAAGGATAGACTGAGTATTGGCAGCAGTGAGTCAGTGTTGTGTTCATCTGGCTGTTTGTGCAGGCATGTCTTTACACTCACAAGGCGTAGTGTATCCCCGTGATGAGCTGAACCAGGAACTCTGATGTGACTGTCAGACGTGTGCTAATGCCTTTGTAGCGCCGAAGCTGTTGCCGTGGGTAACCACATATACAAACCCTGGAGGATAAAAGATAAAAACACAAAAGGGGATCAGTGAAACAGGGGAGCTTAAATCAGGGACACCACCCCACTGAGCCACTTGGCTGCAGCTCCATTAAGGCAATTTACTTCCCTGTAGTGAGCTGATGAGCAAATAATAGCTGGATAATTAACACACACAGGTACACACACACACAAACTCTCTTCGAATCGCTACATTGCTGATTTGAGAGCAATCCATTAGCCAAAAAGAAAAAAACTCACAATAAACAAAGTTAAAAATTAATTAATTGAAAACTTTTTTTTTTTTCTATAGGTGTCACGCTGATAATGTAATATCAAGACAGTACTACACATGCCCACACTCATTCGAAACCAATACACACACCAACAAAGCATACATGATACATAATGAGTTCATAATGGTTTATCAACAACACGATTTAAAAGTGCTGAACAGGTATCATACAAGTTGCAACAAAGAGGATTAAGCTCAAACTGAGGTAACGCCTGCACATTTAAAAAGGGATAAGTGCAGTTATATTATATTGTCCACATCTGAGAAACAGCTGACACACAGAAAAGGGTCACAGGGAAACGAACGCTGATAACTTCTCTTTAGCTCTGTGCTTATTAGAGCAATGCTCAGCTAAAGTTGGAAGAGTATCAACAACTCTGAGCTGGGATGTGTGTACAACGCAGCTATTCGCCTAATAGTGGTATCTTGGCGCTCTCCGGCAGCAAAGTCTATAAGAGGATCAGATAAGCTAGTGCTTGCAAAATAGCGTGTGTGTGTGTGTGTGTGTGTGTGTGTGTGTGTGTGTGTGTGTGTGTGTGTGTGTGTGTGTGTGTGTGTGTGTGTGTGAGATTAAAAAAGCCCAATTGCTTTTACAATAAATAAACATTGAATGTGTTTAATTGAATAGTAAAGGGGTTTAACGTTAGTGGCAGGTTGTGTGTGAGAGAGAATAAATAAGACAGCCCAATATTTTAAAAAATTGTTATTCTTTTTTCCCGTATATTTAGCATATTTCGCAACTTTCCGCATATTTCGCAACTTCCCGCAATTTCACCGCATAAAATCACATAAAAACCCTGCATGTTTAATCACATAATCAAGGAATTTAGCCCGCGTTTTTCTGGAGGGTCTACATAGTGAACATAAAGTACTGAAATTGTCCATTGACCTCGTAGGGCAAAACAAGCTGCATTTTAATTACATGACTAAATCCATACACAAAAACTAAGATAATACAAAAAAAGCTATTTCTGAACACTTATTTTAAATGCCATTTACAACAACAACAAACAGAAACCCAAAATAACACATTTCCTGTTTCAAAACTTGCTACAACAACACAAACATGGTCATTCTTGGTCTTGAGTGTGTCAAATGATCCGATCTATAACCATCAGAGGCAGGCAGAGGGCTGAGGAATGGATGAGGTGTTATGTATTGTGTATCTTGTTTTCTATGTGTTTGTGCGGCGACCTTGAGAGCCTTGAAAGGCGCCTATATAAAATAAATGCGTTATTATTATTATTATTAAATGGACATCTTCTAAGAACTGGTCAGGTGACATTATTGTCTCGCCTGCACAGTATGCTGTTAGCACGTTCCTATTGTAGGCAGGGGCTTGATTGTGAAGGGTGTTGCACTGCAGGTAGTTAACCCACCCCTAAAGATTGCTGTTGTATACACAGGCAGTGAAATAGTACAATCAGGGGGGGGGGTTGATCTCGGCAGCTGGTTCTACAGCACTTAAGAATCTCGCTGCATGATTTTAAACCAGCTTCCAATTCTTGCGTTAATGATTTGTTAATTAGGGTTGTGAACCGAGGGTAACACAAGTCCAGCTGGTGCAAAACAAAGAAATGAACCTTGAAATAATAATGATTCTGAGCTGGGAGAAAAACAAATTTATCAAATGCAGCTTCAACTGTAATCTCCCTGAACAGTACTTGATGTGGGCAGATTGTGGTCAGAGGCTCAGCTGTAGCACACTAGTATCAGTGGCAATAATCAGGACTTCATTTGGTCTGAAGAGGCTGAAGGAAATTATTTGCCATCCAACAAGCATAGCAAATATACGTAATCCTGTATGACAGTAGAATATGAGGATAATCTTAGTAAAAAGCAACGCATTTGCATATTAGGATTTGCTTGGTATACCTCAGGAAGCCTTATAAGCATGTTGTATTTTCTGTGAATCTAACTAAACAGCAGATTTTCACAGACATCAGATATCCAAACACTGGTTTTTCACACTTTATTGCCATGCTATACAAGACCATAGCTTCTAATTATATCCATATTCAGAGACCTGCATGATGCCCTTCTTCACACAATTATTAGCCGATTTTCTTACCACTTGAAAGAGTAGTGCTGCACTCACAGATAGACATTCTAAAATGCACAAATACATTTTATTTCTCCAGACGGATTTGGAAAATAACAGTTATTTAACAATGAAGCGGATTAGATAGTTTACTTATTTATTCTCAGGGACAATTCAAATGAATATGTGCCTCTGCAAATACAACACAAAACATATAGAACTAGAACAGGGTAAAGCAAATAGCATCAACAGCTGCACAAGAAACCAACCTTAGAGTAGAGCAGCATCATTAAAAGAAGGACAAAAAAGGAAAATGAACACAAAATAATGTTAAGCATACAATCAGCACAAACAGTTAAACATGACAACACAAAATCAATAGCAATTAGGTTGCTAGACACAGGTTATGTGCCCACATAAATATAAATGGAATTCAGCACTTTGCTAAAATGTTACAAACTCTGTTTTTATCTTTTATCTTATTTCAGGCGAGTCATTGTCATTAGCAACTTCCAACCAAATTCTAATCCGCTTCACCTCCAAAGGCCAATCGAGCTCCAGAGGATTCCACTTGGTCTACCAGGGTAAGTGTTTAACACAGGCACACAAACAAACCCTACTGTTGTTTTCCTCCTGGATTCCCTCTGCTCTAACAGCCCAATTCCCCCCCCCCATAATAGTTGTCTTGCTTAGTGATTTCCAAAGTATTCACTTTCAGCTACTATTTTAGCTTTAATGTGCTTGTGGGTGTATGTGTATGTGTATGTGTATGTGTGTGTCTGCAGCAGTGTGTGCTCTGAAGCATTAACACTGCAGAAGTATAGCAGTCTGTTCAAATGGTTGTGCTTAAACTCCCCCCATTCTTCTATTCCCCCACGAGGGACTTTTTCTCTTGAACTGCTTACTTTCCTTACACAATGCACTGTACCAGAAATGACATTTGCTGCAGATATCCAAAGGCAATGGCAGCTCAGGAGAAAGTTTAATGAATAAATAATTCAGCTTTAGTGTCTATTGTAAGTAAGCTGAGGGAAGCACAAGGCAAAGAGAAGCTGAATATTATATTTTGCATTAATTATATCAGACACAGTGAGATTAATCTGAAAATTACACCTATTCTAACTTTTCTAACAAATCCCTCCATTGATCAAGCTTTGAAATGATTAAAAAAGTATACAAATAATTACGAGTAATGGCTATAATCAGTCGAAGAGAAGCAAAACAGCCTAATGATTGGTTGTAAATGTCACAGATAATGATTTAAAATGAACACACCTGTAATCAGCCTATTTTTCACTGTTTTCTCCAAAGCTGTGCCACAGACCAGCGCCACCCAGTGCAGCTCCGTCCCTGAGCCCAGGAATGGCCGCCGTATGGGAAACAACTTTGCCGTTGGCGCTGCGGTCCGCTTTGAATGCACTCCGGGTTATACGCTGGAGGGGCCGAGTGCCATCGAATGCTTGACGGTTCCCAACGCCCTGGCACAATGGAACACCACCATACCCAGCTGTATAGGTAGGCACTGATACAGCCAGCAGTCACGAACACTCACCAGTCAGCATGTGTTTGTTTTGCTTGCCTTTTTCTTCCTATGTTTGCTTTTCTTCACTTTCTTTATTTCCATCCATTGCCGCTATCTTTGTGTTCCTCCCACTCCATGCCTTGAGTGTCAAACTCGTTACTACGACCCAGATGTGGGCTGTCTGCCGTTGCCTCCAGCGATACAGCAAGATCCAGCCATGCAGCACGCAGGTGGCAGGCACCGCTGAGAGTCACAAACACACACAGACACACACACACGCTCTCATATGGCAATACCCGCATGTATATTCAAAGGAACACTCCATCACCCCGTACATACAGCTGTAACAGATGCTCCTATGCTGTCAGCAGATGTGTGAATGTGAGGAACAACCTGGGAAGAAGATGAAAACTGTAAACAAAGCGTATCATGTATAATGTGCATGTTCTCTTCTGTGTGGCCGTGTCTTATGTCCTTGTATCCTGCTTATCATTTTTCAATTTCAGTAGCAAGGGCCGCACCATGAATTAGACGCATTTTTATCTAATTAGGAATAATCACAATCCTATTCTGCTTACTATTTGGGTTTTGGGGAAGCTTTGGTAGAGATTCTGCATCAAACCACCTTCCAGACTTTTTATTAGAGGAGGAATTAGATACACAGAGAGAGCGAGAGAGAGAGCGAGAGAGAAAAACACACCCAAAGGGAGAGGGTTAGTTGGGTATTATTATTATTATTATTAGGAATGCAGGGAGTGAAGCCGTAGAGATGTGGTCCTTCAATTCACCACTAAGGAACAAATCTTCAACGGGATGTGTTCAAAGTGTTTGATAATGTTCCTTTTTCCCTGCAGTTCCATGTGGAGGTAATCTGACCCAAAGAACCGGCACCATCTTATCTCCTGGCTTTCCTGAGCCTTACCTCAACAGCCTCAACTGTGTCTGGAAGATCACGGTCCCCGAAGGATCAGGAATCCAGGTTTGTAAAACACAGTTTCTCCCTGGCATTGCTGTACCTCCTAGATTTATAATGAACAGATCAGACGAACATGAGTAAATCAGAAACAGATTCCACCATTTTTTTTTTTTAACAGTCACGTCCTGCGATGTGAATATTGCGCATATCGCGGTTATCGTCACGATAACATATATATATATATCGTATAGCCCTATTACCAACACAGTGTATATATGTTACATCCCCCCAACGTATCGCAATCCAATATGGAATTTCAGGAAGTAACACTAAGTTAGTGGTGAACAAATATGAAAAAGGCAGGACACTGGCCATGTCCAAATGTGTGTTTTTGGAAGGAAAAGAGAGAACCCTGCAACCATTACAATATAAATGAACTTTTTAAAACCTTGGACAAACTGTTAACGGAATTTACATATTTTAATCAGCCTTTAGCTTTTAAACCTCTGCATTGTCTTGACACGAAGCTCATGTGGGGTGATTTGTGTTCAGTTGGCAAAGGGCTAATTACCAGAACTACCTACAGTATAACACGTTATAGCATTTACAGCTCTCGAGGTACAGGTGAGCTGCTAAACGAAAAAGTCCACACATTTTAGAGGGGCTCCAATTGAACTATTCCAAAAACCTAACGTTGCACATATTGAAATACATTTGTATATCTCCTCTCTACCCCCCGCACCAGGTTGCTGACTTTCGGTGACAGAGCTTTCAGTGTAGCATCCCCCACCCTCTGGAACTCTCNCCTGTCTGTCTCTTTTCCCCTACTCCCCCCCTACCCGACTTGTAAAGCGACCTTGGGTTTCGTGAAAGGCGCTATATAAATATTATGTATTATTATTATTATTATTATATAATTGCATGTTCAATCAATTTACTTACTTCCTTGGGAGTTATTACTATTTGATTATTCTTATTCTTGCACGTGTTATGGAACTGCACCAGGAACGTGTGCGAGGTCCCTGTGGATCTGCCCTGAGGAAAGTTTTTAGGCTTGTGCTTCAGCCACTGTGGCTAATGACCTCAGTGTAATCCCTACCCTATTAGCTCCTCAACTTCAGCTGACTGTCCTTGCAGGTGAAACACATGCAATGGCCCACCAGTGCATTTGGCATGCTGCTGCACTACACGCTAACATCGCTATAGCCCGGAGGTGGAGCACACCCAGAATAAGAACAGAGAGCTGGCTGCACACACACACTCTGGAGGGCAAAAGGCATTACACTGGAATTCAAACATACATGACTGAAACAGCTTACTTTCTTAATGATGAACGAGTTTGTATTCTGTGCACACCCAGGCACTCTCACTTCATTGCAAAGGAACCACTGCCTGTGCTTCAAACATGTGTCGTGCTAACTGAAGAGGGTTTGCTGCTGTTTCTATACTCTCTGCAGCTAAATCCTGTTTCCAGCCCACTTTATCTCGTCCTTCTCTCTGCTGCTCCCCTTTTACCAGCTGGCAGAGACACATTAGATTGGAGTGTCACGATCCAGAAGACAACTTAAAGGAGCGAGGTGCCTTGCCGGCACATTTGCCGTGGCCCCCTAATGAAAGATCAATCTGTGATCTGTGCCGTCTCCCAGGGATGCGCCAGAGCCCCTACAGCCCCTACCAACCTTTAATTGCCTCGTATCCGATCTATAACCATCAGAGGCAGGCAGAGGGCCGAGGAATGGATGAGAGCGGGAACAGAAAGGGATGCTTGGAGAGCAAAACAATGGAGGACACGTAGAATGTTGGAGAAATTGATTAATTGTAGCTAAAGACAGAGATCAAAGAAATGCAGTAGATGACAAAGTGTAGCCTTGGTCACTTGATATTGACTTTTCCCCATTTCCTTTGGTGAGCATTCAAAAGCAAAGGTACGTTTTAAAATCCATAATTTAGGCAATCTTTGAGAATCCAGGATGCTATTCTTAGAGTGAGTGGTGTATTCTCTCAACAGCAGTAACTGTTGTTCGAGGACACACTTATTTAGATTCAGATATTCAGTCTGCTTTTCTTTGAAGAATATCCCACATTCTCTGCAGCTGTCATAACTCTTTCTTAATTTAAAATCAGATGCACTTGAGCACAGCCTCCTTAAAGTGTCTTTGAAATAAAGAAAAGAAACCAAAGAAATGCTATGTTGCAGTGACTATTGATTTATTCAGTTGGAAATCCTGATCTTTAGTTTTTTCTAAAGTCCTCAGGGACTGCACTTTAAACAATATTAAAAGACACTAGTATACAGATTTTGATCTATTGGAGGCACTATCTGTGCTCCTGTGAATCAATTCATTAGAACATGCTTTCTTGTGGTATTCCTTTGTACATAGAAGAAGCTTTGTCGTAGGATAACCTTTTTTTGTTATTTTGACAAACTCTGTCAGGTCTGAGACAGCAGCTACAGGGTGTCCGCGGGGTCTTAATTATTTTTACAAGTTGATAAATCAATTTAGCGAAAATGAAGGCTATTAAAAAGTATTAAACGGCATTTCCAAGGTATTACATTTGTAGCTTGTTTTCAATAAGTATAT
>NW_011369945.1:11538553-11542485 GCF_000735185.1 Notothenia coriiceps | reverse complement strand
GCGGGGTCTTAATTATTTTTACAAGTTGATAAATCAATTTAGCGAAAATGAAGGCTATTAAAAAGTATTAAACGGCATTTCCAAGGTATTACATTTTGTAGCTTGTTTTCAATAAGTATATAAATTGTCCAAAGAGGTTGTATTCTACAGTCTGCCTGAATGTAATCATTGCGTAGGTGTGTAGTGTGATTCTGTGTACCGTAATTTTCGGACTATAAGGCGCACCTGAATATAAGCCGCAGCAGCTAAATTGAACGATGTGTACATATATAAGCCGCACGCGACTATAAGCCGCAGGTGTTTTAATGTTTAATTACCATATGTAAGGGTTCGTGCACAGAGGGGATTGTCGGGAAAGAGATGGCTGTTTGAGGAAGCTCCCATTTATTAACATTTCAACAAACAAGTTGCATATTTGCATAACGTATTCAATTGTTACCATTTAGTGCAATAGTAGCTACAGAACATGTACTGTGCTGTGTAAACTGTACTGTATCACATAGCGTTTCAGACACACAAACTTTTCAACTTTCAAACTTAAACGTGCGCTCCCAGCCTGAGACTGCCAAGGCACACNCTGCTGTAGATCACTGCCGGTACGTGCGCTGGGAGCGCACCGTTTAAGTTTGAAAGTTGAAAAGTTTGTGTGTCTGAAACGCTATGTGATACAGTACAGTTTACACAGCACAGTACATGTTCTGTAGCTACTATTGCACTAAATGGTAACACTTGAATACGTTATGCAAATATGCAACTTGTTTGTTGAAATGTTAATAAATGGGAGCTTCCTCAAACAGCCATCTCTTTCCCGACAATCCCCTCTGTGCACGAACCCTTACATATGGTAATTCAACATTAAAACACCTGCGGCTTATAGTCCAGTGCGGCTTATATATGTACACATCATTCAATTTAGCTGCTGCGGCTTATATTCAGGTGCGCCTTATAGTCCGAAAATTACGGTAGTTTATTTATGGCATCCCGTTTGATTTGACGTCATCTGAACAGGACATCGCACACTCACCGCTTGATAGCGCGCAAAGCTCCGTTTACGCCGGTTGTTAAACAACATCGTTATGGGGAAATGCAAGTTTGCATCCAAATGGTTGGAAGATAAGGAGGAAGGACAATCAATACTGTATATAGTCAATGTGAGGTAAAGTGTGTCGCCAAGGTAACCGGTTAGAACTCAAAGTGGCGATGAGGTCTTAAAATGTATGGAAAGGGTCTTAAAAGGTATTACATTTGACTTCAGGATTCCTGCGTATACCCTGAGCTACTCTCAGACGAAAAATAGTTACAAGCCGAATGGCCATGCTTTGTAGTTCTTCACTTTTGCCATTTTTCAAACACACCCTTTTATGCCATGTTCTCCCTCTCAATAATCTTCAACATTCGTTCATTCTGATTTCCCTAGACACACCGATGACCCAGCACACACTGCTCTGTTCCCTAAATCCCGTCCTGTTTTATCTGTTTTTCCCCGTTCCAGATCCAGGTGATCAGCTTTGTCACAGAGCAGAACTGGGACTCGCTGGAGGTGTTTGACGGAGGAGACAACAGCGACACCATGCTTGGCAGCTTCTCAGGTATTGCTGTATTTGTGTTTGCATTTCATTTTCTTGCATATGTTAAATTGTGATTTCAATGTTTTGTCCCACCTTAAGCCTTCACATGAAACACATTTTTTAAACCTCTTATCTGTACCTGCCAAAAGCATATTTGAAGCAACATAAACACAACCTAATTAGTTTTCACAGAGCAGCATACGACCTGGAACACATACTGTATTTGTTAACCAACATGTTTAAATATCTGTGCCTCGTTTGGCACGTAGCTTACATAAATGCAGAGTGGATTAAGGCTTCCGGGGGAAAATGTGTAAAGTTAAAACATTTGAACTGGTTAAGCCTCACGTGGAAGAGTCTTGCTACATTGGCCTTTTCTTTGTGTAAAGTTAAAGAAAACATTTGTTTCTCTGTGACGCTCCTCTCATAGTGAGGATGCAGCAACCGGGAATTCTCTTTGTTTGTGCTTGGAACCTGACCAAAAGTAATTGTTAGATGTGTACCCTGAAGTAAACAGATGAAAGAGGAATTCCAGGCGAACAAATATGAGTTATTAAACGACACATTTTTTCATACCGTGTCTGAAGAACATGGGATTTTATTGAGCAGGTTTTCATTTCTTCCGCTGAATACACATATTGGAAGAAACAAATGACTCGTTAAAGCGAGTAAATTCAGATATATTGCATTCACCAAATACCACCTATGTACCATTATTCATGCATGCGTTTATGCTGTATTCACACACACGCACGCACACACATCACATACCCTTAAGTCTGCGAATGTAAAAGGAACAAGCTTGTCCTGCTGTTTGCCAGTAGCTTATACAGTTAGTTATGGTCAGCCGAGGCGGGAGAGAACATTTCTTAACTAAACTATTAATCTTCTCCCCAAGGCACCACGGTACCTGCGCTCCTCAACAGCACCTCCAACCAACTCTACCTCCACTTTTTCTCTGATATCAGTGTGTCTGCAGCTGGGTTTAGGCTGGAATACAAAAGTAAGTAAAGAAACTATTCGTACCACTTGATGTAAAGTAGCAACTCTCTGAGGAGGAATATATTAAATGGAGTACATTTCTTCTAAAAACTTGCTGGTTGTCTCGCTTCCCATGGCAAGAAGTCTCTCCTGCATTTAGTATCGTTTAGCATTTCTACTCCTGTTCTTGTTTCTGCATAATTATTAATTTGCCTTCTTGTATTTCTTAGCGGTGTCTCTGACCAGCTGCCCAGAGCCTTTGGTTCCTATGAATGGCATCAAGGTTGGGGAGCGTCTCCAGATGAACAATGTGGTCTCTTTCCAGTGTGAACCTGGGTATACTCTACAGGTAACAGCACCTAGCTTCAGATATGGTTCAGTTTTAGAGTTTTCAGTTTTAATTTGCAAAAACAAACTTAAAGTACGTAAGAACAACTTTCTTCTTAAAGAAAGTGACTAAATTAAACAATACACAAAAAGGTAAACTGGAGCACATCTCCTAACAATTCACCAAAACACAGGCCTCACACTGTGGCCGTTTCTCAATCGCGAGGATACTGGCTTGGTAGTTGCGTACTTCCAAGTCACTTCCTTCAGAAACGAAGCAAGTATACTTCCAAGCCACGGCTTCGGAAAACGAAGAAGAATGGAACATGCTAACAAGTGNCAACCTTTCAACTTTTCAACACACACAGACTTTGCGATAAACAACTATGTCATGTCACCAATGTGTCTGTACGCACTGTACAAGACATCCGATGATAACGTATTTACGATTGTGAACTTATGCAATACGTTTTATACGTCGAACAAACAACTTTCAATTATTTACCCTCGAAGCGCCGCTTTGTCGGTAGAGACAGCGGCCTGTCTAGGCGGAAGACACGTGCCTTGGCGCAATGTATACCATAATTTGTAAATATTTGTGGACGCCGAATATCCAGGCTACACGCCGACATAGTAATACATGTGTATGCGCTGGGAGCGCACCGTTTAAGTTTGAAAGTTGAAAAGTTTGTGTGTCTGAAACGCTATGTGATACAGTACAGTTTACACAGCACATGTTCTGTAGCTACTATTGCACTAGATGCTAACACTTGAATACGTTATGCAAATATGCAACTTGTTTGTTGAAATGTTAATAAATGGGAGCTTCCTCAAACAGCCCTCTCTTTCCCGACAATCCCCTCTGTGCACGAACCCTTACATATGGTAATTAAACATTAAAACACCTGCGGCTTATAGTCCAGTGCGGCTTATCTATGTACACATCATTCAATTTAGCTGCTGCGGCTTATATTCAGGTGCGCCTTATAGTCCGAAAATTACGGTAGTTATTTGAGGTATGATGAAGGAGCGTTCCCGTGGATGCATTGATGGGTC
>NW_011369945.1:11462782-11538500 GCF_000735185.1 Notothenia coriiceps | reverse complement strand
GTTTGGGGGAAATTTCGAGGCTGCACATGGGTAGACTTCGCGTCCTTAAAATCCCCACAATGCTTTGCGCTTGGACCAATTTCAAAAACCCTTGCGGAGAATGGCTGAACCGACGCAGAACACATTTGAATGTAAGTATGTAGTGGCGTAGAACATGTGTTGGTAAATATGTTACTTTGTTGCATTTGTTATCACCAAAAATGTGTTCCGTGAACGTAAAGCAAGTTCATAATTAGATAGACATCGTGAGGTATTTATTTTCNAAGGGTTCGTGCACAGAGGGGATTGTCGGGAAAGAGAGGGCTGTTTGAGGAAGCTCCCATTTATTAACATTTCAACAAACAAGTTGCATATTTGCATAAGTTATGCAAATATGCAACTTGTTTGTTGAAATGTTAATAAATGGGAGCTTCCTCAAACAGCCCTCTCTTTCCCGACAATCCCCTCTGTGCACGAACCCTTACATATGGTAATTAAACATTAAAACACCTGCGGCTTATAGTCCAGTGCGGCTTATCTATGTACACATCATTCAATTTAGCTGCTGCGGCTTATATTCAGGTGCGCCTTATAGTCCGAAAATTACGGTAGTCTATCAGAAAATGAAGAAAATACTTGAGATAAACAAAAAAGCATTGGTTCACTAGTTTGTCTTTTTGTATGTGTTCCTGGAAGCTTTTGCACTTTTAAAATGAGTTTCATATTTCCACCCTGAAGGCTGAGCGTACACACTGAATGTAACTGCATTAGCTTCCTTTCTATATTGCACCTAAAGTCTTGAGAGTGAGATTGCCTTTTTCAACTTATTGGAACAACCTACCACTGCCTAATTAGTTCCATCTCAGACTGTGATTGGTTGAAGTCGAGGGAAGATTCATCGTGTTCACAGGCATCAGCAGTTTCCTGATTAACTTTAAGCTTTCGGTGCTGCTACAGGATAACATTTAACCGCTGACTTTTTTCAAACAGAAACACAACGATACAACACCCTGATTTTCTCTGAGTGGTTTCTCCCTCCCCTGACTTATGCTGGCATTCATTTCTTAATCTACTCCACTGTGTTTGCTTTTCCCCTTTTGCAGTACCTCTTTGCCTTAAGTCAGCTAATTCTTTTAACATTAGTTTCTCCATCCTTTCATCTTTTTATTTTTGGTTTCAGGGGGGTCTTTCCCTCTTTTCGTCGTTCATTGGTTTTACTCACTTCAGTCAGGAAAACATTTACCCATCAATGGTTTTAATATGAAAGCAAAAGGAATGAAAAGCAGCGAAATAAATTGTATGGACTCTCGAGTCAAAAAGAAAAGAGCTCTTAAAGGTGGGGTAGGTAATTTTGGAGAAACCCGCTCGAGTGTGCTAGAATTTGAAAATACACAGCCGGAAGAAATCTTCCACTTCCTTACAGAGCCCCTCCTCCAACACACACACGAACGTGCATATGGACCAATATAACAAAAAGTGTATCTCGAGCCGGTTTCTCAAACGTACCTACCCCACCTTTAACTATTTAATCAATGATGTTGTGTTTTTTAAATGGGCTTACTAGACCTAACTTTACTCATATAAAGTCATCAACAATGTTTCTACTGGTGGCATTGTGGTTTAAGACTTTTATTTCACAAACATAAAAACATATTGTACTATGTATAGTATTATTTAAATGTGTGAGAATCCGTTTTTGCACATGCTAATAAATGCTTTGTCTGCCCTCTGTCAGCTCAATGTGGAGGAATCAGGGAGGAGAATGAGGGTATGATTCTCAGCCCTGGTTTCCCTGGCAACTATCCTAGCAACGGTGACTGTACCTGGAGAATATACCTGCCAGTTGGATACGGTGAGTGTCGTGAGAGGCTCTTTTTCCAAACTCGAAAACTTTTAATTTTGCAAACTGTAGTGTTGGAGAGTGACAACATTGGTAGTGGTAGATAATTTAAAGAGGACATATTATGCTCATTTTCAGGTTTCATATATGTCAATTGTGGCTCCACTGTGACATGTTTAAATGTGTTATTGTTCAAAAAAGTCTTTACTTTTCTCATACTGCAGCACCCAGTCTGCTCTGAATGGTTAGATGGCCAACTGATGTGATTGGTCCACTGCTTAGAGATGTCCCGCCCCTTAACCTATCATGTACAATCTGTTGGAGCGCTAGCCAAAAGAAGTGCAAGTGTTTCATAGTGATAAAAGTCAAGTAGTGAACAAAGGTGTCCACTGTAGGAGGCATGGGGGAGTGTGTTGGATAGAAACTTCCTCTGGAGGGAACACGGGGATTGTAGCCTTTGCAGACTATTTACATACGCAGAAACCTAATCTGAGAGCCTGTGCCAGGGGTCCCTTAGTAGTACTTTAGTAGGAGAATGGCATTGCCTTTTCCATTCACTTCTTTCTTAAAAAAATGTCTTTGTTCTTTCCCCAGGAGCAAACCTTCAGTTCCTCAACTTCTCCACTGAGGCCAACCATGATTTCCTCGAGATACGCAATGGGCCCCTTGATACGAGCGCAGTGATTGGCCGATTCAGCGGCCAGGATATTCCCTCCTCATTACTCACCACCTCCCACGAGACCACAATATATTTCCACAGCGACCATTCACAGAACAAACCGGGGTTCAGATTTGAGTACCAGGGTAAGAGACCAAGAGGAATGTGTAGGGAAGGTGGTAAAAGATGCTGAAGATTGAAGCAGGAAATTATGATCAGCCCCAGGATTGTGTCAGATAAAATTAGACTTTGCTAATGTATGTTTATAATAATGATCATAATCACCATGGCGAAGACTTGCAGAGCTGAGCCCGTATCAGTATTATGAGTTACTTTCTTCTTGCAAAGCTTCATCAATTGAGTAATTACTTCAGTGTGACTGGATGTTTTTGGCAGCTTCAAATTATCTTGTGTGTTTAAGCGGAAGTGCAGAAAAAATAACTTTGAGTCCAGCTAGTTACACCGTAAAGTCACCAAGGTGAATTACAATTGTGGCAACAGAACGATATATAATAATCTTTCTTTCGTGTTCACTTATTATCCATATGTGTCGGCTCACTGTAGGGTGTAAGCGTTGTAAAGCCATAACACATTACTGAATTAGCCCTAGAGCTGATGGTGTCAGACTAATCTGCCCACAGAGCCAGTCAATTCCACATATCTATAAACCTGTATATAAAACTCTTGATCACTTAAAAGATTTCCGCAGCATCTGCCAATAAAAGGCTTCACTGCATATCTACATAACCGCAAAGAGTAAATCCCCCTCGTCTGCAAATGCAACAGGCACACAAAGTTTGTGTTTTGCGATTCAACAAACGAGCCGGCAAATGGAAAGGTAGAATTGTGCATTTACATAATGATGTGTACATTAGCATATAAATCAAGCATTATATTTGGAAACACCCCCCGTTCGCAGTATTTGCACGAATTATCTCCTACAAAGGGAAGCTGTGATCCATAGAAATCCATTTCTTTAGTCATATTTATATCCTGGCTCTTCAAGGCTCACTGCCTGCTTTGCTTTTGTATCCAAGAAGAAGAGAAAGGGAAGAATTATTTACCCACACTACTTCTGATGACTGCATCATACTACTCCGGCCTAAGTCAAACCCGCCCCTGGCATTTTCTTTCTCTCTGAAAACTCCAGTCTCAAAAGGAGTAGGAGGATGAGGAGGAGTGAGTGGGAGGTTTAGCACAAGATGAGGAAGGGAAATTCAAGTTGGAAAATTGGGAAAGAGGACTCTCCACTGTAACACCTACATTGTCTGGAAGCCGCGCATTAGCAGGCAAAACATTGAATGTTTTATGGATTGATTCTAGCTTCAGGTCATAACAAGATAAGAGTGGCAAAAACATGCTTACTAAAGGACTGAATACAAATCTGTGAATCGATTGGATAAATAAATACATGCTGTTCTGTTTCTCAGCCTATGAGCTTCAGGAGTGCCTGGATCCAGAGCCTTTCCGGTACGGAGTGGTGGTGGGGGCTGGCTTCAACGTGGGCCAGTCCATTTCCTTTGAGTGTCTGCCCGGTTATCTGCTAATGGGACATTCCATCCTCACCTGTGAGCATGGCACCACACGAAATTGGGATCACCCTTTCCCTCGATGTGAAGGTGAGAGAATTCAGATTAGTCGTTTTAATAGCCGCACATTATGGACATTTCACACATTTACCAATCCCACCAGTTAATGACTTCCTGTTTAGAATGTATTGAGCTATTTGGCATCATTAGTGCAAATAGCGGCTATGGACATTATGATTATCTATTATGAATAATGCAATTAAACAGCATTATCATCCCCATTAATGAAGCAAAGTAGTCTGCAGTGAAAATCAATACTGTGCGTAAGAGAAATGGAGTCAAATAATAGAAATTGAATAAAAGAGGGGGCTGAATTACAAAGAAAAGTAATGAGTGCTCCTTTCTTTCGCCTCGTCCTGACCCACATTCACACGCCTGGCTGTCGATTATTTCAATACGGCAGACGAAATTACAGAGGGAGGTGTGCATGGCGCGTGACACCTGGAACTTTTCAAATGGAGGAGCATAGAGATAAACGCGAGAGGGATGGGTAAGGTTGCACACGGCTCAGAGTGAAAAGGAAGAAGGAAAAAGGAGTAAGAATTTAATGTCACTCCAGGCAATCATTCTCTTTTGTGGCCTTTTTCGTTATTCACTGTGCGTTCAGAACAGAAAATTCATACCTGGGTGCTTGTCAAAGTCATGTACAAGTTGGTACCTCATGTATCCATTAACAGGGACAATAAGTCATTCAGGATGGCACATTTACTCACAATTCGTAATACCGATTTATTTTACAGATATTATCAGTCGTTATCAGCATAAGTTTATTTTCTTTTATAAAATAGACATATTGAGCTTATTTGCTCTCAGCTATTGCATTACATGTCAGCAGACCATGTTGTAACACCTTCATTTGACCCCATACAGCTCAGTATATCCTGCCCTTTAGTTTCCTTTCACTACATTATTTGCACTGTCTCAGGGGCTGAGAGACATTGATTTTTCTTAGCTTGCTTCCACTTAGCTACTTGTCTCAATAATGATGATAATACAATGTTGCTGGCACTGAACTATTTTCTGTTGTTTCTTTGTTTCCACTTCTGTCTGCATTCAACCTCCGCTGTCACAAGTCTGCCTTCTTCATTATCCCTTTTCCATTGTTCTGTCTATTTATATTGTAGAACGGTTTGTATAGAAACATACGTATCTGATGAATTGTATATTCATAGAGATGGCTGCGGAATAACTATTATTTTCCTGGTCTCTGTGGAAAAGGAGAGGCTGACAAAGACATTTTGTAAAGCTGCCCAGTTTTCAGACAGTCATTTCACATGATATGACTAAACATATTATGATTCACACGATATGATTAACTTAACCATGTGAAAGCTCACATATCTTTTCCCAGACATCATATTTGACTTGTTTTGCATTTTGAAAAATAAATTGCAACCCTTTCTGAAGTTTTCTGATGCCACCTTACCCTTGAAGCAAACACACAATTCTACAGATAGGGTTTAAGTAGCTTGCCAGCTGATGGCTTCAGCCAGATGTGCAACTCGATAGAGTGTCCGGGGTTTAATCAATGGGTCTGATCGATAGCTCATTTAACAGGTCCTGCAGTAGAGGGGCCTATCTACCATCGAGCTAAAGCAGGCCGCTGTATGACATGAACACAAACATAACCTGAGCGAGACAAAGTAACAAAACATTCACACTCTGCTCTTGGAATTATCATATACTTATAGGCTTTATATGGTGCCGTTATGCTGAATACCCGGTCTGGGTTGCTTGAGATGCCTGCACTGCTGTGATTACAACTCCTTCCTGATTGTTCCCTGCTCCACCACAGTGAATATGGGGTTTCTCTGAGGGCACCAGCGGGGATGTTAAGCTTCGTAATCGTTAAGTTGCTTAGAACCTCCTGAGTTCCTGAGGAATGTTTGAAATAAAGTTATAATTATTCTGCAAGCTGCTGTTTTGAGGCTGGGTGCAGGGTATATATAGTTTGTACGCGAGTGAGCGAGTTTTACTGTATTTGTCAGGCTGTTCAGGATATTTTTAACCTCAGGATATTTTGCATATGAACTTATGATGCTCTCATGTTTTCAGCTTTGACACAGACATGCTGTTTTAACCTTAACTGTTACTCACACACAAGTTTACACATTTAGATGCATATCCATTCCTCAAACACATACTGTATACACACACGTCTAAATGCCAGTCTAACCCCTCGCCTCATCTCTGCGCTCTCTCTGTTCACCCCCAGTGGGAATGGGTTGAGGCCTTATCTTAGCAAAACACTCCATCCAAGTCCCCACTTGCTAACAGGCTTTACTGGCTAATCTTTAGCTCAGACAAGTGCCTGGGCGCTAGACGAAGAGCAAAGAAAGAGACACTGAGATGGAAAGCAAAAAATGGGGATGATAATTCATTTTTCTGACCAAATGCATCTGAGTTACGGATATGTCCTGTTGTATTCCTGGCCCCCTGATATATATATATACGCTCTGCTTCCCTTCCTCCCTCCCCCAGTGCCTTGTGGTTGGAACATCACATCAGACAATGGGACCATCTTCTCCCCGGGTTACCCAGAGGAGTACCCCAACTCAGTAGACTGCTCCTGGCTGATCACCGTGGCTCCTGGCTTCGGCATCAAAGTCAGCTTCACCCTGCTTCAGGTTCACGGGCCGCACGACTTCATCACTGTCTGGTGAGGAATTACCTTGACATTTCAGATACACTTCCTTTCTGCCTGTGGGTAAGGTTAAATTGTATTTGATCAATTTCTCTAGTGAGCAGACCAAGTCCATTTAAAAGAAATGTGGCACCCTGTACTTCAACGTTGAAATGTTACAATGTTTATTTATTTATTTATTCGGGGTTCAATATTCTCGTTATCATCACCTCCATTGACTTGTTTTTCAATCCCATCCTTCATCTCCTTGTCACCCACTTAGGCTTCTCTACCCGGTACACCTTTTTTTCTCCTGTGATATCCACCTTTGTTGTGTTGCTGAATCAGGCTCCAATAAGCTGATCTCTACTGCCCATTTCTCTCTTTTCATTTACTTTCCTCTTGAAGTGTATCCACAGCTTGTTTTCTGACTAACAGGTACAGTTCGTCCTCCCACTACATGTGGCCCTCACCTTATTACAGTTGTAAGAGATCTGCGGATCGAAAGCTCAACTCTGTCACATCTATGGCTTTCAATTTTTGTTTTATGTGTGTCCTTGGTTTTCTTATCATGCTCCTCAAAAATACTTATTTGGAAGTAGTTTTTAATGAATCTTCAACCACATCAATATCTATACAAATGTAGGATAAGGAATTTGTGAGGTTTTTCATTTGGTCTTTTTATTTGCAATTTCAATGAAAAGAAAATGTTTTTCAGCAACATGTCATGTATGTTAGCCAATCAGAGCAGTTTGTGAAATACAGTTCCCACTTTTGTGTTAGAGAAAAAACATAGAGTAAGCTTTGGCTTGTATAAATCTGTGTGTGCTAATGTTTGTGTCAGGATGTTTACCTGATAGTTCTGTGTATTTTCCCCGACTGAGTATCAGGGGTTAAATCTCCATAACACACGGCTGGGCCTGCCATATGTGCGAGCAAAGACAGGATTTTGCATGCATGACGGTTGCCAGTCCCAGTTGATCCCCTCTCCCGAGATGAGCTCCAAAGGTCCCCTCTCTCAGTGACACCGGAGATCTGACTGCCAACCAAGCTGGCTACTTGACGACCAAATGAAAGTCCACATGGCGTTGAATGACATCTATGTTTTACGGACTGGGTTGCTTATAGAAATGTGTGTGAATATTTCATGCAGAGTTTGTATCACTTTGACGACATAGCTAAAGTAGACCAAAATGTACCCTTTTAAAGCTTATTGTTCATCTTCTGTAAAGCCCCCCGTCCTGCTCTTCCCCAACAAGCTCCTGCAGAGCCAAGATGGGGACTATCATGATCCCCAGTTTTCAGTTACCACCGCTGTGTATCTATCCACTGAACTACTGAGCCAAGGAAATGGGCCCAGTAATGGCGGCTTGGCCACAGTGCTGTCAGGCAGCAGTCCCTAGCCAGCCGTTTCCAGAGCTGCTTGTAATCTCCCATGCCCAGTCTGACAGCCAAAGACAGATGGTTTTTAAGCTGAATGGTTGTGGCAGGAATCTGGGAGCCGGCTTAATCGGCCGTGCCCACGCCATGGGACTGCCAAGGCTGGGCCACCGCTTCCAAAGACACTCCCTTTGGATGGCAGTTAGCAGGGACAGCGCAATCCAGACCTGTCATTCCACGCTTATCTGTAATTTTTACCTTATTTCAACATAATCACCCTGAGCAGCCCAGAGTAATTGCTTTGGGTATGATGAAGTGAGAGCAGCTTGGTTATACTCTGCTGCTGGAAGCTTCTATACATAATCTGGCATCTGGCTTTGTTTGCTTTTTCTCAAAGAACTGCGTCACAGAGCCTTCAAGGTTCTTTATGGTTAGAGACAGAGCGAGCATTTCTGCAGAGGCTGCTGACATAAAGTCCCCACGGATAATTATCATCACAGTTTAATGTTGGATAGCTTACCTGTGACCTTTTATTTTTCATTTAGGGATGGTCCACTGGAGACAGCCAGGAAACTGGGAGTGTTCACTGATGGCGAGCCCAACGAGCCGCCCAGCAGCACATCCAATCAGCTGCTCATTCGTTTCCGTAGTAACACGGAGAAGGGTGGACTATTCCAAATCAGCTATCAAGGTATGTAATGTACTCTTCTCAAGTGAGCGTTATCTGTACCATATAGCTTCTGTGTTTGACTCACTTCATGTCTTTGTTTCTCTCCATACAGCGTACAGACTGCAGTTCTGCCTGCCTCCTCCCATCATCCCTAATGCAGAGATCCTAATGGCAAGCAAAGAGTTTAAAATAGGTAGGTGGAAGCTGTCACAAAAATGCATAGTCATACATATGTAGACACAGATATTAACTAGGCACCCTTGACTTTGTTTATATTAGACGTTGGACCCATCCTGACTTTTGGAATGTAAGCAATTTAAATATTGAATCCCTCTTTCGGTTCTTATTCTGGCTTGAAAGTTGCCCCAGGATCACCAACTTTCATACAAACTACTAGGGATGTAACGATATATGGAAAATAGCGATATCGCGGTAAATAAATGTCTCAATACCGTCGTGAGACTGACAAAATCTACCGCGATTTTTTTTTTTAAAGAATCTTTTTTTTTTTAAACCTTTATTTAACCTGATGGTCCCATTGAGATCATTGATCTCTTTTTCAAGGTAGACCTGTCCAACATGGCAGCAAGTAGGTTACAACATGAACATAAAACAAGAGATAACACAAAAGGACATCGTATTTACAGGGCTACATGTACATACCTAGAGACATTGACAAGTACCAACAGTATGTTTATATCTCGCCCTGTCTATAAGCCTCACCTTCTTGGCAAAAACTGTATTGTTTTTGAAGTGGTGGAGAGACAATGCACAGTTTTACCCACTGCCCAAAGCATATCTCTCTGTCCCACCAACGTCAGTACCAAGCAAGAGAGTTTTTTCCACAGCAGGGGATATTGTAAACGCCTCTTGATGATGCTGAGTGAGTGAGTTAGAGTTGAGTTACTTGAAAAATTATTACCTCGAATCAGTATCCCAGCTAAGGAGTGCTGATTAGTGTATAAAGACATGTTAGGTGGTATCAATCAGATATATTGTTTCCACCATCTCCGATCTGTCATTAACTGTTCTTCCTCTTCCTCCATCTCTCTCTGTTCAGGGGATATAGTGCGCTACAGATGTCTTCCAGGCTACCATTTAAGTGGAAACAGCATCCAGACCTGCCGGCTGGGGACATACTTGGAGTTTGAGGGGCCTCCACCCTCATGTGATGGTGAGTTAAAGCCTGAGGCTTGAAAAAAACTTAAACACTTATCCAGGGAATGGCATGCTCTCTCGTCAGAAAGGCCCTATTCACACACTCAGTTTGCCGCAGAGCAGCTCCTCTTCAAGGGGTGATGGTCAAGGGCCTTTCTCAACACGGGCTCCTCATCGGTGGTAGGATGTAAGAAGCAGGCACTGCCCTTTCAATTTCACTACCAACAATTATCCTGCCTGCCTGGGGATCTAATCTGTGACCCTAGAGCCTTTAACTCCCTCTTTTCACACATTGATATCGCTAACCCTTCTGGCTAAATGTAATATTACATTATCCAGCTTTTCTCCAAATAATCTCTGCTCTAAACAAACACTGTAAAAGCATTGATTAGTTCAAGTACAATGTGATAATTGGTTACATGCTAAATTAATTCTGGTGTTCAAAAGTCTCTAAAGTTATCTTATCTTTGTTTTCATTGCTTTATTTATGTGTGATGTTGTAAAGATATAAATCAGCTTATCGAACAGCAGCTCTACCATTTAAGTGAGCAAATGTTAGTCAATGATTTGAAATTGCTGTTCTGGCACTTCTTTGCTTCCAATTTGTTATAAACATATCCAAACGCAGGTGAAACTGTGTCTCCCTCTGCCAAAGCCACTCTCAGCGAGTTTATTTCCAGCAGGGTTATAGTGTGACAGTATCATTTTACCCCTAATCATTGGCTCATGCACTAGTTTGCCTTATTTCTTACTCCCATGGGTAATCTTTCTGCGTGTAGTCCTGAAGCTGCAGCCACATATAATGTAGGCACTACTTTCTCTCTCTGTGGATGATACTTGGCTCCCATGAGGCTGAGCCTGGCTTCTGTGTGGCTCACTACATGCTGAGATATGATCCTCCCAGAAGAATCAATGAGTGCAGTGTTCCCAGCACACCGTATGATCATAACACTGCATGTTGTGTGCAAAACTCCTCCTCTGGGCCAGAGACTGGGTGCATCGAGGGGTCCCTGAGTTACTTCTCTGCTATTAATATCATAAAAGCATATTTCATTCTCTTGTTTCCTTTTTTTAAACATATTGAATCTTTTTTCCCCTGTCTTACTGTGTTGTTGTCATTCTGTGTATTACTTTGTTGGTGGATTGTGAGAAGAGAGAGTAGGTAGAATATCAGAAATGCAACTCATGTTGAGTGCTATTTAGGAAAGATATACAATGTATGGAAGAGGAGGCAGAGTTGGTGAATGAAAGAGGGCAAATGAAGAGACAAAGGCGATGTGTGAGGTAGGGCTGCTCAATTAATCTTATTTTAATTACAATTACGGCTTGCAACGATTACGAAAACAACGTAATCGAAATAAAACGATTATTATTTTTTTATTATTATTACTTTTTTTTTGTATTGGTTTTTCAGTTGATTTATACTTAAAGTTCAGGGTAATAAACTGTTAAAAACATACTATTTTTCTCCAATAAATTGATGTTTTAAAAGTAAATGGATAATCGTGATATCAATTATTGACCCAAATAATCAAGATTATTATTTTTGCCATAATCGAGCATCCCTAGTGTAAGGTAATAATAATGATGGTGGTGGGGGCTGTGGCTCAGTTGTTAGTGTGCTGGACTTCGAATCAGGGGATAGCAAGTTCGAGTCCCACTGCAGTCAGCAGCTGTCGTTGGGTCCCTGAGACACTTCACCCCAAATTGCTCCTGTGGGGATTGCCCACAGTACCGAATGTATGTAAGTCGCTTTGGATAAAAGCATCTAACAAATGACATGTAATGTAATGTAATGATGTGGAACAAAGTACTCAGGAAACAGAGGCGAAAAAGTTATATTTGTGTGTGTGTTTATTTTCGCCTCTATGAAGTCCTCCCACTCTACCTACTGCAGTCACCTGAAGCTGATACTTTTGCTAGAGAAACAACCACTCGCTTCACTTTTTATTTGAATTTTGAAAATAATGATTTGCCTACAGCTTTGGCTTGCCAAGATAAACATATCTCTGTGTTTTGAATGTGCGTATGTGCTGAGAAACACTAAGAACAAACAATTCCATCCTCATACTCCTCTTTCCTGCAAGCTGTCATGCTGCCTGCATGGACTGACTGGTTGAGGGAGAGGAGAGAGAGAGGATGTCAAGAGAAGAGAGGAGAGAGCAAAGTATGGCAACAGATGCTAGTGAGAAGGAAGAGAAGAAGATTGGACGGTGAAGAATGAGGGACAGTTTGTCTCAGGATTCTTAAGGGGGTCAAACATAAATTTTTCTTGAAACATAGAGAGAGCTAAATGAGCAGGAAGGTGGCTTGTAAGTGAGAGCAGGAGAGTTAAAAAGGGAGGTGAGGAAGGGAGAGACTTAGATGGAGGGCAGCGAGGAGACGAAGTGCACAGCTCATTGAAATGCAGGGCACATGCCGGCTGCAGCTGCACCTATCAAATCAACACGTCTAGCTCTGACACGTGCACCCCACAAGATACACATTAAACTGCACACACTCGTGCATGCACTGTATAAACACACGCACTGGCCTGTCATGTGACCGCGTTACACAGCAGTGGATGTTCTCATTGTGAGCTGCACTGGAGTCTACAGGCAGTTCTGCAGTGTTGCTTGTCCCAAAGCGCCGGTATCTTCTCTCATCCTCTGCATTCCCCCCTGTCTGCACTCCTTCCTCCCCCTCCCTCACTCGCCCCTTTCCTCCACTGACTCACAATGTCAGACTTCGGTTTTTATGTAACACATATACCCTTTATTCCCTCTTCTCTCATTTTTTTTTTCTCTGAGCCTATTTCACAACACAGTGAAATATATTGTCACCCATTTTCACACAAGGCTATCTATCAATATCCTAGCACTGAGATGGATCAGAAGACACATAAACACACTCACTCTTGTTTTTCTTTATTTAATCCAGAGATGTGTCTCCAGTCACGACGGCGAATGGGTTTTAGCCTCTGTTGTGTTTCTGCCATCGGAGCAACCAGTTGGGTTGTGATTTATCTGATTTCCCCGCTATTTGATTAAACTGGGTCGTATTGGACCCACAGCCCTTAACTGCATCTGCTGCTGAGACTGCGGGGAGTTCCAGCAGCGCGCACACACAAACACAAAGCAACAGCATCAGTACTAAGTGTTGCTTGAATTCATTAATGAAACCCAATGAGCTCTGATGATCCAAAATCCCTGTGTTTATCCCCCAGACAGATTTCTGCTTAAAACCTGCATAATCACCCATCACATTAGTCTCCCAGCTCGCTTTCTTCATCCCACTCAGTCCCCCCTCGCCTCTCTGTCTATCACCTTTTTGTTCCCTAGATTATTTTGCCCCGGCCCCCTTCTTTTTGTCCTACAGAATGGATTACAATTGCCCTTTTTCTCATCTTCATTGTCGTCCCTGACTTCCTCAAGTTGTGAGGTCTTGATCCACACTAATGCTTGTGTTGTGGCCCATCCCCTTCAATCAGCTCGTTATCGCTCCTCAGATGATGCTAATTAAATAGCAACATGAGTAAAGGCATCTCAACAGCTCTGCAGTGCTACATGCTTGATGTATTGTGGATTGATGCGTGTGTGCGTCTATACTACTCCACACTGGAAAGCTCAAATGTATGGATGCAGATGTGTGTGCATCTGTGCTTGTCTGCAAGGAAGCCTTCTGCCGCATTTTTAATCGGGAGGCTGTTGCATACTGTTGAACAATTTATTCACCAACAGAAGGGATGTCTCACAGATTGCTGTTCCCGCTACCAGCTTATTCCAATCCTTGTCTCGTTAAAGCGAAATTTCATTTTGAGCCGTATCATGGTTGATCTCACCTTGTGTCTTGAAGCTGCCTTTCTCCAGCTGTCAGATGTGTCCCCTAATACCCTTTTGTTTACATCCAAACAGAGTGGTGCTTCTTTTCAAACTGGATTAGTTTCATAAGGAGCAACCTATAGATAAGAGCTCCCTGCCTGTCGCCCTCCATTAACTCCCAGACAAGCAGAAAGCTGTTTTCAAGACATGTTGAAGCTTTCTGAAAGGTCACCATCAAAACACATCTCATCCTCACAAAATTGATAGTTTAATAAACTTTCCTCATAGATTTGATGCGCTACTTCCCGGTGCAATCAAGTGCCTTTTCACTCACATCCACTGAGGTGCTTGAGGTTGTAAATGTTTTCACAAACTCGGAGAGTGGGATAGGAATAGTTTGCTGTCAAAATGGCACTATTACTTTGGCTTTTACCATTGTGCACGCTGGGGGAAATTGTATTTTCTGAGATGATGCTCACAAATGGCAAAGCATTTTCCTCTCATACCCACTTTGTGTTTGGATTATTATTATCCCACTACTTTAGCTTCCACAACATGAGCTCAATATGTTCTTTTGTTGTATTTTTTCTTTTGGCACTCTAGGGATGGAGGGTTTTAATTCTATTTGGGACACTTGTTGCATGTCATTCCCAGTCTTTCTTTCATTGTATTGCTTGCAGTCTCTCTACAGTTATCTACACTATTTTAAAAAGCCAACAAAATGTTCAGACATTATTCGTTTGCTTTGCCCTACTTGTTGCCCCATTTCTTTTGGCTAATACAAAACAAAATTAATGGACACAAGTTTAGGCAAAATTGACAGGAACAGGACTCATTTTAACATGCTTGGCTTATGAGTGACAGCTTGCCTGACACTATCTGACAAAACCTGGGGCAATATATCCCACCTACTTGACAGCCCAAGCCAGGTAAAAACTAAAATTCCAAAGATTATTTGCAAATTATCTTTACCAGGGCTGTCTGCCATGATGTTCGTCATGTAATTATATGTTCCCCTATAAACACAGGAAGGAGGTTGAACAAGCTAAGAAACACATACACCAATGTGTACTGAAAGAAACGCACAGATCCACTTTGTACACGGAAAAAGGTTTACACATTGTCCTACAAATATGGCCCTTTTACAATGTAATTCAGAGCATTCAATATTTCAGCACTGTAATAAAAAACCTTCCAGTGCTGCCTTACCCTGAGGCTAATGTGGCTTGAGTATTTAAATTGCGGCACACAACAGGGGCCTTTACACCCCTGCTATGTTTTGTGCCCAAACACACTCACACACAAAAAACATACGTACATGAAAAAAACACCTTGTGTTGTGCTCTTTAAAGTGGTTTTAAATCACACATGCAGAATGTTATGCTTTGTTTGTTTTTTATTTCTGCTTTGTAATTAAAGCCAGTGGCTGGTATTTAACAATAACCATGTTTTTTTTTAAATGGTCTTTTTTTAATTGAAGAGCTCTTAACCAGCTTCTGGGTTGAGTTTCAGCAAGGCTTCAGTGTTAAAACCTTTCATACAATGATGTTGATCAAAGTAGACCCTTGGGATTCGTTGTGATATAGGAAAGCAGTAATATACATTATAAAACAGTCAATAGAGAACATTTGCTTTATGTATGTGAATGGAAACTAAAAGCAATCCAATGCAAACAAGAAAATTAAAATCTCCCATTTTTTTAAGAGTTATTTTACCGTCCTTTTCTTTAGACCTCAGCCCTATTAAGTGATCCAAAAAAACAATAGAAAGGAGAACAACTCAAAAGCAGCAAAAGCATTGTGTTGTCATAGCAGCATTGGCTTCCTTTCATGTTGTAGTTTGTTATTATGGTTCCACTGTGTAAGCAGGCGAATTAAGAGGTTGGCTTCACAGCATCGCAGGAAAAGCACAACAGACAGAAGCGTTGTGTAACGTCTGATAATACAGACAGAAACCAATAAGAAATGTCAAAGCATGCCATAGAGATGTCCCAAAATAAATAACAGTGACAGAGGGGGTAGGACATGAGTACAGTATGTGGTCCACCCAGACGTGTCACAGCAATATGACTCCCAGGCAGATGTGAGCGTGCGCCGGCTAATAAGCATCACATCTGTCACATTCTGACAATGGGCAAAGAGCAGGAAATATGCTCGTGGCAAGAGAGTAATCTTATATAATGTATAAGCCGTTTCCTGGACAGCTTTGTTTGCCACGACAGCATCAACACCAGGATGAAAATTAGCTTAGCGATGCTTTTAGTCACATTGAGTTGCCTTCCAACAACAACATGGTTCTAACCGATCCAATTTGTGCTTCAATGTAAATTAAATTCCCTGAAATAGAAAACAATGAAAAACCATGTTAAGGTATATGTGTAAGAAACAACACTGGAAAGCTACATGTAAACAAGCCTTTCCTCCTGTAATAAATATGTCTTATTTTTCTCACAGTGACATGTCCCATGAATGAGATCCTGACAGCTTCAACAGATGTCATCATGAGCCTGTCACCAGGCAACGGCTTCCCACATTTCGAGTCCTGCTCCTGGGTGGTCAAAGTGGAGCCCGGCTACAACATCACCTTCACTATTGAACAATTCCAGACCAGCCGTCAGTTTGATGAGCTCGAGATCTTTGATGGTGAGTCACTGCATCTGTAATGAAAGGGAGCACATAGTATCATGTCTGTGTTGATTTGTTTTTGATAACAAAAACTATGACAAATATTGGTCAACAAACTTTATTTCAGGTTCAAGAAGACAACACGTGCCTCATTCAACTCTGGCAATTTTCACATGCAATATGTAATGACTTATTGTAGAATTAAACTGCACTAAAAAGTATTGTGGTCAACTACAAATATGAAGGATACAAATTACCAAAAAGTTAAGATCAAATCATAAAATAGATACCTGAACACTGGTAACATGCTATTTAGATTGTGCAGCATTATAATTGTTTTGACCTTGTTTGTATCAAAAACAGCTGAACTGAGTATCATGTTGACCTGTACTCTGTGGCTAACTGGCCCTCTCTTGAGACCAGGCGCAACATCTACTGGCTGATGTTTGTTTACAAAACACTCCTAGGCCTCACCCCCTTCTACTGTACCTCACACAATTACTGCAACTCCGCCCACCCCCGACGCACAACACCCGGTCAGCTACAAGCATTCTGCTAAAGATCCCCAAAGCCCATACATCCTTTGGCCGCTCCGCTTTTCAATTTGCAGCAGCAGATAGCTGGAATGTCATTCAAACAATGTTGAAAATGAAAACCTTTGTCTCCCCCCGCACCTTCAATGTCACTATTATAGACACCCTGGTACACACATGTAGCTGCTTTTCCTGATGCTGATTTTAATGACTGATTGAACCACAGCAATATTCTTTTAGAGTTTTTATATGTTTAACTGCTATGCCTGTCATCTTTGCTCTATGTGTTTGTGTTGTTTCCTCGGTTCTGTAGTGCCCGGATCTTTTTATTTTTTCCCTCCCAAACCCCATCCCCTCAGGAAGCCTTTGCCTCCTGTCAGGTCATCATTGTAAATAAGAATGTGTTCTTAATTGATTTTCCCGGATAAATAAAGGTTCTACTACTACTACTACTTTCAGGTCTGGGTGTGGCCCCCTTTTGACCCTTTGNCTCGCTGAATATATAAAATGAAAATTAAGTAAGTTGTCACGCCATATGTACTCTGTTATTGTCGATGTCTACCGCCTGTATATATGTGTGTGGTGTGGTGGTAATCACATAAATATATATGCTAAAGTCTTCATCTCTCGTGAGAGTATTATTGCATTTTGATAGTCTCTGACCTATATTAGTATCATAACTTTCATGTCGTAATCCTGTGGTTTTGGTTTGACTCTGGCGCAGACAGGCGGCGTAGATGCGTGTGCGGGTGTGTGCACGCGCGCGCGCGTGTGTGTGTGTGTGTGTGTGTGTGTGTGTCGTGTGTGTGTGGTGTGTGTGTGTGTGTGTGTGTGTGTCTGTGTCGTGGTCGGTGTGTGTGTCGTGTGTGGGTGACATGGTGTGGTGGATGTCGAGGAATCGTATATTATATATAGTCCTATGAACGGCAACACATAAAAGTAATAACTTCGGTCATTGTACCAGGAATCTTTTCAGTGGAGAAACAAACATCTATAGATGATTTGATTTCGTATGTTTATGTCTCTCATTACATGCCGGACAATACGACTCACTATATATAAGTAGTGGTGTCCGAGACTTCCTTTGGCTACCTGACAGGTGACGGGTTCAAGTCGCCTTACTCAGGAATGGGCGTTCACTGTCCTCAAGTCAATAGAACCCCAGAACAAGAGCTCATTCCCTTGCTTACCTCCGCACTCGACCCCCGGCCTTCTTTAGCCTCGTCCGCCCTCGCGCATGACGTCAGCGAAATGGCCGTGGCCAACACTGGCTTTTCTCGTCGACTCGCCGTCTTTCCGTTTCCGAGAGACAGTTGGCCCTGGTAAAAAGCAAGGATGGGAGTGGATACCCAGTACTTCCTACCCAGTACTGCGCTTTCTTGCTCTAGCCGCCCATGTTCGCCGCTCTACCCACAAAAGAGGGCGTCCCACCGGACCCCTAATCCTTTCAAGTCGATTAGGTCCTTCCCCTGAGGCCTCGAAACTTGGCGAGGGGAGCGAAGCACAAGCTTCCTCCGCGTCAACTCCACCAAGCCGCGTCTGGATCATTCCCTACCGGTGGGGACCGGCGGAGGGATCCCTCCACAATTGTTCCGGTGCAGGCAGACCCTCCTATGCCTCCTCCATCTGGATCCTGGTCCGCCTCCCTAATTATTACGACGAAGCCCGACCGGACCCTCGCCGGGGAACCTAGGCCGGGGGGGGTGGGGCGGTCAGGTCTCGACCAGCTACACCGGTTCCCTTTCCTTCTCTAAACCCCGAGAGGCGACCTTGGACGATGCGGGGCACTGGGCTGCGTGCCTATTCCGCCCTCTTCTACCTACCTCCTACCTGTGGACGAGACCGAAAGACCGTCGCCTGGGAGTGCCGACAAGAGTGACATTTGTAACGCGCCGCTACTTTTCGTCAAATTATTTTACTATTACGGTCCCTACGTACCCCGTCTCGACAGTTGAGAAAATTTGTAGTGACAACGGCCTTTCATTCGTAGCGCGCCTCCTGGGTTAGTCACAAGGCGAGGCTAATATCGAGGAAGGTCTCTAGGGCATATCTCCATCAGACAGAGGGCTGTGCCTCCTCTCATCAATAATGGACGTCTCTTTAAAGTGACAGCTCAGAGGAGAGGATTTCTCATTTCTCCAACCGCCTGCTGCTTCCCCTCCTCTCTCCTCGGTTCCCCTCCTCGACTCCTCCGCTCGCATCTCCTGTGGGCGGGACTAAGACACGAGGATAGGAGTCGAGGAGGTGAATTAGAGAAATGAGAAAGGCCCATTGTCACTAAATACACACTTTTCCTATTTACTATGCACTTTTTTACTATAGTCATACTTAAAGAATAGCACAAGGTTCAAAGGTTTTAATATCATATACAAGGCTACAGTGTTGGTGTGCAATTAAAAACTAGGGTCTCAGGTTCCTCAAACACATACAAAACAATTATTATAACAATAATAATAGTGCAAGCTCAGGAGTCTAGCAGTGTTATGTCCTGTGGGATAATACTGAGTATTAAACCGCATAATTATTCAGGGCCTTGAATATTCTCCAGTACCCTTTGATACGTTTTTTCATGTGGTTTATTTGTTATGAAACAGTCAACCATTTTCAGAGTTTGTCTCAGTTTTGTGTGTTGAGTATTTGTCTTTCCATGTCAATAGTAGTAGTAGTGATAGTAAAAAAAGGCGTATCGAAACCGAAGAAAAACTCTGTTTTTTAATTTGGGTAATAACAGGGTGGTTTCCACAGGGTCATACGTATATATGAGTGGGTTTCTGACCTCTTTCTCTGCTGGAGCCTAACAAACATCCTTATTATATTATTCCTTCATTAAGTTGCCATCACATTGCGGCGCCCTAAAAACTAACATTACACAGGCTTTGTAAACCTGGTAATTGTGATCTGATTTAATGAAAAACGCCTTGTTCTCATTTAGCAATCTCTCTGTTTCCTGCTCCCTCTGTCCTTATTTCACTCTCATCCACCTACTGTTTCCCCGCGTGCGCCTTTCACCATGGTTACACCCCGTAATGTCCTTGTTCCTCCTATCTGACATTTTTTTCTCCTCCATCACCCTTTGCCATCCGCCTTTCCATCTCCCCATACTAGAATTACCCTGATTATGATTATAGCTGTGATGATAATGATAACCACTGCAAAATTGCGCTCTCTCTCTCTCTCTCTCTCTCTCTCTCTCTCTCTCTCTCTCTCTCTCTCTCTCTCTCTCTCTCTCTCTCTCTCTCTCTCTCACACATCCAACACCCAGGAGATTACGGTTGACTGAAAGGCTGCCTGCAAATGTTTCCCCCATCTCATTTTTACCTCCTCAACCTCTCTTTGTTTCTTTGTTTTTTTCTTGTTTCATATGGCTTTTTTTAATATATATACTTCCCCTGCTCTCACCACTCATTGCTCACTCCATCTCCGGCTCACCTCTTGTCTCTTGTCAGTCTCTTCAATGTTCTGCCACTCTTTCATCTCTGTTGCTGTGCTCCTTCCAACCTTTCCTGCTCCTTCTTACCTCGGCCACTTTTCCCCATGCGTCTTCCTCTCTCTACTCTTCTCATCGACGGTCACAAAAGAAAACTAGATACATTTGCTTTTTTCAAGCCATAGAGCATTCGGGAAATAATGATTGTCCTGCCTCTTGAGTAGGTGAAGTGGACAACATGAAATGACTTTGTTACTCTCCCTCATCTTTCATTGATGTATGCCCTTTTTACTAATATGACATTCAAATCCATGTAATTTACAAGATGAACAGAACTTGAATAGGCCAGTGTTCTCCTTTTATGCAGGAGCCCCAGATCAGGCAGAACACTATTCATAAGTCCTGTTCAAAACAGCACGATGTTCATTTTGGTAACTATGGTCCCTTTTAGAAGAATACAAGGACCTGTGTCTTTATTGGGTCCTGTAAGTCTGGAGAAAATCTAAGTCTGTCATTAGTTCTCGTCTCGGTTTGGGCAGCAGTGTGTAGGGAACTGAAGGGTTGCCGGTTCAAGTCCCGGTCAGACCAAAAATAAACTGGAAGCTGAAAAGGTTCCAGTTTGAGGTGTCCTTGAGCAGCCTCTTCGCTCTGGCACCTCTCTATAAAGATGCATGTGTTTAGGCCAACCCGATATCACGGCAAGACGTGAACATGTGACGATTTACCATGCTGGGAGACGTGAAGATGTCACGATTTTGTCCCTTCAAACGTGACAGTTACACGGTATTGTTAACCCATGTTAACCAGTGGAGAAATACCCGGAAATGCCAAGCAAATGCTACCCCGACGGTCGGTTGTTATTGTCAATATTAATATAATAATGATTTATTTTGTAATAGTCACTCTCGATTACGCCGATTTTCTTGTTGCCCCAGCTGGTCGACACCTCTTTTAGCAGAAACAAAGGCTACATTAATGTATTAAATCAATGTTAATCCATGCGTGTGGATGTGGAATTAACGGACGTGACGTTGTGCGATTGCGTTGCCAGGCAATAGCTTCGCTTCATGTTAATTTACAAACTCTTCAACTACAACTGTAGTTATATTTAAAAACATGTAGAAGGCCTCACAAAATACTTTAATGTAAATTTAGATTTAAATGTGAAGGAATGTGTGTATAACAAAATACATCCGTCATAAACGAAACCGGAAACAGATGTAGGCAAGATCCTCAGCTCGATGATTGGATGGTTTAGCCGCAATGCACGCTGGGATTTGGTGTTTATGCGATGTGAAATCCGAAACATTTAAAAAAAATAATAATAATACTTTATTCCGAGTGTGCTTGCTTTTCTCTTTGAAAGTCATCACATAACGGCATTGTAATACACGGTTCGGCTGCATTAAATATTACATATCTGCCGTAGTTCTTTATTTATAGAGCGCTGATGAGAAGACTTCTGGACAAACAGGAAGACCTGCCGCCAAAACGGAAAACGTGACGTGGATCATAAATATATCAGCAATTAAACAACATCTTACATTTATTTTCACACAATGCGTCTCCTTGCAGTATCAACAATAATTCAGCTGACTTTTATATTTGATCCAATTGGTAGATAGGCTGTATTTACACCATAACGGTGCACAGCTGATAGAAAGGGACACCTGGTGGTTAAAGCACGTTATTGAATTTTATAATTTTATTATTAGATATTAATAGGATCCCTATAAAGTATATTCATTACTCGTTATTCTCAACCAATAGTTAATTAAAGACTGTATATAATGATTATTTTGCACATCCCTTTCAAGATTTTCTTAGGTTTGTTGACATATCATAACACAACTACGGTGTAGTTATGCAATGAATGAAAAACTTGGGTCGCAGGTTCCTCAACAGTGCATTACAAGACATCTATCAATATGTGTGTATACCTCCACACTGAAAAAAAGGGGAAAGTGGGGTTGTTCAATTTGCAAATATGCATTTAATATATGACACATAATTAATTCATGTTTCTCGTCGAAACATGAATCAATCATGTAGAACTATGTTAATCTTGAGGGGTTTGCGTTCTATAAGTCTCAATCATGTTAAGAAATAAGAAAAAAGTTATGTTTGTCTCTGTAACTCCGCCCACTGAGCACATACGTCAGCAGCTTGCTCTGCAGCCGATTACTCAGCTTCTAATTATTATTTACAAATATTTTATCCACAAATGAATATGGTCGGACTCAAACCCGTACTTTAATAGTTTCGTAATTGAACCTGAACAATATGGCACTTTAATGGACAAGATGTAAAGCAGAAAAAAATTGCAAAATATATTTATTTTTAAAAATGTGAAGCTTTTTCTTTTTTAAACAAAGGAGGGCGGGGAGGGGTTCTACCATATTTTCTTCCCTCATCGGAGGAGTAAGCTGATTCTGTCCCGAGAACATCTCTACAAGGTAAAAGTTATTTAAAGTTATTTAATGTCATCAAATGTTCGTCATAGTTACAGGTTATCACAAGACGCATTGTTTGCAAAAAGCAGAGTTCACATTTGCCGTTACAACGAGCAACGTAAATACAGCTGTCAATTTGTAAACATTGTCATTCACTGGTGTTAGCTAGGATAAAGCCATGAAAATCATAAGGTGAGTTTATATTGATTGACTTGTGTTTAGCGTGTTTTTTTATACTGTGAGTATTTGTAGAGCGTAAGTCCGACAGTTGCTTGATTTACAATATTTAAAACTATGAACCTTGCCCAAAGTTATGCACATTAAACCGAGCTCAGTGGGGAGGGGGGAGTCATATCTGATGGATGAGCTTGGCATGTTTGCATGTCTATAGGCTATGTCTTGTTTTAAATGCAGGGTGGGTCAATTTGAGGGTGATTGTGGTGACCAACATCATCCAGTTGTGGTTTCGTACCTAATTATGCACACAAAAAAATGGGTGTTACAACCCCTTTAATTTACCTATTTTGACGTGCCTAATAATAAATAATAATAATAATAATAGAAATTAATAGGCGAGCTAGCCCTTGATCCAGTGGCAAAGGGCGTCGCTCGAGGGCAACTGTCGAAGAAACACCCGGACCCGACCCACGTCACCGCCCTGAGTCCGGTAGCCCTGCTTGGGCTACCGGGCCAGAGCTATTCAGTGATTCGTGGTAGGGGGTGAGGGGGGCAACTGGTTAAAATGATTCAACAGTTGGCTTTCACCCGGCCAGCTCTCAGGCGCCTCGCCTAAAATTCAGGGTCAGTGGTGACCGATGTACTGGCAGTGGACTAGCGGGAAACTGCGTGCTCATTAAGATTGAAGATTGTCTTTGATGTGTTTATTTGGTCTAGTTGAGAGTCGGAGTATACTCGAGAGTCTTGTGCAAAGTTGTTAATTTGACAGTAGCGGACAGACTCGAACGACGAGCACACGCGGTAGGCACGCAAATTGTACGTCTACGACCCTAGGACTTGCCATCGTCGGACCTCGCGACACCGTCGTAACTGGCAGTGGCGGGCGTATTATAAGCGGCCCGTGAACTTCTTAGGGTCTCTTCTAGGTCCTTTACCAGTGTTAATTCCGTCTAATTAGCCAATAGTTCTCAATGTTTTATGAGGGTTTTTAGAGCAAGTCCTGATTGCCAAAAGGTTCCCCTGGTGTAGTAAATGGAGGTTGGTGAACTCCCCAGGACCCTACTACCCGCCTTATGAGCGAGCANAATCAGTCATTAAAATCAGCATCAGGAAAAGCAGCTACATGTGTGTACCAGGGTGTCTATAATAGTGACATTGAAGGTGCGGGGGGAGACAAAGGTTTTCATTTGAAAACCTTTGTCTCCCCCCGCACCTTCAATGTCACTATTATAGACACCCTGGTACACACATGTAGCTGCTTTTCCTGATGCTGATTTTAATGACTGATTGAACCACAGCAATATTCTTTTAGAGTTTTTATATGTTTAACTGCTATGCCTGTCATCTTTGCTCTATGTGTTTGTGTTGTTTCCTCGGTTCTGTAGTGCCCGGATCTTTTTATTTTTTTCCCTCCCAAACCCCATCCCCTCAGGAAGCCTTTGCCTCCTGTCAGGTCATCATTGTAAATAAGAATGTGTTCTTAATTGATTTTCCCGGATAAATAAAGGTTCTACTACTACTACTACTTTCAGGTCTGGGTGTGGCCCCCTTTTGACCCTTTGTCTCAATAGCCGCGTTCACACCGCAGTACTTTTCCCACTTTAGTTCCGATATAGTTCCGAAATGTCGCGTTCACACCAAAAAAAGCCGGAACTAAAACTAGTTCATGAGAACCTTTTTACCCCCTTTTCAGTCCCTGCTAGAGAGCAGGTACTTCCGTGGGAGAAAAAGGTTCCTGTGTCTGATTGGCAAACCACGCCCCGTCAAACTCCCAAAAAGTTTTGTGAAGCCGCCATTTTATTATCCTTGCATTAGCATGATTAGCATTAGCCCAGCGCAGAAACGCAGAGAGACTAACTTATGGCAACACAAAATAAAACATGGGAGCGGTGGAGATGAGGAGGTGTCGGCGTTCTGGCGATTTAGTCGGAAGGCTTCAGTAGAAGTAGGAGTCCCAGCATCTGGGACTCCCAGCAGCTTCTACTGAAGCCAGTCCCCAACTCCGGGGACTTCCGGCCAGGGACTCCGGGTGGCAGTATACGCCGTGAAGTTGTTTGCAGTCTGCCAGTAAACCCAAAGCAGAAGAAGAAGAAGTGACGTCAGCGGCTTCATTTGCCTAATCCACCCTCAGGAACTAATTTCCGGGGTGAACGCGATCTGTACTTAGTTCATGAGAACTAAAGAGTTCTCAGGAACCTTTGTGGGAAAAGTACTTGGTGTGAACGTGCCTAATAATGCACATAATACAACCAAGGCTTTTGCAGCCACTACAACCTAAAGTAATTATCATGTCTCTTTTTCCTCAAATAGTTCCACCTCATGTGACACTAGACTAGGTTTATGTATTTGCAGAGAAGACGTTGGGAGGATATCAGGTTTATATAAATACACTGAGGCATTTGTTCTTTCATTATTAGGTGTTAGAATGAGTCTTATCAAAGATGCAAGCTGTATCTGATTTCAAAGTTAAGCTGATTCAGAGAAATGCTTAATAACAGGGACATAAAGACTTCTCTTTGCATTGTTTAGTAANGACTTCCGGCCTGGGATTTTGGGCGGCAGTATACGCCGTGAAGTTGTTTGCGGTCTGCCAGTAAACCCAAAGCAGAAGAAGAAGAAGTGACGTCAGCGGCTTCATTTGTCTAATCCACCCCCAGGGACTTATTCCGGTGTGAACGCGATCTGTACTTAGTTCATGAGAACTAGAGAGTTCTCATGAACTAAGTTCTCATGAACCTTTGTGGGAAAAGTACTGCGGTGTGAACGCGCCTATTGACACCTCCCCCCCACACTTTCTTGACCAACGACTCATTCTCACTTATATCCACAACTAGAGGTTGAAATTAACCAGACATCTGATTCCCCGCCCATAACAAAGCTTACTGCATCTACTAACAGAACAATCACACACAGGCCCTGCTTCACAGTGACAGGACATCTACAACAGCCTTAACATTAGCATGTGATTAGAGGCGCAGTCAGCAACTCTGCCAGGATGCTCTTTGAAAATGGCCGTCGTACACACTAGTGTTCCCGATTAGTGCTTTATGTATTCTGCAGAGTGGAAGGGAACAGACTAACCTTGCCAAGGCAATTATGGAGGAATCTTTTTTTCCACAATTAGACTAAAAGGCACAACTTAAAATCCCTGACATGACAAGATATATATTAAAAAAATATGTTGTCCGTGCATAATGAGAATTTCTATCAATTTAAATGTACAAGAAAAATGCTATTTAAATTAAAGTCCAGCTTTCAGTGTGTAGATCATGGCTTTATAAAGAATACTCATTCGTAGAGTTAGTTTACTTTCAATTTTCGGCGCTCTTAATCATTAAAGCGGCTATTTTGAGACATTGTAACTGATAAGCTAAGGGCCGGTACATCTCTAACAGTTGACCAATCAATACCGAGCTGGCCAGATAACCAATCAGAGCAGACTGGGCTCTGGTTTCAGACAGAGGGTGAAAAGAGGTGCTGCAGCACAGGCATGGGGAAAATAAAGACCTTTTTGAACATTAAATCATTTAAACACGTCACAGTAGAGACACAACATAGAAATATGAACCTGAAAATGAGCAGAATAGGGCCTTTTTAAGTTATGACAATTGCAAAGATGGATTCTTCTTAATAAATGATTTCTCTCTCTTCCTCAGGCCCATCCAGACAGAGCCCTCTCCTGATTACCCTCAGTGGTAACTATTCCAGCCCTCTGAGCATCACCAGCTCAAGTAACAGGGTCTACCTGCACTGGTCCTTCGATCACACCACCAGCCACAAAGGCTTCCGCATACGCTACTCAGGTACGTCATGACCAGACTTACACCAGCCTGAAGTCACAAACTTTTCAGACAATGTTATTTTGGCTGTCCTTTTAGAATGGATCAACAGAAGAACTCGTAGACATTGTTGTATGTGCAAACTCAACAGAGGTGCCTTTGGTTCACTGTGCCAACAAGACCAACATTTAGGCTGCCAACTGCAGCTGAGATAGCAAGAAATAAAACCCATCTCCATGACAACCTACCGAGGGCGACGGGCATCTGCAGCACTCCTCGCTGTGCACCACAGGCCTAGGAATGACTAAACGCTGTTTATTTTGTATTTCTTATTATTCTTCTGTTCTGTCCTGCTCCCAAGAAAGATATGTTGGTATACGACACCTGCATAATCGGCTCTGAATTATGACTGTGTAAATATTTAAAAGGCTCCCTCCGTTCTGTATCAACAGCACTCAGCCAGATTGACTAATCGTCTCTCCCCTCCTCTCAGCGGAGCGCTCCGTCTCCCCTACCGGATGTTCTGTCGTGTCTCTCTGTCCCTTTTTTATTTATTTCTTGCCTCTTTTACTTTTTTTTATCTTAAGCCATGATGGATTTTGCCATAGCAGGCTAAGAGACAGCCAAACTGAAGGGATGGCTGAGAACCCGCGAGTTGCCATGGTCAATATGGAGGTGCCTTATGTAGTGCCTTGGTGGGGAGGAAGAAACAGATGGCAGGTTCATGTATTCACCGGTTCCCTTCATCAATCCATCGCTTTTCTCCGTGGGCAGGACTTCCATCAACAACTTGCAGAAATCTCCTCTAGCAACTGGCCATCGCATTTTTTATTCTTACTCTCCATCCATAGCCTCAATCGCTGTTTCTCAATCACCTAATTTAGTCTCTCTTCTATCAATTCAACCAACTTACTTAGTATCTTTCCAGCCATCTCCTTAAGCTCATATGTCCCTCCCTCATCTGTATTCTTCCTCCCACTTCCTCCTCCTCTCCATTATCTATTCCAATCCAGTCACCTGCCAATGTAGATCGCATTCCTCTGAGCTGCAGGGCTGATTGCAGGGAGACAAGCTGTGTACTATAACAGGCAGAGAGAGGGAAGGAAAGGGGAACACAGAGATAGAGGAGAATGAGTTGGACTCAGACAGACGGGAAGAATTGAACTCGAGGGTGGCTCAGGAACCGCCAGTCTCTCTGACTGACATATAGAAGCTCATTTGATGTAATACATATCATTGGAAATATAACATGGGCTTACTGGACGTGTTGTTTCCTTATGTTACGTAGCCATCAAGGGCAATAATGAGAATCCACCTTTGATGATTGTGAAGATTGGTTCAACCTTGAACCTCACAATATGTCCAAATCCTTAAAGTACATTGCTGTGTGACATCTACTAAGAAATCTTTCTGAGTGAACCACAGAGTCATATTCCACAAAACGTATTTTTTTCATCTAACATCTGTTCAATGCCACACACTGTTATGAAATGTCCCAGATTGTCTGTGCCCTTGGAACAATGTGTGAGAGACAGCAACATCTCATAAGTGCTGTAAAAATATAACAGCTCTGACATGGTTTTATTTTTACACCGAAAGGGAGTTGTGTCTGTTTGCATGGTGCTAAAAATATGCAGTTACTTGAAAGAGATGCTTTCAACGTGAGCTATAGGTTTGACATTTTCATTATTATATATTAATGTAATGTGATCCTAGTGTAATGTATAATACACTTTGTTGTGTCCCTGGTCCACTTCTATCCTGTCCTCTCTACACAATAGGCACTATTTCCTGCGTAACAAAGCCATGAATTGTTGCATCACAAAATTACAATATTATCCAGGATGTTTTCGCGATGTGTGTTTTTATTTGTTTGCCATAAGTGTAATTTTACCGTATGACTGTTAGCCCCAGAAACCCTTCATTCTTTAGGGTCCACAGATCACTCGGTATGATGAATGGTTATTGCATCCCCCAATTTAAGCAACAAACAACAACAGATACTTCCTTCCTGTTATTATGTGTTCATCACGTTGATGATCCTCCTCTGCTGTTGCTGACAAACTCCTGTTATGCTATGCAGAACATTATTTTCCTTTAATCAATTTTCCTTGTATCCAGTCTGCATTCTAGCACTAGTATTAATACGTATCCTCTTTTACTATGCCAGGCGTAGAAGATGGATGCAAAACAGATCTGGGGCACATTATTCCTTCACCTCCTCAACAACAACAGCTTGCATCATTATTGGGTTTTTATGCTTGTTTTGCGCTCAGTGTTATCAGTATTCGTGTTTATATCTCTACCTATTTGTTTGTTTGTTTTTATAGCTGCCTACTGCAGCCCTCCGAACAACCCTGTAAACGGCACAGTGCACAGTCTGACGGGCACCAAGCTGGGCAGCACCCTGCGTTTCAACTGTGACCAGGGCTTCCGGCTTATTGGACAGAGCAGTGCCACATGCACCCGCACAGCACAGGGGATCCACCAGTGGAACGCACCAGTGCCACTTTGCCAAGGTGAGGGTTCAATTATAGCCAGAGTTCAAAGTCAAAGTCAGCTTTATTGTCAAAATTACTACATGTGTTATATATACGAGTTGGAAGAAGTACTCGCATACCATACGATATGATAATACTTTAATGTTCAGATCAAGTCTGAAATGTGACTTCCATCACAGCAGCTCCATGTGTAACATCAACATGGACAAATATCAAGACAAAATACATGAAAAACAAACAACAATCATTTAACATAACAGCACAATCACTGAGAGAAAACATGCTCAAAGAGCCTTTAGCATTAGATGTGGGATTCAGCTCTGTATTTACTGTGAGGATTGACTGGTGCACAAAGGATGCTTCAGTCTGACTTCCTGGGACCCTGTATCTCCGATTAGATTCATATTGGCTGTTCAGAACATGGTTTAGGTCAGAGATGATGGTGTTGGACAGCCTCTCTAGGTTATTGTGGTATGCTGAGTCATAAAGTCTCTGACAGGGTTGACCAACAATTTTTGAGCAGATTGTTAACAGGTGGAGCGGTTTTGATTTGATTTGAAAGCTGTTGACAAACACTTGTACCAGGCAGTACTGCAGACTAAACAAGATCACAGATGTAAAGAACAGCAGAAGACTTTCTCTGCTCGCCCAAAAAGACCTATGGCGGTGAAGAAAATAAATGCTTTGTTTTAGTACATCTGACTAAAAATAAGAGTAGAGCTACCAGAGTGTAGAAATAATCCTGCATGCAGCTACTTGTAATCACTTTGTATGCTGCTGCAGTGTAGTTTGTGAATGTTACCAGGTGTAACTTGCGTCTTAGTTAAGTGTTTTTTTTTGCATCATTATTCCAAATTTGCAAAGTAATTAAAGGTATTAAATAAATGTATTGGAGAAAGGTTCACTATACCACTTACTTAGCACCACTGATCATAGCAGCAGGATATTAGAGAGGATAAGTAGGATGTAGATTGTTAATAAAAAACATGGATAAAGAAATATAGTCCATTGTTTTACATTTCCTAATTAAGGTGAGGCAAATTACATTTGTACAATCAGATGGGCAGGATGATTGTAAATGGCTAAAACAAGATTTTCTCTTAATTAAGTCACATTTCCTCAATGTTATCAATTCAACTGAGCTCATCCGGTATATAGGTGTATAGACTTCTCCAAAGTGATTAAATTAAACACTGTGCAGAGAAAACAAGATTTTAACATTCCTAGCATTCTCCTTTACTGATGTGCTGAGTTCAAGAAGACATTTTCTCTTGCAAATTCATTTTGTAAGTTGAAATTGTTCTGTTTCTGATCACTGATTCCATTTGCTTTGGATCACAGTGTGATTCCAGCTGACAGTGCCATCACCAACAGCCCCTCAGCCTTAGGCGTGCTTCAAGGAAGCTCACTTCACCCATCCTCAGAACCGCTTTGAAGATGGCATTGCATCAGATTAATGATAGTTGGTTTAACTGAGCTGAGGTGTTTGATATGTCAGTCTTGTGGGTTATAGCCACAGGTATCTGCTTGTCACTGTGCAGACTTTTTTCAGTGATACAATGAAACAAGATAAATGTCATTCTTTGCACCAGGACTGACACAACTGTGATGCACATAAATATAGTCAAAGCTTTTAAGGTTATCTAATTCAATTTAAAACTGCTTTTCCCCCTAACATAAACAAATGTAACTTTAGATTTGACAAGACTGTGATGCAGTTGCACCATCCTTATTGATCTCCATTTTTAGTGAATTATCTACAGTACAGTATATGTCTGTGTCTGGATTTTATCTTATACAGAATCACAAAAGCATTGAATCTATTTTCAGAGTCTAGTTTCCGACCAGATTTATTAATAGTATTAACTATTCAATGCCTGGTCAAATCTGCACCTGGTGTAATTTCCACAATAATTGCTCATGCTCTCTCTGGAGCCTATTGTTTACTCTGGTGCAGATGGCAGCCCGAGCTAATGTTTACTGCACATCAATTGATGCTCCTTCGCTGTGCAGGAAGCCTATGTAGAGCTTGGCACTGCATACAAAGATAGTTAAATAGTTAGTATATTTTCATTCTAAAAAGCACATGTTTCGACTTACTTCCCGACACATTCCTCATTCCCTTCTAGTGATGTCCTGTGGAATGCCAGTACCTCCGATAAACGGCAGTATTGTGGGCCAGGACTTCTCTCTAGGAGCTACGGCCACGTACCAGTGTAATCCCGGATTTCGCCTGGCTGGGCCTGTCACCACCTCAGTGTCATGTCAGGAGTCTGGGAGGTGGAGCCCCATTGAGACCCCGCCCAGATGTATTCGTGAGTATTTCTCTCACTGTCGGTTTATTTAGCTGCAGTTCCATTGTAACCGCACCAAACACAAATAGGTATTTATGTTAATAATTTGTGTTTGTCCTTTGACCTTCCAGCGGTGACCTGCCCCGACATCGGCCACTCTGCTGTTGAACATGGGAGATGGAGGCTAATCTATGGCACTCAAAACCAATATGACACTATAATGATGATCATATGTGACCCGGGGTATTACTACAGGGGTCAAATGGTCATTCGATGCCAGGCCAACAGCACCTGGAACTACCCTGATCCACGTCCAGTCTGCGAGAGTAAGTGTAATCTCCATGGTCTTTTTTTACCACAGTGTGTTGAGTTACGACATAGAGAACGAAAAGAAAAATAGTTATTGTAAAGCAGGAGAGTAATTGCATCCAAATGTACGATATCCCACTTTGATATTAAGAAAATAACATAACTAAACACAAAGAAATGTTCTAACTAAAACAAAATTAGATCACATTTTACAAACAAAACACATTTTGTTTTAATCTAGATTATATGTAAACCATACGGGAGTGTAACTCGACAAATTGATTTCTCATTGCAGTCATCTCCTGCGGGGACCTTGGGACTCCACCAAATGGCAACAAGATTGGAACACTGACTGTGTATGGAGCCACCGCCATCTTCTCCTGCAACACAGGGTATACCTTGGTGGGCTCTCGGGTACGAGAGTGTATGTCCAATGGGCTTTGGAGTGGATCACAGGTCCAGTGTCTAGGTGAGATCTTCAACACCCAAGAAATTATTGTATTCTTGCAATTTACTTCCAGACGCTTTGTTTGATGTTGACTCTTCTTTAATCCACAGCTGGTCATTGTGGCAACCCAGAGCCCATAGTGAACGGACAGATCATTGGGGAGAATTATAACTTTCGAGGCAGCGTTGTGTACCAGTGTAATCCAGGATTTCGTCTCATTGGTGTGTCGGTGCGAATCTGTGAACAAGCTCACGAATGGTCTGGAAACACTCCTGTCTGTGTCCGTAAGTAACAGAAAACAGCTCGTAATAAGTCAAACTATGGATGATATTGTGTATTTCTTTAGGCTTCTACCTGCTCAGATAAAGTGGGAACCCAGACTTTTACTTTTTACTAGGACAACCACCAAATTAAGAAAAAAACAATCTCGATACAAAATAATTGCCAATTCTGTCTCAGCATAATAGTGTTGCTAATAGATCAATAATGAATAGAGACATATATTACCTAGGGATGCCCTTATCAGGCCGTTACCAACTGCACATTCAGTGTGATTAGACCTGAGCCATCTGGTACTGATCACCAATTAATCCGGTTATTGAATATTTTTTTAGAGGAAGCTTCTGCTCAAGCTCCTGAATTAAAATCACATATATATATTTATATATAAAACCCACCTGTGCCTCGTGTCTAAGTTTTACCGTGACATTTTCAAAGATGGGGTAATTATCACAAAACGACACTCTGTATTTCTCTATAATATAATTTGCAAGATTATTTTAATGGAGGCCCGTGGCAAAAATTAGAGACATGCAGCTGCAGCGGCGCCTGTCGCTTTAGAGTTTGGATCATTACTCACCATCTACATTCAGTGATGATTGTTTTGCTGTGACGTTGCCTATTGCATTCCAGGGCTTGTTAATCTCGTGTTTGATTTGACTTTTACCCTCATTCGTCTGTTTCCTTTGACTTCCCCAGCCATCACATGTGGTCACCCTGGCAACCCTACTTTCGGATCGACCCAAGGAGCCCAGTTCAACTTGAATGACGCTGTGCGCTTTGTCTGCAACACCGGATACGTTCTGCAAGGGGCTGTCAAATCTAGCTGCCAGTCCAATGGGCAGTGGAGCAACGCCCTCCCCAGGTGTAAAAGTAAGTGTCCAGTACATTTTACAAGCTAATCAGTCTATGCATGTATGCGTTTTAGTAGAACCTCATGCCTACTAATGAATGGATGGGATGATAAAAGAACAATCACACATGGAAGTATAAATTATTATGCAATTTAAGGAGAGTTAAAGTAGTGCAATTTGTCATTTGAGCTTACAAATAGCTAATATGAGAGAACCATTAATCATTGTTGTTCTCATGACACCTCCATGAGCAAAAGGTATGAGTTAAAGTGGACCTATCATGCTATATTTGAATAATATAGTATAGGACCATACCTATATAAGGCATATTTATACTTTTTATTTTTCAAAATACCAAACAGATCATGCATTTTAGCCATTCCTCATTTCGCTCAATTTAACACTGTCTTTGCATGGGCTGATTCTGTGAGAACAGCACCATCTACAGGCCTGGCATATGTACTACAGCGTCTCCAGCGCTTTCCAACGGCAATGTCCGTGGCTGTCTCCTCCTGATTGGTGGAGTTGGCCCAATAGCCGTAGCGCCACTTCTGTGACGTCATAGAAGTGTTCAAATCTGGATCAGTCTTTATCAGATCCGCTGCAGCCCCTTTTTAAGAGATTTGGGTATGGAGGAAAAGAGAGAGGGTTGTGTTTTCTGACACTTGGTGAGTTCCCTGGAACACCGGGGAGTCCGGACACATATTCATGTAGAAAAAACGTACACAAGTGCATTTTGCATGACAGGTCACCTTTAAGGTTCAATTGCATGATGCATGCTCATAGCACACCAACAGAAGCCAGTCCTGCATTTTTTTATACGTATGTGTGTCCTGTGAATGATTCTAGTGCTAAATAAGCCAAAGACATCAACTGTGTGAATAGCCAATGCTCAGTGAACATTGTGATTAAGTTTATACGTACTTGTCCAGAGGGGTACGGTTTTGTGCTCTCCTCAATTTTTGTAGGTAGGTATTCAATTACTTATTGTATTGTGCAAGGTCATATCTTCTGTGACCAAAGATGACCCCAATCATAAAGAGAGCGTAGAAGAAGCGCAAAGACGCCCGGGAGGGAGAAGGAGTTTAAACGATGCATATTAGAGGGGAATTGAAATGAATAGCAAAAGAAAAGACTGGATTATTTAATTAACGCACTCTTAACCACTTGGTCCTGTGAGGTTTCAGATCATATTTACATGTGATGTTATTTCCTCTTTCCCTTGCTATCCCTGTGGCCCCCTCTGGCTCACCTGTCCATCAGGGAAGCACACTTGGTCCTTAACCATACAGACAAAGCCAAAAACAATCACAGGATCCTTGAGCCTGTGTGACAGACAGCAGCCTTTGGGAGAGCAGCATCCTGACTTTTGCTCAGAATAAGAAGTACCCTGTTCTGCGTGCAAGTGATGCAAAGACTCTTAATTTGGCAGTGTTTTTGAGACAAGCCATGTATCACCGGCACCCACGTCTGTCTCTAAGTCCCCGCTAACTGAGGGCTTTGTGACAGCCACAGAAAGGGCCCGCTCGCAAGGTCGGGCCCTGAATGCGACAAGGCAGTGACAGAATCAGTGACGGATTGACTTGTGAGTTTGTTTTAAATGAGCAGAGAAAGGACACGGCCTTATTTTTTCAGACATTTATGAAGGGATGAGGGGGGTTGCGAGTCCCACAGGAACCCTTCTCCAGTTGTTAAAAAGAGGGAGAAGTACATTTAGCTGCCGCATGAATAAGCAGGCGAGATTTTGTCCCAGACATACGCCTTAAATCTCTCCGCTCGAGTGGTGACATCACATTAGCATTGGCCTTGTTTTCATACAGATGATGACTCTGAGATGCTTTTTGTGTGCCTCTGTGTGAGTGGGGGGGTTGTGGGTCTAGTTTTATGACATATTATCCTCACTGTTGATGTGGAGACATAAGAAGCTTAGGGATCTTTTTGTCAATCAGATTTATCACCCTAATTACAGCATTCTAGACATATTTGGTGAGACATGCACTCCATGTGCTTCCTCATCTGAGAGGAAAACTAAGTGCTGGGATGACATCTGCTTCAACCATCTCATTTTAGCTTAGCTGGACTGTCAGCTTTCCTTTAAGAGGTAGAGACTAGTGGATAAAGAAGGCAGGCAACTAGGTAAGGAAGGGAAATTATTTAATCACTGAAAGTTAATGATTTTCACGGTCCAGATTCTAACTACAATCCTATAGGCTCCATCAGTAATGCAGGGAACAGTCTTCTATCCCTCCCTAATCAACACCAAGTTGAGTCACGGCAACAGAGCTTACAACACCGCCTTCTTTGGATGACTCGTGTGTTTATTTGTCTTTCAGCCAAGGCCGGATTAATACCTGCAGGGGCCCCTGGGCACTGAGCGCTCATGCCCCCCCCCCCACAACCAGTGGCGGACTTGGGGGAAAAAGTGGCCCGGGGTTTAATTGACAGACAGGCCCACTTAATGCGCGGCATGTTATATATTTTTTTTAATCCGAGCAGCCCTCCGGCCCACGCACAGCACCAGCCATCTGGGAAAACTCCCGGTATTCCCCCTAGCCAGTCCACAAAATGTGACATGAGTGAGGGTGGGGCTGTGATTCGGCTATACACCGCCGCCGCGTAGTAATAAAGTTGAGCGCATACATAGTGAGATCTACAGTAAAGAGACGGTTTAGAAAATATATTAATTTGTCCCTATAGAAAAGCTGTGTTATTTATGGTGAAGAGTGAGTGTCATTTAAAACAATGTATGATGAGTGAGGTTGTGCCCGAAAAAGAAAAACAAATGTTTTTAATTTTTTCTTTTTTTTTTTATCTTGTCACTGAGGGCCCTATTTGCTCAAGGGCCCCTGGGCACTTGCCCAGGTTGCCCATATGGTTAATCCGGCCTTGCTTTCAGCGATAAAAGGCAAGAGACACAGGATAGAAAAAACACACTCTGACACACCACTTATAGGCCGCTGCCTGGCAGGAGGCCAAGAGGAGGATAGGGTTACCGGGGTCTCCTCTTCTGAGTGGAACAGAGATGAATTACCTCAGCCCTTTTCCCCCCCCTCTCACTTTTATTCTTCTTTTCCTTTCATCCTTTCACTTCCTCTCTGCCTGCCCACTGGGCCACACACAGAAATGTACCAGGAGGTCAGTCGTTTTAGATGACTGTTGGATCGCTTTTCATTCTATGTTGCCCGCACACATTTATTCAAAGCTGAATTCAGAGCTTGGGAAGTCTCGTACAGAAACAGATCCACTGCTTAAAAAACACTTTGTGGTGTTATTATGCAGTGAGTTGTAAATGATGGCACCACGGGTCAGCGCTCCACTGGAAGGTATATATTATAATAGGTATTTGGGGGTGATTAAGCTGTGCTGGCCAGCTTGGGAGCATAAGAACGAGCAAGCTTTTAGGTGCATTAGCATACAATGGGTTGTTTTTCGGATGTGGCAAAGGCAATCTCATGGAGCAAGACTGGAACTGCAAACGGGTCCATAAAGGATATTATTTTAGAAGCCATTAAGAGTTTTGGCATCATAGTACAGATGCACTTGTGTTTCACAGTATAGACTAAACAGCAACTGTTACACACTGCCTTGTTCTGGCATTGTAAGGTTTGGGTTTGTATCCGAGATCCTCAAGATGGATCGGTGCTGGAAGCAGTCGTAGCCTGATATTCTTTCATGAATTTTAATACATTCTGCACCATAAGGGCCTCTTCCTCTCTAACTCTGTCCCTTGCTCCTCATCCATCCCTCATTCTCCCCTTCCCTAACTCTCTCCATCTGGTGCTAAACTGACATGGTGCCTCTTCTCCTGTGTGCTCCCCATCCATCACCATCTTTGCACCACGACGGCCAGCAGGAGACTGGCTCTAATGAAGCAAATGTTTATTTCCGGAGTGTGCCTCCTACTTCATTTGGAATGGGCTCGATAGATGGGGTAGATGAGGACAGGAATGGACAGAGAGCAAAAACTCTGCTTTCAAAATGGTTCCCTGTGTGTAAGAGGGTGTTATAGCGACTTAAAAACACAAGAAACGTTCCCTTCCGTCCGTCCTGCCTGTAACTTTTAACAGATAAGCGTCATTAAAGCATTACTTCCAGGTTAAAACATTTGTTTTTAACACAATATGTTTTTAATAATCTGGCTTCTTTGAACTCTTCCCCCCTCTCCAGTTGTGAACTGCACAGAGCCGGGTCACGTGGAGAACAGCATCAGGCAGATACTGGCGAGCGGGCCGCACCGCTACAGCTTCCAGACCGCTGTGTCGTACCGCTGTAACCCCGGATACTACCTGCTGGGCACCAGCTCCCTGTCCTGTCAGGGGGACGGGACCTGGGACCGCTCCCTGCCAAAATGCCTATGTGAGTATCTCTGGGGTTGGTTGTAAGTGAAGCAGGATCAAATTGTATAAGAAGATAATGGTAATACTGTGTAAACTACCCAGATAACATCTACTCCACCTTTTTTAAGTTTTGAAAATGGATTATCAAAAAGCAGAATTAGTCATCCTAGTGACTTATTTTAAATGCACCTTTTTTTTAAATTCAGATAATACACTTAATGGCCTTGTTTTGCATTTGTAACCTAAAGAATCCCATTGTGATAAATAACTAGCAGTCTTACCTCACTAAGTTGGATACGTTTTTTTTATGAAATATAGTCTGATACTGTGAAATGTACTTCTATGACTTCCCTAAAACAAGTCAATCAATTGAACATGTGGTTAACTGTCTCGTCTCTCTGCTCTGATTTGACAGTGGTGCTGTGTGACCGCCCCAGCATGCCTCCCTACACCCAGATCTCAGGCGACCGTCGGACAGTGGGCTCAGTCATTCGCTACACCTGCATCGGCCAGCGGAGCGTCGTCGGCAACACAACGCGGATGTGCCAGCTGGACGGCCAATGGAGCGGCTCTCCGCCACACTGCTCCGGTATGGAAAACTAAACCCAGATTGACCGTCTGCTGTTTGGAAAGACAAAACTAAAAATAACCCCATTTTGTGAAAGCCTTCAAACTTTATCTTAAGCACATTTCATTTGAAACTATGTGCCGGTGAAGCACTTTTTCTCATCCTCTTGCTAGCTCCTCGCTCATAAAACGTGATTAATTCAGGTGTAATATCACCACCAAGTCACAGTGATGCCCTCATAATGCCAGGTTCAGCAAATAAAGACTTTGCGTGGCAGCTGTTAGCAGGTAATGAGCGAAGTAGGTGGACCAAAGATGGAGCTGCCTCTCTGATCCATAGGCCTCAAGGACAAAGAGACTGTCCTCTATAAAACCGCTTTAATCTGCTCATATTAGACTGAGGAGCAGGGACGCCCACCTCGGCTTGGTTATGAAGCCCTATAAAGACATCGGCCCCCATACTCTCTGTCCTTGCAGTGAATCGCTTCAGAGAGCCTAGTTCACATGAGAAAAGCTATGGGGGTATATACACATGCAAATACAAACACATAAGGCGCGTTCACACCAAGTACTTTTCCCACAAAGGTTCCTGAGAACTGCGATTTAGTTGCGTTCACACCAAAAAGTCCCAGGAACTAAATTAGTTCTAGAGAACCTTTTTTACCCACTTTTCAGTCCCTGCTAGAGAGCAGGGACTTTCGTGGGAGAAAAATGTTCCTGTGTCTGATTGGCTGGGCGGAATGCAAACCACGCCCCGTCAAACTCCCAAAAACTTTTGTGAAGCCGCCATTTTATTATCCTCGCATCGCATTATTAGCATTAGCATTAGCCCAGCAGCTTCTCAGAAGCCAGTCCCCAACTCCGGGGACTTCCGGCCGGGGATTTTGGGCGGCAGTATACGCCGTGAAGTTGTTTGCGGCCTGCCAGTAAACCCAAAGCAGAAGAAGAAGAAGTGACGTCAGCGGCTTCATTTGCCTAATCCACCCCCAGGAACTAATTTCCGGTGTGAACGCGATCTGTACTTAGTTCATGAGAACTAAAGAGTTCTCAGGAACCTTTGTGGGAAAAGTACTTTGTGTTTGTGTATGTTTCTTTGCCAATAGGCGTGTTCACACCGACAGTGACACACAAACTAGAGCACAAAGAGAGCTGCAAGCTGATAATAAAATAGCATGCTGACAGTTGACTGACTTTCACATATGTTTCAGGGATAGGTAGTGTTTTCAAAACAGGTATTAAACACAACCATTGTTTTTGTAAAGCCTGACATTTGTATCTTTGCACTATTAAAGAAATGTTCACTAGTACTTTTTAAATTAGGAAGGGGAGCAGTTTCAAGGGTTTAAAAGAAAAGAAACAACCCTTTCTGCAATGCTGTAGGAAGTACATATATAATCTACATGTGAGCAATGTTTTTGCCTCATGATTACATTTGTATGTGTTGTCGGATTATTTTCCAGGCGATTCTGCGGGGCTGTGCGGAGATCCGGGCACTCCCGTGCACGGTATCCGTCTGGGGGAAGACTTCACGGTGGGCAGTGCTGTCCGCTTCAGCTGTGAGCCCGGCTATCTGCTGAAAGGCTCACCAGAGAGGACTTGCCTGACCAATGGGACCTGGCTCGGCACCCAACCTGAGTGTCATGGTGAGAATACATGGTTACAGTGTGTGTTGTTTTTGTATTTCTTCTATGTCATACATTGACTGGTTGAAGGGGATGGTGGATCCAAGTTTCAGAATCAGGGTTCAAAACACGTTATGCTATTATGCTAGGAGAGCCTGGACTGGTTTCAGGAAAATGAGTATGGGTTTCAACCTTGCCTCCTCACCTCTTTATCCTCACATTGATACTGAAGCGGTCATGGGAGTTCTGCCTATAATCTGCATGTGTTTCCTTTTCTTGGTAGCTGTGGGAATATTAAGTACTGAGATCTGTGCTCCTGGCTCTAAGTCCTTACAAAACCTAAGCAGGATATGTATGTACGCACGCACGTGGTGGTAAGTCAAGGACATTCCTATTTAGTGTTGGAGTATGACCTTTAAGGCAAATGTTAAGCATGCTTGCTATCAAGGAAAAAAGCTTTGAGTAAAACAGCTGCATTCAGTTGATCACAATGCCCTCTCCAATGTACTGTGAGAGTATTCTGGTCACGTCCAACTCGAGACCCCAGAGCAGACCCAGAAGACTTTGGAGAGATTGCATATCCCATATGGCCTGGGAACGCCTTGGGATTCCTTCAGAGGAGCTGGAGGACACACATGTGCAAAGTCATGTATGAACTACTGATTAAATTGCCAATACTGGAACCTAAACCTGGATAACTGTTGAATAATGAATGGATGGAAGACTTCTTAGGAACGGTAATGAATGAACATAATGTCTGAACATTTTAGTAACGCCTAAAGATGCCAGCTGTTGAGTTATGATTTTGCAGTAACTAAAGAATAACTAAAGTTCACTGAACTTCTAATGAACCATTGGCATGAATACAACATTTGCCTCTCATTTCCATTCAGTAACTTATATACTGTACATATCAATCTCTAGTGTCTTTGTGTATCCCTTCATTGCTCCACTGGAATTGTTTTAAATAATAATATTAGGATTAATATACAGGCCAACGTTTTCATTGTAGCCAGATATTTTGCTGATAAGTATTGATATCATCAGCTCTACATTTTAGTGTCTTTTCAGAGCTAGCTGATCTCAACAAATCCTATCAGTGAATTGCATATTTCAAGCTTTATATTGTGGCTAATAATGTAGTCCCTGATTGTGTAATTAGCTTATGCCTTTGAAAATGAAATGAAAGGCAAATCGCTCATTCGCATGTGTTTGATTGAGGTTTTGATCAAACTACAGAAGGTTATTTTTTTTATTTTTTTTCCCGTTTGTAACATCGCCTCCAGTCTGCTGTTGACTGCTGAAGAAGACAATTCTGTAAATGTGTAGGGACTGTGCGTCTGATCGATATTGGTCTAAAGGGCTGATACGATCCATTATTATTGCAGAGAAAGGACGGACATTACGAACAGCGAAAGAACTATGGTTGCAATTATTTTTCTACTGTCAAACATCTTTCATGCAGCAGCAATTTCCAACATTTTAACTCAACTCTTAACAGCAATAACATAAACAAAGAATTTATAATCTTGCTGTATTCCACCTTCAAGAGGGCCAGTTTATCTGCAGTTATATTGTATTTCTTTGTCCCTGCCCTTGCTTACACTCCACACACACACACACACACACACACACACACACACACACACACACACACACACACACACACACACACACACACACACACACACACACAACCACCACCTCTCTCTCCCATGCATCACGCTGCCTTACTCCCTCTCTGTTGTGTGGTTTGCTGACGAGCCGAGGCTCCCCACCTGTTCTCGGTTGGCACAGACTTCAAGGGCCAGGCCACATCTGGTCATTACGGGAGGGTGAAGCCCACGAGGCTCTGAGGGCCCGGGGCAAGCTGGAAACTGTAATGAACAGAACCCTCGCTGGCGGCTGGACAGACACCAGGGGACTTAGTGAGCAAAGGATGTGCCCATCAAAGCAGAGCTACTTATGGAGTAGGACGCAGGGGAAGACGGGGTGGCGGTAGAGTGTGTCCATGAAGAATAGCACACACATAAAGGATTGGAAAAGGAATGTGTTAGAAAACCAAGCTCCATTTGGTCAAATCTACAGTATACGTTTTATTGAACTTCATACACAGAACCAGGTAAAGTGTTAATCAATTGGTACAGGATCTTTACCTTTCTAAATCCTTATGAAATATTTGAGTTGGAGGTTAATTGGCTTCCGGTAATCGCTTAAAGAGTTTAAAGAATACTTTCACTGGTAAATTGCTATTAATTTCCTTACCTCTTTTCAAATATTATCAAAGGTTGGTAGGTGGACAGCTTGGATAGAGAGATTAGTGAATGGAAACATTGAGTCAAATGAGAAGTGTATTTTATCTGTTGTTCCTTTTCCAAAAAATGCTCAGATGAAGTCTGCAACTGATATTATCCAACACTCCAAAAAAACACCACACACACACACCCACACACACACACACACACACACACCCACACACAACTACTGCGACTTAATATTACCAAATACTCTGCTAACCTCTTGTTTTCTCTTTTGTCTTCAGTGATGTCCTGTGGAAACCCGGGAACTCCAAGGAATGCTCAGATCCTGATCCACGATGGCCTAACCTTTTCCAGATCCATTACCTACTCCTGCAGGGAGGGCTACTACTCCACCGGCCTGCTCAGCAGACACTGCACCGTTAACGCGACCTGGACCGGCAACACGCCCGAGTGCTCCGGTAATTAACGGCTCCTCCAGAGAAAGAACCAAAGTGTGTCTTTGTATAGTTGGAACGCTTCTCTTTTCCCCTCATGGACATACAGTAGAAGTTCATGCTCCAGTTGAGGAGGCTTTTCTGTTTCTTTTTCTTATAACAGGTGTGAGTTGTCCAACTGATGGCCTCTCATGTTCATTTATACTACAACACTAGTTTTCAATTTGATGGATGATTTTAAAATCACTAGGATACATATATAGACATTTTATAAGATATGAGTACAGGTAGTAAAAACAAAACATGATGCAAGAAATGCTGGAAAATATGAAAGCAATTCTAGTAGATTTTCTTTTGTGTAACTCATTACTCATGCGGATCTCTGGCTCAGTGAGAGAAATTGGTTTGAGGCCTGTCCGCTGGCACAGGCCTGACTGACAGTCTGTATCCACATGTTTCACAAAAGGCACTCAGGTGCTGTACAGAGCGGAGAGACCCCGGCAAATAGAGGTCACCAAGAGAAGCAGTTTCTTCTGAATAGGGAGGATAAACCCTAAGCACCACCATTACGGATTTCAATGCACTGTAATCCACCCAGGAGTGAAAGGCTACATGTTGTCGCACATTGGTAGATCACCTTTAGTGAGGATAGGATATGTGAATAGGCCCACTCTGGGCTAAAGGATTTCTTCTGATCTGATTTAAATTGTATGCTAAAAGAGGATTTACCTCATTACCTGACATGGGGGGGCTACTACAAGGACTATTTGGGTAGCTGCCTTGCTCTATTTTAGCCTACTGTAGCTTGAGTATCCATTTCAAATATAAAAACAAATGTTTCACTGAGTTAAATATTTTTAGCAAATTAAGTCATGCTTGTAATTATAATATATATTTATACATTTTCTGAATTGTATTGCTTTGTTTACATTGGGTTCACATGAAACTGTGGTTTTATTGGGTTTCTATGAGGACATTTTTGTTCTCTAGTTTTGAGTGTCTTTGGAATTTTCTCAATGTCGAGGACGCTTCCTTGGTAGGACATGTCTTCCGAGTCACTTCCTTCAGAAGCTAGGCAAGAATCCTTCCTGGCATTCGGCAAACAAAGAGTGGAACAGGCGAGCAAGTGTGCAGGTGTGCGTCATATGAGAGGCCCTGCCTTACATTGTCCGCCACAGATTTTGGGAAATTGGTCCGTGCGCAAAGCATTGTGGGGATTTTAAGACCGCGGAGGATACACGTGTGCAGCCTCGAAATGTCTCGCTACGAAGGACGCCGGGCTCGGTAGAATTCCAAGGAGCCTGGACATTGGAACTGTCCTTCGGCGGGACTCGATGGCGTAGCATCCTTGAAATAGTGGCTCTGGAGCATCCTTCCTTGACATTGAGAAACACCCGCTATGTCGGCTACAATGTTTTTTACAGACTTATTATGGGAGCTGAATTGGATCTAACAAAGTTGTAAAAAAGTATAGTAAATCATTTTCTTGTCAAAATGCATAAGGCATTAACACATCTACATATATTAAAACATTAAAAAGCCAAAAAAAGTGATGCATACAGTAAGGGTTAAAAAACATTTGAATCCTATAATGTCATGTTCCAAAGCAGTGAGTGGCACTTTTCTAGGAAGTATAACAACATAGTTACACAAAAGGAGGAAATCATCTCACTGTATCTCAGCCCTGCAGGTATTACACAGTCCTAGAAAGGCATTATGGCTCCAGGCGACTCAGTTCTACCAGCCCGGTGGGAAATCTCTAAGTGCTTGCTCAGTGAAGGGGAGACGATACACCTCAAAAAGGCCTGGTTTGCTTACCCTGCTGGGGATTCTTCTAGGAATCTTGGTCATATGCATTTAATAACTCCTTGTTTCCCACTGCAACATAGCACAAGTTGTCCTTCTGTGCCCTGGATGTTCTATCTTAGTCATATACACGGCAATGAAGCTGCTGAGTCACACAGTGGAATTCTCTCTGTTGTTCCTCAATCACAATGTTTTCCCCGCAGGATATTAAAATAGAATCAAGGAGAATGTGGTTTGTTTTTATGCTTAAGGGAGCCACTGTAGAGGGATACCCATCAAAGAGTTAGTCTCTTTGTACCCTAAAAGCTCTAAACTGGAGAAAATCAAAGTGCACTGATCCTTCATATAAAAGATTAAGTCATACTGTCAGGGATATCATTTGAAGCAGAAATGCATCGTAAGTCATATTTGTAAGCATATGAAAAGAATACACATATTATTATCCCTGTAAAGACATGTGAACTTTGCTTTTTCTTGGATTGTTACGTGTTGTGTGTGAGTTAAACTGCCTATGTAATAAAACAGTTCATTAACTCTTAGCTCCATCCAGTGAGCCACTTTAAATAGTTTGTTTACTTGCTGGTATTTCAATCTCACTGTTTGATAACGACCTTGTTCTTTACATCGCACAATCCAATGGGAAACTAAATCATCAGATACTTTAGCTCAAACAGAGTAAAAAAGCAAACTGACTTTTCTTTTGAATGTATTTTTCATTCACCTAAACAAACCACAATGTCTGTCTGCTTTCATTTGATTATACTTCTGTATCCTGTTATGTTTCTGCAGTAATACACTGTGGTGACCCTGGAGTGCCAGCCAACGGGGTGAGGTCGGGCAATGCTTTTACATACAACAACACAGTGAGCTACCAGTGTACTCCTGGCTTCACCATGGACGCTGACAGGGCCTCGACTCTGAAGTGCACCAAGGACCGCACCTGGAATGGCACCAAACCTCTCTGTAAAGGTAGAGTTGTGTAGAATTATGTAAAGGACAATACAATGATGTAGTGCCAAAATCTCTAGGTATACCTGTATTCATATCTGTGCCAAAAATGTCTCTTAACTAAAAGAGAGAAGAAACAGCGTTGGTCAGATTCAGACCAGGCCGTTACGGTTATGAACAAGCGTTATCTAAATTATATGTTGAAATATTGAATAACCAAATCATTTTATAATAATAAAATAAAAACTGCAAAACACCCATTTAAATGTATGTTATTTTACTGCATCTGAAAAAAGCAATGACATGTACGGCTAGATTGAGATGAGAAAGTACATGAAAGGAACGAGTAATTATAGAAGGCTAGAACAAATTAATCTTATACTTATACGTGGTCTAAAAAGCATCACATCATTCAGACCAGTATACAGAATCCATGAAGTCCTGCAATGTCTCTTTGTCTCCTTGCAGCAATCGTATGTGGTCCAGCACCGATCATCCCTAACGGACAGGTTGTCGGTACAGACTTCATCTGGGGCTCTAGCATCAGCTACTCCTGCAACCAAGGTTACCAGCTGTCCCTGCCCACTGTGTTAACCTGCCAGGGCAACGGCAACTGGAGTGGAGAGAAACCCCAATGCTTCCGTAAGTGGCACCACACTGCAACACCCAATTATATTATACCGATAATTGATGTGTCTTTGGCTTGTCCTTTACCCAAGCATGTCCATAATGCATGTCCCATGTGTGACATTTCAACTCCATGGAAGATATTGGATTTAAAAGCAACATGGTTACTAGGTCCTCTCTCATTTCCCATGTTCCCTTCTTCTTTATCTTTGCAGCTGTGTTCTGTGGCGACCCGGGGATGCCAGCCCAGGGGAGGAGGGAGGACCGAGGATTCACCTACCTCTCCTCTGTCTCCTTCTCCTGCTACCCTCCCCTCGTCCTTGTGGGCTCCACCAGAAGATATTGTCAGTATGACGGCACCTGGAGTGGCACACAACCCTCTTGCATAGGTAGGCTACTTTACCATTACCATTACCATAACATGTCACTTGTTAGACACTTTTATCCAAAGCGACTTAGATAAACTCAACTTGGGGTAAAGTGTCTTGCCCAGGGACACAACGGTATGCTGACTGCAGTGGGGATTGAACCTGTGCCTGCCTGACCTAAAGATCAGCGCACTAACGCACTCAGCTACAGCCTCCTACTTGTTGTTTTTTTTTATTATAAGAGGTCCTATTGTGCTTTTTGGGGTTTTTCCTTTGTACATGTAAATGGTCTGCAAAGGTTAAAATCCCAAAGTTCCCTACAGGGGGAGTTTCTGTCTGAAAAACTCCCCCCTGCCTGAAATCCCTTCGATTGGACTCCTTTGTTTACTTGCGGGACATAATGACACTTGCGCTTCTATTGGCTATTGCTCCAACACACTAAGACATTGACTAATCACAACAGAGCAAGCCAGCTAACCAATCAGAGCAGACTGGGCTCTGGTTTCAGACAGAGGGTGAAAAGAGGTGCTGCAGCACCTGTAAGAGCTGTTTGAACTTTAAAGCATGCAGACATGTCACAGTAGAGACACTAAATAAATACACACATGAACCTGAACATCAGCATGATAGTGCTCCTTTAAGGTGTAGTCTGACATGTTGTTAATGATGGAACACAGCACTTTGATGTAATGTAAGTAATGACTAACAGACAGGGCTACAGGCAGTGGTTGTTGGCAACAGTGTGCATGGCCTGGGGCCTTGTTCTATAACCAAAGCACAGAACATAAAGCAATATATGCCTTTACTTTTATATAAGAGAGAAGCCTCTCATTGGCTGGCTTGTGTTCTGCCTCCTCATGTTCTCCCTTGTCGTCCTGATCGCAATCAAGTACTAATGCATGCAAAAGCCATTTAAACCAGCTAACAAGCTGTATCGATTCTGTTCTTTCCCATTCTGATCTGTGTAATTTATTAACCCAACAGAGAAGGTTTACTCCACCTGTTTCAGAATACTCTTGGTTGTAGACATATTGTGGAGAAACTGTAGCTCTAGCATTGCAAGACTGCACCAGGAGCACATTTTACCAAATTTGCAACATACAAGCGCTCATTTGTAATGTGAGATCAATGATTGAGGCCAACGCTGCACTTGACCCATGCATGAGGACAATTGTGCCACCTTCTGTGACTTATATGCAAGCAGAACTTTCAAAACATCTTTATGTAACTGCCAGTATCAAACTTTTATTTTGCCTTTGTCATCACAAAATATTGTTTTGCTGCTGCAGTAAACATCCCCCAAGCAATAAACCTTCTTAAAAAAGGAAGAGCACTACCGATGACTTACAAGTTATACATTTGGAAGCTGTAGTAAGAAGCACTCAAGGAAATCACACTCTCTTGTCAGAAACAAATTCCAATGAAGTACAAAGTATTGTTTCAGCCCTTTGGATCTTTGTGGTATTTAAAGTCTTTTTAAAGAAAAATGTGTGCTGATGACAACATTTGACCTTAGAACAGTTTGTTTAACATGAGTTAACTATGGCAAAAAACTGTGTGTTTAGCCTTTCAACATAGTGCCTGTCATGTGAGAGGTCAACTAAGATGTAGTGGTTATGTAATCAATTTAAGATAATATGAATCTTACAACACTTTTAGTTGCTATACATTTACTCGTAAGGTCTCTTGTGGCTTTTTGTTCCACTTTTAGATTATACAATGGCTAAAACAATCCTCTTGTAAGTGACAACAGTTCCATTTCTTCTTGAGTTAGTTTAACATTTAACTCACGGGAGGAAAGGTAATTTTCTCCCAGGCCTATTGCCGGTGTCTTACCCACTGTAGGCTGCAGTAAATAAAACATTCAGGCCCAACGTTTGTTTGGTCTGATAACGGCTTACAGTCTATCATTGTGTTATTGGCTGGTCTGAGCACGGACAAAGTGTTCAATGAAATACTTTCTAGGAATTATCTATGCGAGTGTTTCCTAAGAACGAATGCATGTGTATGAGTGCATGGTTGTCCTTCACTGCTACACTCAGTATTCCAGACAGACACAGTATGTGAAACGAACAATTCCCATGCTGTACCTAGCTAATTCAGCTATATATGTGTTTGTAGTGGATGCATTGTGTAAAGCAAATACTTCTTCCTTTGATTTGAGTTACATCAGAATTGCTGTTTGTGTGTTTCAGATCCCACTCACACTACCTGTGGAGACCCCGGCTCGCCTCTCTTTGGAAATCAGAACAACTCTCAAGGCTACCAGGTATGAACAATGTGTTCATACCGAATTGAATACATGTATTGAACAGAAATATCATTGTGAGCTTTTTATATAAGCATGAACATTAATTTGCTACTTTTAAAAATCATGATATTTTTGTTTATATATTTTTTTTTTATTCTGTACCTTTTATTTGCCACATTGTGAGCCTTAATGTTGAATAAAGGACTAGCTCAGTATCACTGTTACGAGAAAACTATCTTTTTTATTTTCATAGTTAAACTGTGACACAGTCAGCGGCAGATCAGAATGACTTGGATGTCCTTTTATGTTGTACAGATGTATGGCAGCAACTTGTATTCATTATAGTAAATCTGCTAAATCTTATGGAAAATTAACCAAGAGTCCATTGTTAATGTACGATATTTCAAATATAACAATTTGTTGAAATGTTTAGTTTTTTAATCAAAAGTCCACAACTAAAAACAAACCTGACACAGAGAAAAAGCAAACTATACCACATATATGAATATAAAATGTTAATAACATATTCTTATCACATGTTTGGACTAGCAAACCCCCCAAAAATGTATTTCACTAATCAAATACACTGCCTCTTCTTTCTGTACAATCCTCTTGCTGTTATGCCTAATACACTTTTTCTGTTCCTGGTCTGGTTTCTCATGCTGACGTGTGTCCTCTTCCAGATCGGCAGCATTCTGTTCTTCAGCTGCAGAAAGGGCTACTTACTGCAGGGCTCCATCTCTCGCACTTGTCTGCCCATCCTCACTTGGAGTGGTTATCAACCTGAGTGCATTGGTAAGTACACAGTCTACCTATATTTAAAAAAAAAAAATACATGAGTTTGCATAACTACAATTATTAGGCCCAACATCCAACCTTTTCAAACCTGTTCCTTTATCTCTTCTTTTTCTGTCCCTTTAATCCTTCTCTCCCTTCTTTTCTGCAGCCCACCACTGCAGCCAGCCGGAGATGTCGAGCCAGTCTGATGTGAGAGCCATCGAGCTGCCGTCCCTTGGCTACACGCTGATCTATACATGTCAGCCGGGTTTCTACTTGGCCGGAGGATCAGAGCATAGGACCTGCAGGTCCGATGGGAGCTGGACAGGGAAACAGCCTCTCTGTGAAGGTATACACATGTATACATTACATCCCTAAGGGAACATGGAGATGATATTAAATATGCAAACACATGCACCCTTTTTGCTTTTGCCACTGTTACATTTCTACACAAAGCAATCAGAGATACATTCACAGGAGCTTATAAGATCACAGACTGTCCCACACAGATGTAATAAACACTTCATCCCACATTTGTATTGTACCGTGTCCGTTAGCAGTCTCCATTGAAACTGCTTGGGTCCATAATGTGCAGACTTCAGCGGTGACTCATGGTGGGAAATTGGGGATTGAGCTAATGTTGATAAATAGCTGTGTTAACACTTGCTTATTCTCAGACACATGCCAGGGCAGGATGGACCATCTATCACAAAATGGCAGAGCATTGAATTGCACCCACACATACACACAGACTCAGACACACACACACACACACACGCTTTGAAACATTAACAAGGGTGAAGAACCTGATTAGACCAATGCATCCCATTGATTAGGTTAGCAGAAGTACCTCCTATAAATGGCGAAGGCAGCGTTAACAAGATCTCGCAGACAAATAGACTGCCATTAAGACACCCCCAAGTATTGGCCTAAATACATATAGGAAAAAAAATAGAGTCATCGACCCACAATTATCGAGGTTAGACAAATGCTAATAGCTTAAAGAGAAAGACGTACTCAAGGGGAGCTTCCATACGATGGATCCTGTGGCGAGCCGTTGCTGAAATATAGAGGGTGATGGGTGTTTTTTAAGGCAGTGCCATTAAGACTGAAGGAAAGAAAGTGAACTGGCCTTACCGCATGCAGGATCTTAACAGCGCCTGTGGGGGCTGTGATGGAGCGGAAGCTCAAAAGAGTGGCAGGTGATAAAGTCCACAACAGAGGGATGGTGTTTGTGTCTGTTTGCATTCATCCAAGGTGATGTTTATGCTCATAAACCACCATCAGTATACCTGTCTTTGTTTGTAGTTGCATGAAAACCCTCTTCGCTGTGTTTGTCTGCGTGGGTGTCTGTTTACTACTGCGGTGCAGCCCTGTGGCCCCGTGTGAGCAGTAAGGCATTATTAAAGTGCTTCCCCTCGAAGCTGTGAAACTGTGCCTCTGCCTCAGACGAAGCCCCACAGGGACCACCCGGGCTGCTCTTTGACGCTCCAGTCAAGTCCTGTCGCAGGCAGGCCTCACTCTGTCCATCGCATCGTTATTAGTCATGGAGCCAGACAGAAAGTGCTGATAGTGACATCCTCCCACCTCAATTATCATAGGGCTGCTAAAAAAAGAAAAAATGTCTATCTTTCAGGATAAACTTGTTAATTAGTTTTTGAGTTAACTCTGTTTTGTTGTGCTCTTCAGCTGATAATCGCTCAAGTGGTAACAGCCCAGTGACAGTGCAGGACCCACCCTCAAAGCTACCAGGTAAGCTTCAAACGTTTTTTCACAAGCTTAAACTTTTATTTGTTTCAAATTGTGTCTATAATTAGTTTGTCTTTGTTACTTTGTGGGACACTGTTGTAGATTTTACTTCTGTTAAGTAGCTGGGGGATGATCATCAAAACAAGTTACATTTTTCTATACTTTGATTTAAATTACAGTAAGTGTTAGTATTCACTCTCACCAGTGCTAACTTACCCTATCATCTTTGTTCCCTGACTCTGTTGAGCCTAAAGGTAAACAAACCACTGAAGTCGCCTGGCACCAAGGACTTTTTTGTTAGCTAAAATATCCTTTTCTTTGCCACCTCTATCTCCACCCGTTGTCTCTTTTAGTCCCTGTTGACGTTTTCGCTAAGAACTCTCTCTGGAGGGGCTCCTATGAGTACCTGGGGAAGAAGCAGCCAGCTATGCTCAGCATCACTGCCTTTGAGCCCTTCAGCAACCGGGTTAACGGGACGCTCATCGACCACAGCGGAGTGGAGCTCAAACTGTCTGGTTGGTACTCCAAAAGTAGAAATCACTGTCAAGACATTCAACTCACACACATACGCCTTCAACCTCATACCAGAGAGCTACTGGTTTTTATCCAAACGGACAATGTCAGAAAAATCCCAATGATGACAAGGAGCAAGGAAAACAGTGCGGTCCCAGCATGGAGGAGGCCAGCGCAGCAGTTACTGAACAGCTTTTATTTGATTTCCTTGTGGCATAATCACCCTGCAGCTGTGGTCATTATGACACACATTTGCAACCTGTCGGCTTGGACACTTCACTGCATTGTACCTGGAGTGAAGTGTCCAAAAAACACTATAAAAAACTACAGTGTTGTTTTTCACAGCTACAAATGTCCACACTGTGACGTAACGCGCAATATACAAATAACCTTTCATTATTATAAAATCATACAGAATTAGTCTTCACCTTCAAATTTCCCAGATACTGTTATCGATAGAATCGCCTCATTCTTGTCCAGAAACACAAATCACATCAGTAAGCCACACTTTTGCACGAAGTGACACTAGTTAAGCGAATAAACAAGGGGAATAGGTAATGTTTTATTATTTTTGTATTTACTCTCCATAGTTCATTGAGTGCAAGCCCTCATTTACATTCAGATGTTACCCCTCTGGGATGCTTATATTGCTACAGCATATTTCTTTAAGACTGCATCAAGATTTCTGTCATAGATAACTAAAAATGGCTGCTAGTGGAAACACAACATGATAAGGAAAGGTGATGCCATGATCAGAGGACGTATCAGATTTAGTTTGAGTCCCTGTACGTTTGTAGATTTATCCGATAATCCTTTTGAGTTTGTGTATTTGTGGTTTTTGCTGCAAAATAACTGTTAACCATTTCTTCTTGTAGGTACGTTTAAGAAGGAGGAGGCTCAGCTGCTGCTGCAGGTCCACCAGATCAGAGGCCCTGTGGAAATCTTTGTCAACAAGTTTAAAATTGACAACTGGGCCCTCGACGGACATGTAAGTGCAAAACAGCACCTCCATATGTAACGGCAGAGATTTCACATCACACAAACACACACACCTTTTATTGTGAAATATGCACGAGCACACATACACACTAACCTTGTCACTCTGGGGAGATGGAGGGCCCACCAAGAGTTTTCTCTTTAATTAAAATGCCAGTTAAATCATTGCCTCGTAATCAGGACTCGACAGACCCCCTCCACTCCTCTTCCACCCCCCCCCGATATATATAATTAAAAAAGCAGGTCACAGTAAATGTGTGTGTCCCACTGGTTTCACAAGCCTCGCAGCACTCGAGTGTTTACGTACTAGCATGCTGCGCAGAGAGGAATACTCCTTTTGTGTAAAATGCTGGCGTGTGAGTAGCAGCACGGCTGAGCGTGTTTATTTTTGCGCTCTTGAGCAGAACGTCATATAACATGTCAGCCATAAGAGCACCTCTCAGCTCCTTTGACATGATATTTCATTTCTGCGTGCACCAGCTGCTGACACTTTGATGATACTCTCCTTTGTAAAGCCAGGATGTGACACATAAAGTGACTGTCTTCCATTCCTCTCTCCCTAGGTGTCCTACATCTCTTCATCCCACTCCTATGTGTACCAGGGATTTGTCAGAGGAAAAGGCTTTGGCCAATTTGGTCTCCAGAGACTCGGTGAGTGAGCCGTCCACTTGGATATAGAAACATCTGTGACCGAACGTTCTCTTTGGGGACCACTGTAGGTTCTGGTTTTTTCCTTTATAGATTTATATCACTGTAATCTTTCACTTAAACTCTGCATGGCATCTGTATGCCCTGCTGCAAGTCCTTTTATAACATATACGTATATGTACCTTCGTAGATGTGAAAACACTTGTGGCCAGTGTGGCTTTACACTCAGCATTCATCGCGATACAAAAACAGTTCAAACACCTGATATATTGTCAGAAAATGATTTCCTAACACACTTCACCCACATGACACAGCTACAGAAACGTTTTCTCTTGGAGTTTGTGGCTAGTGTGCCACATCTTGCAGATTGTATATAGTGAATATGACCCTTTAATTCCTGTGTGTCATTCTTTAGTTCCCTTCAGAGCCCTCTGATATGCTGTCTTACTGTAGATATAGAAAATGTTTTCAAAAGACTGCTGCCAAACAAATATTCACTTCATGTTTGTGACCTATAAATCCAGCCAATAGTATCCTCCTCGCTACAGTTTGTATAGAGCCACTGCTTAGACCCTGACTCAATAGTTCTGCATGCTGTTGGAGTTATGTGTGTGTGACATCATGTCCTTTTATTAACGTTAACTCTTCAGAGCTAACTCAATGAGGCAACATGAAAACATAAAATTATATATGTAAATTTCTAAATATGTTGCCAGGCATTTTTATTTAGTGAACTTTTTTAAAGATAAGTGTTGGAAACAGATGGATGCTTTCCTTTTTATTCTATGTATTTGATGTTTGCCACTTCACAACGTTAGTAAACTGCTCCCAGCCACTAGTTACGATCCAGATCCACGGTTTGTTTTTGCATAGAAAACATATTAATTGCACATCATTTAAAACGCATGCCGGATTGGAATGACTCCATATTGTATGTAAAGGAAACTGAAGATAAGAAGTGCACGTGCACAAATAAATCATTTTGGGATGGAATTGACCAGTGGAATTCAGATTAAGTGTGTTTGTGATTGGTGAAAGTTGTGTGAGCATAGTGAATACTGCCATAATGAGAGAGGTGCTTGAACAGCAGGTGCAAACCCCCCCCACCCTGCACACTGAGCAAACAGCTCTTTATTAATGCAGAGGACTGGGCCTGGTGCCAGTACAGTCATGTGTATGTGTGTTTAAGTGTGTATGGGAATAAAGTGCATGGTGGCTGGGTTGGGTGTATTGGAAATAATTATTTTCAATTTGTCAAGGTGTCCTTTGCGTGTGTTTTCTTGCGTGAGAGTGTCTGTTTGTGTGCTTGTGCTCTACAGCGGGGAGTTGATTGGCAAACATCACAGAACCCCCTAATTGAATTCCTTCTTGTTTGTCACTCGTCCTTTATCTGAGCTTTTTTGGCATTCTGTGGCAAACAGGTGGGCTGTCACTCCACTGTTGCTTCAACACACACACACACACACACACACACACACACACACACACACACACACACACACACACACACACACACACACACACACACCCCTGCATAAATTAGAGAATTAATTTGAAATGACTAAATGGCTGTCGGCATGTGATGTCAGTAATTAAGAGTCATTTTTAGGGTGATGGAATTTGACGTTCCCAGGGGGTAAATGAAAAGATTGTTTTATTCCTGCTTAGTCTATTATATATAGGTGGAGCCTTCCTGGCAGCATTATAGATATATTTTATTTTAATATGTTACTGTTTCATTTTAATTTTCCTTAGGCGCTTATCTCAAGTTCTTGGCAGAAGGCAACGAGGATACTTTTCATATTGTTTTGTTAATTGTGTTATTTATGGGATTTAATTATATCGTCTACTGCTGATATGGTATTGTACTGAAGTGATGCTAATTGAAGCGCTCCATGTCTTATCTCTTTTCTTGCAGAGAGTTTAGATCCCAGCGGAGACAACACAGGATACAACTTTGCGTCCAACAGCAGCTCAGTGGCGGCAGCCATCCTAGTGCCTTTTATAGCCATGATCATTGCAGGCTTCGCTCTGTACCTCTACAAACACAGGTACGCTTCACACTGTTGCCATGGTTAACATCACTCGCCACCTGCTTACAAAATGTCCTTTTGTATTTACAAGGAAGCGTCTTAAGTCAAGTTTTAATTTGCCTCTGAAAACCACGCTGTTTTCAGATAAGATTCTTGCTTAATTTCTTTTAAGATTATTTTTGCATTCAGGCTTTAAAATACATCAGTTGAAAATCGATTTTTGTATCTGCTGAGGCGTACATTATGGAGAAAACTCTTCTCACGGCCTAGGAAACAAACGGGTTCATAACAGTGACACAGGCAGCAATTCAGTTTAGCCAAATTCATACTGAAGCACTTGATTCAATATGGTTGAATTTTTTTTTTAAATTATTTTAGTATTTTGTAGTTTTTGATATGGGTCAGACAAAAAAAAAAGATTTGAAGATGGTACCTCAGGTGTTTTTTTTCATCATTTTATAGACTTTATTTCACTCGTGGTCATTAGTTGCAGCCATAGTCTATAATATATCATATTGATTACACACAGTGTATTTAGATATATATGTATGATTTATACTTGACATGTTGAATTTCCCACTTCTATGTGTACTGATTGTTTATTATATTGATCTGTGTGATGCAGAAGAAGACCCAAAGTCCCCTTCAATGGTTACGTGGGCCATGAGAACACTAATGGGCGAGCTACGTTCGAGAACCCGATGTACGACCGCAACATCCAGCCCACGGACATCCTGGCCAGCGAGACAGAGTTCACCGTCAGCACAGTGTGCACAGCTGTATAGCCACCGCTTCCTCCAGAGGTGAGCAGCCCAACACCACCAGGTCACATGGCTTTGTTCATAAAGTAAGGACTTAGAGCTTCAAGTTCCACATTTCTCTGAAAGCAGATGAAGTTATCACCTCGGGACAAATTACAAATCTAAGGCATCAAAAGCTATACAGATTCTCAGAATCCAGCCATTACTAAAACTTTTACACCGTCCCTCCAGAATAGGATAGAACATTTGATTTATTTTTACTGCTGCAGCTCCTTTGATCTGCATCTCTCATATAAATGGAATCTGTTTTATTGATTTATACTTTATTAAAAAAGCAAGAGTATGTATTGTTTTATTTAGTTTTCAACACTGATGAGAAATAACATGAATGCCTGTGTCTTCTCTTTTCTCTGCGTTCTCCCTCATATTCATCTCCTTTCTTTTGGTTCCCTTACCTTTTGTCTCCCTTTATCCATCTTTCTTTTTTGCTTTACTGTGTTTCTTTTATTTTCAACCCTTAATTCCTTCTCTTCCATTCTCCTACCCTTGCCATTTTCCCCTCACACCCTTTTAACCCTTCATACCTTACTCCCATGCATTCATCCATGATTCAGTTCGGGGAGGAAAAGTGCAGCACATCTTCGCCTGCCTGCCAGAAGAGGACATCCATAGTTCCTCGAGCAGAGGGAAAGACAAAGAATATTTTTATCTGCTGAAATACATTCAAGAAACATCTCCAGTGGCAAAGGCTCTTACGACGAGAGAACAAAGAAACCATGTGAAGACAACGACTGTAACAATTGCCAACGACAAAATGCTTTTTGTAACTTTACATGGTTTCTTGATCAATTTCCATTTTTCGAGGAAAAAGCTTCAACGTGAAGCTTCAGCCGGCCGGAGAAACGCTGGAAGCAAAGCTGTGATGACTTTTCTCACCGCGCTCCGCCTAAGCCCAAAGGGGATTTTATGGTCAACTTGAAGTCTAGAAAATTGACCTGTAGCTAACAGAGAACTCTGTGCAAGTGAACTGTTAGGCGGACCGCACCGTGTCGGCCTGTGTGAGACGGAGAGAGACAGTCTGGACTGTTTCAGTTCTGTTTTCCATTTGCTTTGCTTTCCTCTCTTTTTATGCTGCTTGCTTTCTGTGATGAGTAATTGGGAGCCCTGATTTACCCCAGCTGTCTGCTAGAGGCGGTTGAAATGTTTCATCCTCAAGTCTATGGCTGAGAATGAAGAATTCAGTAAGTTTTGAAGGCCATGTTGGACAAACACATGCCATCGCTACTTTTTGAGCTAGACTCTGCTCATTTTTTTTCAAGCAGTGATGACATTCTGCTTGCAGAGGCAGCTGTGTCCAGAGCAGGGGTTAAGAGGTAGCAAAGGCTGCTGAAAAAGCACTTGTGAGCTTGTGGAGAGTCGCTGTGCATATGTGTGCTCGTTTCTACACACATTCCTAGTGGCTGCATCTTCAATCTCCCCAAAAAAATATGTCTGTTCTGGCCCCAAAGATTCCCGTTAACACGACAGATAATTGTACTAATAATTTTCCACATTTATTGTCTTTTCTTTTTGAAAGAATCTGAGGATTGGGTTTAGGATTATCAATATACCTGGATGTTTTGGACAACTAAAAAACATAAGGATACTAAGAGCAAAAGCTGACAGTGTATAGATCCTCTAAGAAACTGAAGGCAGTGTCACTCTCCAAACTTTCACCCACTTTCTCTTCATTCATGTGCAGTCACTTTAAATGTGTGTGTTTGAGTGACTGGGAACAAGACATGGATAAAGACAAATCCTCCTCGCTAACTAATGCACCTAAATCAGACGTTAAGAGGCAAAACTCCCACATTTTATTTACATAACAATTGTATGCCAATTTCGTGCCACTGTCACTTCCTGTTAAGTAAACATGGCAACTGCAATTAGGTTAATTAATATGGATGTATAAACGTTTATGGACAACCGCTGTGATCTTTCCCTTTCATTTTCAAAAACATTAGAACAAGTCTGTTGCACCAAGTTACAGAGCAACACATGGAACTTCATTTTTTTGTAAATGCTCAAAGTGTGATGTCAAATTCTCCTCTTTTTGCCTTCCTTTTTAATCCCATGTTTCTGCAGCTTGAAGGTGGTACGTTCTGTATTTTCTAGAGATCGGTTTGCAGTGTGAGCTCCCTAAACCTGTCCTTAGGAAAACAAAGATCAAAGTACGGCCACGTTTGAACTCCCTGAAAGTGTACAAGCGAAGGCGCTTGGGTCTGAAGAATGGATGAGTCAGTGATGTGTTCCCTCTGGATAACATTCAGGTCTTTTCCTCCAAGTTAACTTCTGACAGCTCCATCTCGGTGAAAAACAGTCAAGTTGCCCTGTTCTGTCTCGGCTCATCATGGAAATGTTCCAGAAGGCTTCCTCGGAGCTGTGAGAGCAGGGGAGTTGCTGGCATACTAATTACTCCCATGCATTAAATTGGTTTATGTGAAAGGAAAAACAAGTGTTTATGCCTCTTATGCTAACACTCCTCAAATCTGTGACAACTGGGGAGTGATATACACTAAGTATTGTTTTGAAAGTGCGACACACGAGGGAACTGGCTTCAGCTCTAACAACAGGACTGTACCTCCTGAATTAATGAAATTCTAAGAAACATTCATGCTTTTGTGACCCCTTATAATGTGTCTAAAATGTGCATTAGCGGTGGAGTTAAAGGAAAGACACCCACTGGATTTCAAACACTCTGCTCCCAGCTATTTGCCACTTACTATCCCCATTTCTGTGTATCCTGAGCGGGATGAATGGTGCTCAAATTTCTCTGCAGCAAATTGACCCATTACATGCAATTTGCTTTCATTAGCCTTGCTTCATTGTCGAACCCATATCAAATCCTAAAATTCACCTTACCATTACTGCTAACAGGACAGTGGATGTTTGAAAATGATAAAATCAACATGTCTTTGATTTGCCATGTACTTTGTATCTAATTAGTGTTAGAAACAAGGAGAACTATTTCATTGTGCATGGATTTTTTGGGGTAAATTTGCGTATACATTATAATACATGTACATGCGAAGTGGCTTACGCAGTCAAAACAAAACCTCTATACCAATCGAGTCTTTAAAGCCAGCTACAGTTAATCATTTCCCTCAGAAATCCAGGCTTTTGAAACCAATCACTATTGCTTCTTCAATTAGTTTCACCGTGAGTCGGTAATTGCTTTTACAATTTTATTACTTTTAAAGCTCTCGCTTATCTCGACAGTACAGGTAGAATATTGCCCCTTGCCTGCTCTGGTCGTGAATTGAGGGAAAAGGAAACGATTGAATTACCCTGGAGATTTCACGGGAAGAGGGGCCGTTGTGCTCACATTATCTTGAAGACACTGTAACTCAGTTCTCATCATTGTATGCAGCTGCTGCATTGTGCATTTCATTTGTTTTTATTCTGAAGCTGCTCCAAATATTTCAGCTGAGTCGATAGCTTCATTACATTTCCGTTACTTTCAGCTAAGGCCACTCTGAAGTGGTGTTTCCGCTCCATTCATCCCTCCCAGGGCAACGCTTAGCGCACTTCAACCAACACTTTATTAAGCTCCGTTGAGTATTAAATAAACAAATCTGATTAGCTGGTGCAATAGGACATGAAGCCCGCCGCTCCCTGGATGGAACTTGTCTAATTGGCTAGATTTGGACTGCATATTTGGACAGACATAATACAGAAGCATAAGCTCACAGGACTATGATTGTTGTTAACCAGAAAGGGCTGAGTCATGAGAAATTCAGAAATGGTTTGAAAAGGCCAGAGCACTTTACATTTATTACAGTGCCTTGGTACGACCACATGATAACATGATAGGATCTTTATGTCAGATATTGAAATTAAAACTGCTCATTGTTAAGTCCTTGTTTCATATCAACCTATGTAACTCCCACACACAGTCACATACCTACAAAGAAAGCTGGGTGAGCTTATTAGGATCATTCCAGAGAAACTGAACAATCCATTTTTGCCTCTTTTGCTTTTCCTAAAAGAGCAATGAGCTCATTAGTGCTCTGTTTCAGTGCGTAATGATTCATGTCTTGGATGCTCCATGCTTGCCTAAATGTTTGGAAGAGCGCTTTTGTTTTGTGCGTTTTTGAGAGTTACCTTTTCTACCAAAGAATATTATTCAAATCTAGCCGAATTAGAATTAGGCTGATTTACTAAATGAAGATAAATTATTCCATTCAGCTTCATTTGGTTTCACTCTTTAGAAAAGTTTTTAATGGGCAACAAGGCTTTTTCAAAAGTGTATTCTGCAGAATTGGGAGTTTTCACTTAATGGGCCCTACATTTTTAGAAAGACTTTCTTTCTAACCCATCGGAGTTAGTCCAGAAAGTTCTCAAAGAAAGTGCGATGCCGTTTTATGAAAATGAAGATCAGTGAGCTCCGGATGGAGCTGTGCTATAAGAGTCTGAAGAAACTCTTTCTTGATACCGGCCGGCTACTTCCTGGTTCTCTCTTTGCATATTTTAAGACAGAATCTCTGATCATCCAAGGTTCATATTCCGTTATCAGCCAGAGACAGCTCTGAGTTCTCTCCTGCTCACCATCTCCTCTATAATGAAAGAAAAAGCAGCGATGGTCTTTCAGTTCCCCTCGAGTTCACTGAGTATTCTCACAGACTGAAAGCTTCCCACTTCTTTCTGCAGCTAGTGCTCAAACTCTTCAGCACAGGCCACAGTGTACCAGTATAAAAAAGTGTGTTTAAAAATCAAGCAATCCATCTGTCATGCAGTGACAGTGATTCTGCATCAGCCATCATTTGTCATCTCCCATCTTCCATTGTCACCGCAGTGTGGTGACGGCTACAGAAAAGCCACATCCACCTGCTGCTTAGCTCCCATTCCATTTCAGTGTCTAGAGGAAGTGAGCATTGGGGAGAGGATAAAGAGATTTGTTTTGAAAAGTTTGGGAACTTAGCTGATTTGTATTCTTTAAATGGATAGAGCAGTCGACTTGTGGTTGGTGGTCAGATCTGGGACTTACTGGAAAACTACTGAATGTATATTTAATTTCTCTTCAGAATTGATCTCTCTCTACTGTTTTCAATATCTGCAAATCCCACAGCATCTTCTCTCCTTGCAAGAAAATCTGCTTTTTCACAGTGTTTCATCCTTGGAAATAAAACAGAGTGTCCAATTTATCTAGGGTATAATATAGCAAACATATTTACAGAAAGCTGCTTTTTATTATTGGAGACTTTAAATTCCTGTATTTTTCTCACAGTAAAAATTCAAAACAAGGTCCATGTTTATTTCCTCTTTTCCCTAACACTATTCATGCCAGCCCAGTACATCTCTCAACTAGTCTCTGAGATTAAAACTAACTAACCACCCTTGTCGCCTAGGTGAGATCAACAAGGCTCTTGAACGCCAACAAAACAGTAAAAGGCAGAGACTCCATGTCTATGTCTTGCGGTACACCAAAAGGGTTACCTGTAAAGAAATGGACTTAAGCAGACTGAGTGTAACTACGGAGAGCAACTAAAGAGCGAAAGTGTCTCTAAGAAAAGAGAATATGTTAACGAATAAAAAACTTTTTTTGTACAGAGATATATTTTTATGGAAATACATTTTGTACATGTATAAAAAAAAAATGGATTGACATATATGTAAATGTTTTTCTTTTTCATTATTGTAGTACAAATGCTAGTGGGGAGTATAAGAAAAATCTCTATATATAAATATATATATATAAATATATACAAAGAAAAATAGAAACAAGGCTTTTTGTATATGTAAAAAAGATTGTACATAAAAGTTTACATACATACTGTACATATGTAAGACCCACCATGGCTTGTCTGCAATATATAAAATGTATTTTATCCGTCTGTATATGATGCTTTGCATTGTGTCTAAGCTTATTCTACTTTCTTGAACTTGAAACTTATTTTGAAGGTTTTGGAATAAAATATAAAACCTACTTCACGTCTGAGTATTTATTAAATGCATGCTTTATTGCCTCAAGCCTGGAACCCATCAGCGAATCATGCACAATTACCCTCTGAGAGTTCTTGGCAACGGCATCGCATACAACCCAGCGCAGATGATCTTATGTGGGCCAAGGTATCTGCTTCCACTTGGTGTGTTGAAGTATATTATTTTCCTTGGTAAACGTAAACAAGCAGTGCATCCTTTTGTGCACGTATAAGTGTGTTTATGTTTGAAATCATGAGATCTTCCCTCTGGGTGTCAAAGGATTTTGTTCAATAACATTCCTACCAAGCTCAAGGATTTATTATTTACCCGTTGACAGTTTCTTTGCACACATTCAGTGTGTTGACATGGTTTACAGTGTGACAATTTCACCAGGATTAGGTTGCACTAGTTAATTGTAAATTCATTAGTAGGCTTGTGGGTAAAGTTATTTACCAATTAGCTTGTTTCAAGAGCCACAGCTATGTAAACAGGAAGTTCCTATGCAGTAGCTGTGACAACATTTGTCATCAAACAATATTGGGTTGGGGGGGTCAGGTCACATGTATTGGGTCTATCCCATTCACCTTCATCACTAAAGACATTTTGTCATGTCACAATTATAAATGATAGATTTAATGAGGGCTGAGTGCGAACTAGCTGCCCCAGTTTCAGGGTCTTGGTATTGTGCATGTTGACTGAGAGACTCTACCAGAGCATCAGGCTATAAGTAAATAATGAGTGTGATGTAACTGTGCTAACTAATACCTTAATGTTTTTATTCTTCACTCTAACCAGGTCTTAGGTTAGCAAGCCAGTTTCATGTATTTCAGTTTCAGTGAGCCTCCTCCTATTAGTTCACTGACTTGTAATGTGTGAAAAAATATGTGAGAGAGCCTACAGGGAACATCTTATTGCACCAAAGGTCTTCATTCTTATAGGTAATGAAATGGTATACGTATATCTCTCCCGCTGCGAGGAACACTGCACCCTGCTGTGCAGCTCGTTTAGTCTGTGACCTCACCTGCTATGTGTGGCATGCACACAACCAACAGGCCAACAAATCAGACGCATTACATGCCACAGTAATTGGAAATATTGATAAGTAATGAAATTCTTAATTGGCTTATATTACTCTGATGTCTGTCTTAGTTTTAATGAGATAACCTGGTTAAAGTGTTTACACAGCAGGTGCAGTGATCTGATATTACCTTCATTTTCTTAAAGTCTAATTATTAGTTTGCATGTTCAAACAGTGAAAGAAAAATATATGTAAGTACAATATAGTTCTGTTTTTAGGCGTTACTTAATGTAAGGAGGCCGGGCTGTAATTGGCAGTGTTGTTGTTGATGCTTGAGCTTTTTAAAATGTTCAATTTTCAAAGCAGCCGAGGACACAAAATGAGATTTTAAAAGCCCCAAATCTCAGCAGTTAACTTGCTAATTAATGCATTGCTGATCTCGATACTAAGTCATTAAACAGTGTGGGCTTCTGTGCATTTCATCATTTAATGTGTTGTATATTGTGGCAGTACAGACATAAAAGCACGCCTCCAGAGCTGCACTTAGTTCTCATTTTCACTGCAGCAAAGTCGATAATGGCAGCAGAAAAATGCCTCACAGCTTTTTAAAATTCCAAGTACTAATAGACTGCAGGGAAAATGCGCTCATCTCAACTTGTATACGGAGGTTGATGTTCTCTCATACTGCTTTTTTCTTTAACCTTCAAAGGTCATATTTGCATGTAAGGAACAGTCAATCATGTGTTTTGTGTTGTTTATTTTCTGTTAAAAACTTGTGGAACAAATTCCCTGTGCTTCAAGTACAGCACTTCATATCACACACAAATATGTTCAGGGCTTCTCCTGCTGGTAGGAATAAGTGACTGTGTGTTGTAGTGTGCCTGTGTTTCTCCCAAGTATTGGCAAGGTTAGAGCCTTTTCCTTGATTGATTAAATCAACAGCCATACACGGGTCATTAGTCACTCCTGTTCTCGACCAGGTTTCCCACAGCGATTAATCAAACCTTGTCAAGTCGCCCTGACCTGCGAGAGTTTTCCCTCACAGCCGTTTAGCCCTCACGACTGGACTTTAAAAAATGTTCATGGCCCCTGTGTTTGTGTCCCGAGTCAATGCGGGGTATTAGCTGCTCTACTTTATCACAGACTGGCGATGCGGATCAAAAATGGCAATCGATTTAATTGACATGCAGATAAATCATACATGCTGACATCCTATGAGCTCAAAGTGCTCTCTGTGATTGCCTCGGCGCCAGTTTTAAATCTCAAATAATGTGTTAACGGTTTATCCTTATCTAAGGTCATTTGTTAGATCAAATGGTGCTGTGGGTGGTGAGAATCCTCTCTGTGGTTTCTGGGGAGTAAAAGTTGCTCCGGCTCACTGAGAACTTCTTTTGTGCATCGTTGATGTGAATTTCAATTCTCTGATCAGTTTTTGCTGCCATGAGTTGATGTGAAAGCATGCTAATTCTGAGTCACAGGTATTACACAAGCCAGTATTCAGAAGCCAGTGCAACGTTAACATCACTTGTACCGCTTTTCTCTAACTGTGCCACCTAAATGCCACCCTCAGGCTTTTTAATATCATTTGGGGAAGTTGTGAGGAATAAGAAATGGAAGAGAATAAGCTTTTTCGCAGGTCTCCAGAGTTTCTTCGATAGTGGATATGCGAGGCGACAATTAGCTTTGTCACCGTTATCAGCGCGTCTGACACATGACACTGACAGCCATACACTCAACCGCCTTGCCTGAGATGACAGCTTGCTCCAATTACCCAGGGGTCCGGCAGAAATGTTCCCTTTGTTGCTTTTTTTTTAATAAGCGGAGCTCATTATGCCATGCTTAAAAAACAAGACTCTGCAATTCAATGCAAGATTATTTGGGACCAATCTCTATTTATTATACGTACATATGAAGTACCTACTTGAATTGTGTCATTTCACTTTTAGCCAGCCAGTAAGTGTGATAGCTAACTAACAAACACATATTAATGACTTGGTTATTGTTAATGCTTTTGCACTGATAATGTCTTAACATATGTTTTGGGCATGGATGATGTTGTGCCTTAATCCCCTATTTTGAAATGGCAGAACATTAATCTTTTTTTGTATACATTGGTTTAATGACATTCTCTGTGTTTGTTGATACCAAGGTCAGAAGGGGCATCTTTTTTGTTGGTTCGGTCCACTCAATTTTCTGCTATCCCTTGTTTTACTTTGTCAAGCCTGGATATTTGAGGAGACATCAAAGCAGGAGGTTTACCATCGCAAATCCCCCCCAAGTGTGCCGGCCCGGGCATTGGCTAATATCACGCAAAATCCCCCCCTCTGCTGTCCCAGAAGACATTTGACCAAGGATGAAGGGATTGACTGATGAGAGGGAGTATATATTTGCTTTGTCAGTTTAATTTGTCAGCAGGGAACTTACAGCAGTGCACCGTGGGAAGGCTAACTCACTGTACTTTAGGTCACGCTCTCTAATCTCTAACAATATCAAGGTGCACTATGATTCACTTAAATTCGAGAAAGTCCTTTCTTAAAATACAATTAGTCTAATCCGATTTAAATGTATTCCACTCTGCAGAAGCTGCAAACATGCACTGTTGGGAAAAAAAACTAATAAAAACAATCTTCCCAGCCCTTCTTTGTTACCATTAACGCAGAAGTATAAGAAAGAAAGAAAGCGGAGGGAAGAACAGGCTGATAATGTATTTGTGAATCTTAGAATGAGAGAAAACTTCTCATTATCTTGAATACTGAAGAATGAGTGAATAGAAAATCCGGGCTTCATGATAACAATCACCAGAGAATCTCTAATTACCACCATCCTTGGCTCATAACAATAGGACAATAATGAATAGGGAACTGACAGGGCTCTGTTGCATGATGGGATAATAACAGCCGAGGCTCATCGGGAGGCGACGCACAAACATGGAACCAGACTCAGAAACAACTCTTTAATCAGAATCAGAAACGGGTTTATTGCCAGGTAGGTTCACACATACGAGGAATTTGACTTGATGTCGTGGTGCAGACATAAAATATAAAACAAAGAATCTCCGTATAAAACAAAAAATCTTTAAGGAAACTGTAATTAAATAGCAATAAAATAGAGCAGTAATTGTCCTCTGTGTTTTCTTTCTTTGTCCCTCCTTCTTGTCTTCCTTTTCAGCCCCCTTAAAATAAACAGGGTTAGCATGTATGCCTGTTGAATTAATTCATTAGCACATTTGTGTAATTATCAGGGTGATTAATGCTGAATCTGTAGGTAAGGAAGCTATTGATGAGTAAGATGTTTTTATGTTGGTTATTTCATACTGAATGTGCTAAGAACTTGAACAGATATTTACTTTTCCATGTCATTAACTATGAATAAAGATATAGGTGTCCTTTTTATCATTCACTGTAAAAAAAACAACTCTATTTTTGTAACATAAATAAGACACACTCAAAAATCACTCGAACAGGATATCCCTGACATTGTTGTCATTTGTTTATTCAGATCCATACGGCAAAACACACAGACATGACACAGAGGACTGCAGAAAGGAGTGACCGGCTCATGTTTGTGGACCTGCTCATTCAAATGCATGAGCTGGATGCCAACAACAGAATCACATGAAACTGACTTCACCACCATTAAGCACATGACCAACATTGTCCCTCACTGCTCCTAGTAAGTAAACGCTAAATGTCTTAAGAGGTGTAATACATTCAGTATCTAGCCGTGTGAGGTCCTGTGTTGAGGTAATGGCATTTTGTCAGAAAAAGTCTGGCGGAGCTGACAGTGTATGAGCTGCGTGTGTGTCCACGGAGAAGCCCTCCACCTGCCAGTAGAGCCTGAGCCAACCCCAATACAGGAACACTCGTCCCACCACAAGTACCCAGACCCTGGGTTCAACTGGGAACAAAAGGTCTGACGAGTACAGCAGCAGTCTAATCTGGATGCACAGGTAGGCTAAACTACATCAGTTACATCAAGTATGTTATTTCCATCATCTAACTTCCTATGTATCAAATATCAGCAGAAACGCTGTTCCATCCACCTCCAGAGGCTATGAGATGTTGGCCAGCACTGCTGTGAGTAGCCCAGCTCAGAAGAGGAAGGCTGATGACACGTGGGCGTCCTCAAAAAGAGTCTGGCCACTTTAAAAACTCAGACCAAGGCCAAAAGAGGTTCCAGAGAAGAGATGTGCGTTCATCCACCACAAGCCTCAGGTTGCAGCTCAAATAAGAGAGTTGCATCTCACCGGGGGGGTAAAAGGAAGATGGCTCATTGTGACTGCAACAAAAGGTCAGATCATGGAGGCAAGAGGTTCAGGAAAAGTGATGAATCTACCCACGCTGCCCATGTTGATCAGGGAAGGGTGCCCTCAGAGCTGCACACATTCTTCATCCAGCCCCAAGACCGAGAGCCAGGCTCTGTCAGGACTGAAAAGAAAGGCAGCTGATAATGAAGATGTTCAGCAGAGAAAGATACCTAATAATGCATTTTAGGTCCGAAAAAAGACAGGTCTGCTGGGTGTTAAGAGGCGGGCAGAGGGAGAAGGAGGTTATGTGTGGCAAGGCTGTATCAATATTTGACAAGGAAAAAAACCTGCAAAAAAGATTCTGGTGCAGCATTAAACCCAAAGAGGAGGGAAACGACTGGTCTGCAGAGAGGCCTGAGCCAGCCCCTCTACAACAACTCTCGTCCCTCTACAAGTACTCTTGGTTCAGCTGGGAAGAAATCGGATGATGAGAGTACAGGAAAAACCCTCATTCAAAACAGTCACCTCTGAACAGGTAGGCTACATCAGTCACATCAAGTATGTTTGGGTAACACATTTTTTCCAACCTCTAACCTCCTATTTATCAGCAGGGAAGACACTGCTCCATCTACCTAAAAGGGACATGGCTCATGATGACTGCCGCAAAAGCATCAATTCCAAAACCAGCAGGCCATGACCTCTATTAAGACCGAGGCCTCATCACACTCGCAGCGTTCGATAATGCAAAAATATGTGTTTTGGACATGTGTTTTGGTGATGAAGTGTTTCTCAATTTATTTTACGGTATTTAAGGTAGATCAAGGCAAATTTGACTTGAAGTGTTCAAAAAGACATATAAATTAATAAAATATAAATACAATGTGACGATATAAAGTAAAAAAGGGATAATAAAAAGAACTTGATCAACACAAAAAATGATAGGATTAATTATAATAGATTTGATATAACAGCTGGGTTGCTTGGCTGACTAATAATAATAATAATAATATAATGGGCAGGAATCTTAGCTAACTGTTCAATATTGATTACTATTGAATCTCTTCAATTCATCGTTTTAATAATGAGATTTCAAATGCTCTTGTTCGGGTCATTCACTAATACTCACCGTGCTCGTCAACCTCCACACCTGAGTACTACATCAAAACACAGTCTATTTTCTACAATTGACTTATGATTTTTTGTTTTCTTCAACATTTGAAATTGTTGTGGCTTCGAGGTTTTGTGGTTGTCTTTCAATCGGAAAGGGTGTGTTCAATCCCAGCCTTTGCATTCAACAAGTCACTGTGTCCTTGTGGAAGACCTATGCAAAATGCACTTTTGTACGTCTTTTATACATGAATATGTGTCCCCGGTGTTCCAGGGAACTCACCAAGTGTCAGAAAACACAACCCTCTCTATTTTCCTCCATACCCAAATCTCTAAAAAAAAAGGGGCTGCAACGGATCTGATACAGACTGATCCAGATTTGAACACTTCTGTGACGTCACAGAAGTGGCGCTACGGCTATTGGGCCAACTCCACCAATCAGGAGGAGACAGCCACGGACATTGCCGTTTGAAAGCGCTGGAGACGCTGTAGTACATATGCCAGGCCTGTAGATGGTGCTGTTCTCACAGAATCAGCCCATGCAAAGACAGTGTTAAATTGAGCGAAATGAGGAATGGCTAAAATGCATGATCTGTTTGGTATGAAAAATAAAAAGTATAAATATGCCTTATATAGGTATGGTCCTACACTATATTATTAAAATATAGCATGATAGGTCTCTCTGGTTGCTCTCATGGCCAACGGTGTGTGAATGTGTGTGAATGTAAGCTTACTTGAGCAAATGGCACTCTGTATGAGTTATGTGTGTGTTGTAAAATGGTAAATGGTGATGTGTATCAAATGTAAAGTGCTTTGAGGGAACGTAAAGACTGGATGAAGTGCTATATAAATACAGTCCATTCACCATTTAGAACTAGTTCATTCTAGTAGTTGAACATACCTTCTTTGAGCATTTGGAGAAGCGCTCTAATAAATGTAATGAATTATTTTGATTATTACTGTTAGTGGCATGCCTAAAGGTCAATCCACCATCCCAGGAAGGTTTTAAACACGTTGGTCCTGTCTCACAATGCCTGACTTATGAGTCCTCGCTCTTTGTGACACTCCTGACACTCCTGACACAGAGAGGGCTGTTCAGGCAGTCAGGTAATAAGTACTCGACAGGGAGGCACCGTACAAACCGCTACGCCCCACTTCACCGCCGGATTGAAAAATAGCTCCGAAAAACAAGACAGTTTCAAAAGTCATGTTGCCATAGCGACTCTGGTACTCTGCCACCTCAGTTAATAGCGGCGATCTCAAGTGGTTGATCTTTATGACGGTTTTGGAACATTTTGTACATCCAGAGGATAAGCTGCCTGTTTCTTGTGTAGGTTATTTCAGTGATAACACAAACGTGATTATGGATGGCACTAAAATGCATGGCACTCATCAGACATGCATGCCATCCATTTCTGAGCATATCATGAACCACTGACATGCTGCATTCATTGGTGCATTCAAATAAAGCCCCTCAGTGACGGTGGAGAATTCACTTCCTTTCTGCTATGATAATCTTAGTAATTTTTCAGAAATCACATCCAATTTCTATCTTGGATGTTTTTTGTTGATGCCAAGAAATAATTATATGTAGATGTTGAAAACTAATTCTGGTAAGGTAACCTACATTCAAATCCAGACTCAGCTTGATGCAAACAGTGTCCCAGTTTTTTCGGGAATTTGAAGATGAACTGATTCAAGAGTCACAAATACAAGACATGGATTTTGAAAGAAATAAAAATCAATACAGCTGTCAAAAACAGATTTTTAAAGGTAATGTAAGTTACTCTTTGCTTCGCACTCTGTGCCTTTAGCCTTTGTGTGTTGGTGTGTAACCCACCTCCGCTAGCTCACTCAATCACAAACTGTACTGCTACTATCTTCAAGCCATAGAAACCTCCCAGACACTGTCAGCAGTATCATATAATATTAATATCATGATAGTAGTTTCATAGCTTTTTTTATAGTTATTAATACATGTCTTAGTACAGTGTTTTTCAAAGTGGGGGGCCCGACCCCCCGGGAGGCCGCCAGGGGGGTCACGCAAAGTTTGAGGGAAAGGGGAATTTTTTTTTTTAAAGTTTTTTTTATTATTATTTTTTTTTATTAATAACTGCATATCTATCAATCTATGTGTCCTTTGATGCCAATCTTTTAATATGTTTTACTTATTCATATATATTTTTTTAAATCACACGACCGCCCTTCAAGCCAATCAGAATCGAGCTGCCGCTACTGAGTGAAACTGAGTATCTGCTCAGCTTTTGGAGCAAGTGAGAGCAAGTGAATATTTCGCTCTGCAGCTGGATGAGAGCATGGATGTAGCAAATATTGTTGTTTATATATATGAATATAAATATGTTTATTGTTAATATTACTGTTGAATAATATATATAATATTATTAAGACATAAGTAGCTTTCAAAAATGCTAAAAATATATGTTAATTGTTCATATTACTCTTCAAAATTATATAATATTATAAAGACAGAAAATTTTTTAAAATTATTTTAAAATATGTTTACTGTTGATATTACTGTTTAATATTGTGTTAAGAATGTTTATAACAGAAGACATTTAATTGTGTTCGTTATTCTCGCGTCCAGGAGAGAAGCTTTAAAATAGGAGACTAATTGAGTCTCTGAGAAGGTTCAAATGGGTACTTTAATTAAAAAAAGGCGTGGTAATGTTACAAGCAGAATAAACTGACGGTATGTTCCAACTAAATTATGTCATAAAACATTGATTTTAATGTCTAACAAACACAATGAATGTAATGAATGACAAACAAAATATAAATGCAAATTGTTTTTAGAAGAATAACTGATTATTAATATAAATATAGGCTATATTAAGAAAATGTATTAAGCTGTATGATTAATTTTTCATATTCTCCATCATAATGTACTCATCATTTAAAAAAATGAGGGGGGTCCCCGCCAGACGATAATGCTATATGGGGGTCCTTGGCATGGCAAAGTTTGGGAACCCCTGTCTTAGTACACTGCTCACAACACAGAGCAGGCGATGTTAGCGTTAGCAGCTAGCGTAACTTCTAACTGGAACTTCTCCCAGTTGAAGTTATTGAAGCCATTTGGTATTTCATTAGTAGCCAGCAAGTTTTATTGAAAATCCCATATTCTCAGGGATGTACTGATAGCTGTTTGCTAGCTGCTGTTTTTGTGGCATAAATACATTTCTCAAGCAAAACAGTGCCAACTTATAGCTGTGCTGTATTAGGTTCCACAGACCCCCATCACCCCAGCCACAAACTGTTCCGTCTGCTGCCGTCTGGCAGGCGGTACCGCAGCATCAGGACTAAAACCACCAGACTCAGGGACAGTTTCATCCCACAGGTTAAACACCTGAACTTTTGAAACAACATCCATAACATTAATCTGGCTGCTACTTAGACATTTTTTGTCCAATATATCATATTCCAATTACTTGCATATAGACTCTTATTGCACTATTTCACAATTTTATTTTTATTATTTTTTATTTACTTGCACTATTTTTTCCTTTTTTTCTGTTTTATTGTGTTGCACTGTTGGTGGAGCCTGTGACCTAAGTTTTCCATCTTCATAACTACACTGTAGCTATGTACGTATGACTAATAAAAGCCTTGAACCTTGAACGATTAAAAATAAAAACGATATAAATTAGAACATCTGACAATTGCCATGTGCTTTTTTTGCCTCTTAATCTTTGATGCTAATCTTTGATGCTGTGACCCTATCATGTCTACTCCATTCCAGCTCTCATGTTTTTCACACAATACACGACTTAGTGGGAATGAGACAGCGTCCGGGGGAAGTAATCAGCTTTGTGTAGGGTCAATAACATGATCAGATGAGCCCATTGTTAACTCTTGATGAGGATTTCTTAGCACTTGTACTCCCTCGCCCCCTTGGAGTTGAAAGGAAGATAAATTATGAATAAGGCATCCATAAAACATGTTTGTTTATGGAGATTAGGGGATATTTAAGACATCGCTAATTAAATTCAGCTGATCCAAGGTATTTTGCTGAAATCCCTGTAGCTAAGGCTTATTTCAGTTATTGTAATGAAAGACGAGCACCAGGGAGCGATACAAAGGTAGAAAATAAATTAGTTTGCATGTACAAAAACATATTTGCCTCTGGCAATACAAAATCCCAGTTATGACCCTGTGAAGCATTTTATTGGCCTTAGTTATTCTGTCTTTAAAAAATCATGGGCAATATCGATTTGGTTTAATTTGTTGCCTCAGGTTAGTGTCTATCACTAAGATTCTCTACACTCTGTTCCTAAAATAATAATTGAATAAATATATAGTTCGAAATCATTTGCCCACATTAAAGGCCGAGTGACTCACACTGTCCCGAAAATGACACCTGATGGACACAGGAAATGTTCAAATTCGGCTCTGATCGTAACAACATCGGGCCATTCGTGAGGGCATCAAAGCCATCGTATGACCGCCGGTGGAGTTTCTCAGGCTCCGGCAGCAACTTCGTGAGCGGCAACTTCGTAAGGCACTCGTGAGGGCATCTTGTGAAATCGTGTTATCATCGGTGCCATCGGGCATGATAACAAGATGCCCTCACGATGGACTTACGAAGGGCAAAATGTACACACTAATTCAACACGAAAAGGTCCTTCGGAATTTATTGGTATGCCAAAGATTTTGCCACCACTCACAAAGTTGCTGCCGGAGCCTGAGAAACTCCACCGGCGGTCAAACGATGGCTTAAGATGCCCTCACGAATGGCCCGGTGCTGCTACGATCAGAGCTGAATTTCAACATTTCCTTTATCGAGTGTCCATCGAGTTGTTTTATTGCACACCAAAATCATGTAAACATATGTAAATAACCCAATTTGTGTTCTGTGAAACTGAAAAGTATATAATATATTATTTTGAGGGTGAGTTGACAGGAAGCTGTTGTTGCTATGGAAACAACATTACGGAGAAAACTTCATATCTATAAAGATGGATAAAGTAAAGAACGAAGTCTGAAAATATCAGTACAGTATCATAGAACTTTAACATAATCTTTTTTGTTACTTTTGTTGCAGTTGTATGTCTTAAATGTAATGTAAATGTTGCCTTTGTGTGTGGTTCGGGGCCATCTTCGTGTGAAATTCACAATTCCATATTCGTTTGTTCATTGGGTGTCAATTTCGGGACAGTGGGACGCGGGCTTTGCAAATAGTTTCAGGCAGACAATATTGATTAGTTTTTTCATGCATATATTGCCGAAATATTAAATATCTTACTTTATCACAGTGACCACGGTAATCTGAAATTGCTCTTTTGTATATTCTCCATGTTTGTGCATTTTTCATGGCAAACTATGTTTTTTTCAACCGTGTGCAGTGTGCTCATACATAAATGTGCAAAGCAAAGTGAAAGCTCTGCAGGGCTTCCTCTGTGTGCAAGACTTCGAGGGTGAAGTGTTACAGAGCGATATCAGACCTCCTCTGGGTAAGTTCATTCCACATGTTGTGTTGTCTTGTGGCTTTAAACATGTCAAACTATGTAGAGTAGGTGAATTTGACATTTAAATTCAAACTTAGGGAAACAAATATGCAGCAAAACGGGCGTCTCATTCCTCTTTTTCTCTGTGTATTCCCGCATTCCCTGCATATTACATTGGATTTTCAGATCTCCCATTAAGTATAGTAGATTAAAGACTGACGGTATATAGAATTACATAAATAGAGCAATGCCTTAAAACGGTGAATACATGTCAACTTGTTTGCTCTTCTTGCAAGTGTCGATGACAGCTTCCAGCATATATTGCTGTGCGATGCTAGTGATTGTGATTACATGACATTTGGGCATAGATTTTTAAAAACTGAACATTTGTGTTGGACAAGTATATCGGAGTATACACATTTTGAAGTGTGTTAATTTGTATGTTTAGCTGACTGAATTGACAGTCTAAGCAGCGGCTTGTAGCCTGAATGGTGTTGAGGCGATGACTGTATAGTGGCTCCATTTAGACACTTCAGAAAGTGCCGGAGAAAATGCAATCAACTACACTCTGTGTAATGAAAAAGCTCCCAGCTAGCTGCTTTGGAGGGGGGGGGAACACACAACACCAATCCCAGAGGGTGCAACGCCCGCCGGATACGGTGCTTTGTTCAGCTCCTCAGGTATTTGTAAAATCAAACTATCAGTCATTCCACTTCAATCACACTCTGCCAGCAGTCAGAGCCCGGAGTGGATGAAGCAGCAGCAGCAGCACACCCACTCAAATCCCCCACACCGGTGAGTAAACACCCCATCACTCACACACCATTGGTGCTTAAAGGAAAGCCACATTTCTTCATTATTTTTTCTAAATGATATTGTGGTTGCAAAGGCAGAAAGAAATGTTCCCACTGCAGAACGTTTTTTTGTCTTTCTACACATTGCCTTCTTCTTACTTCTTAAAGTAAAACCCGACCCCCTGAGATTCGTGAAAGCAGGTTGGTAAAACTCACTATACTTTCTGTCAGGATCTTGTTTTATACAGATTTCTCTCCTTTGGCCATTATGTTCTTTGTACATCTTTTAACTTGCAATTTTCTTTGCTGATCATGATTTGTTTTTGTGTTTAACCTCAAGAATGAAAACTTTAAAGAAATAAATCTAGTGCTCCGTTAGAGCCATTATGTAAAGAGTAAAGAAACAATCTTAACGACACTTGTAAAAGTCACACTTTAGTGGCTAACAGGTAGTGGCGTAAAACGAATCCGTACAGTATTTTATACACCTTGTGAAATGATTGCAAGCATCAGTCTTTCAGTCTGTATACTTCACAGCACCTACAGAAACACTTAAACCTGATGAGGCAACAGCTTTGCTTTCCAAGGCTTTTATTGTAAACTGAGGCAACATGATGAAACCCTTCTGTGATATTGTAATTAAAGCTAGAAGGCGAATTACTGCAGCCTAATATGCTTAAAATGACACACAGGCTTGAGGAGGTAGTTTGCGGATGCTGCAGCAGCACTTTCTATAAAATCCTAAAGCACTTTGGCAATCAGCTACCTGATCGAAAGTCATTAACCAAAGGGCGATAACTTGGTTGATAAGTTTATAAGCAGCCACAAAAAGAGTTTATACGATATATCAAACAAGAGTAAAAACAGAGGATTTTAAAATAAAGCTGAACATGTTCATCACATTTGACCATACTGATGCAGATAAGAAGCTAGCAATATATGTTCTACAATATGATTAAAAGCGATACATATTTACCGTAGACTCCTAATACCTTATATACATTGCAGTTAGATGTAATGTTATCACTATTATATATTATATTTATATATATATATA
>NW_011369945.1:11456570-11462712 GCF_000735185.1 Notothenia coriiceps | reverse complement strand
CAACAATAAACATAATAATAAAACAATGAAAATGTTGTATTCAGCCCTGATTAAAACAGCGGGCCCAAATCCTGGATGGGCGGGCCTGGCCCCATGGGGCCCGCCCATGATGCCGGGTCTGATCACCGTTAGTACCGGTCCGGTACCAAAAGAAAAAAGACTGAAGTGCAAACCCAACTCCACTAGCATTTAAGCCTCCACCACTCGCAAAAAGTTAGCCAAAGCTATTACAAACGCCAAATATCCTTATGTTGCCATGTTAGCAAAGCGCTACCTGGCTATATCTGCTACCTCTGTCCCTATCGAGAGGGTGTTCTCCACAGCAGGAGACATTGTTAGTGCCAACAGATCTGCCCTTTCGGCAAGCAACTTCATTTTTCTTTAAAAAAACATGAAAATACAATGACAAGCAAGTCATAATGTCAAACTGGCTGCTTAGGTACTAGTACATACAGTTCAAATACAGATTATTTCAGTTCATCGAAATGCTGCACCTTAAGGTTTATTTTATTATATTTTGTATTTATTTGAGTGAATATTCAGTTTAATAATAATAATTAAAAACCCAAAACTAATAGTTTATGTTTTGTGAGTACTAGTACAGTAAAGTTCAAATACAGATTATTTCAGTTCATCGAAATGCTGCACCTTAATGTTTATTTTATTATATTTTGTATTTACTTGAGTGAATACATTATTCACAGTTTAATAATAATAAAAGACAAACAAAAAAATATGTTTTGTGAAAAAAAATTCTGCTGTACCGAACCGTGACCAAAAAACCGAGGTACGTACCAGACCGAAATGTTTGTGAACCGTTACACCCCTAGTAGCATGTAATAAATATAACATCAGAAAGTATTTATCAATCGCACACAGGCAGCTGTGTTTAGATCCAGTTTGACGGTAAAGGATGTATCCTGGTTTCATTTATCAGCATCATTGCTGTGATGTGTAATTTACATGGATTTACATGGGCCGCATAGTTTAGCAAATAAAAGTGATCGATCTCCCAGGTAGCGCTTTATTCATATTTTGTTTCAAGCTCCCGTCCTTAGTAAAAACAAAACTAGTGGAAGGCGAAATGCTCCCAGGGGAAGCTGATCCGCCTTCAGGTGCTGGGAAAGCTCGGTCTCTCTGCAGAGGTGTGAGCTGGGGTCTGTGAACGCCGCTCCGCAGTTTAATGCAGGGCCGCAGCTGCGTTTTTAACGGGCCTAAAATGATATTTTAAATGATTCACTTTTAATTAATGTACTGCTTGTTTCATTGCTTGAGAAGCTTGTGGACATAGTGTAGGTTCTTTTCTACAAGTACAGTTTAGGGACACAAAAGTTAGGGGGGCAGCTAGGGGGGCCAGGCTCTACAGTGGGGGGGCAGCTGCCCCCCCTTCCCCCGTAGATCCGCCCCTGGCACTGTGCAATAAGAAGATTAAAGCTGAGACTATACTTCGGCACAGTTGTGTTTTGAGCTAAATGCTAAAGTAAGCATGCTAACATGATGATGTTTGACGGGCTTAATGGTTACCATGTTCAAAATTATAGTTTAGTCTGTTAAGAAACTAACGTTTGCTAATTTGCAAAAAAACAAAAGGCTGAAGTCAGAGGATCATTAAAGTCAGTAGGATTAATTATTTGGTAACCATTAATTTCTTTACCAAATTTCCTGGAAATCCTTTCAATAGTTGTTGAGATATTTTTAGCCTGGGACCAAACTTGTAGACCAACTCAAGGCCCTCATTTTAGATTTAGTGAATTCAAGGCCCTTTATGAACGCTGGTTATAGACTCAATACAGACCAAAATACATTTTTAGAGGTGGCTGTCATGACTTTTTCTGTAATCAGCAGATGGACACAGCTGGACAACACCAAGTCCAAGCCAAAGCTCGACGTACACCCACTCATGGTACAATTAAAAAGTGGACTGAAGAAACATGCATTTCTATGTCAAAATGGGGCATTTAGTTTACATGATGAAGTTTTGTCATAAGCACAACCTAAAGTAATTTACCAATGTGGGTCCTAACGTTTTGTAAATGACCCAAAATCAGATTGTGTCAAGAAAGAAGATCACATCTTCAATACACTAAGACGAATACACTAAAACAACTATACAAAGCTACGAATAAAATAAGAAGGGCAATTGAATTTCATCAGATCATAAAGACCCGCCCACTGCCCTGGTCTGTGAAAGGTTCAGACCAAAACTGTGTCAGGAGTGGAAAATGTAACAGGATCAGTTTCCTCTTTTATTCTGATATCTCCCGTCTCCTAGCAGATAAGTTCTCTCAGTAATTCTGCGTACAGAGATGGTTATGATAAGAAGACGGAGTCTCTCTGATCCCAAGACCAGTTCAATGCTTTTGTCAATGTTCATTTAGACATTTGGCTTTTTATCTTTTAATATATGTCATACGGCAGTTTGGCTTAAGTTCTCCCCAAAAAAGAGAAAGCTGATAATGTTAGGGAACTAATTAAGATATTACCAACCTTTGACACATGAGAGGTCTTGGTCTTCTTGGGGTCTGAGAAGGCGGAGAGAGGGATGGTGGGCAGCATGGGGTAGTCAGGACTGGGCCGGGACACGGCTTCAGCCCCCTCTGGAACCACCATCACCTGGAGATAAAGAGACAAGAGTTATGGAGCTGTACTATTGTATACACACTGTCAACTCTCATGTAGTGTCAGGGAGCCTTTACTCAATTCCACTGAAGACAGAAGCAGGTTATTTTTACCCAAATGTTATGTGACCCACAGTTGTCTACAGCTTGAATCATCAGTAGAAAACAAATATTGTACACAATACCGGCATACACATTTGAGAAGTTAACTACAAAAATCCTATAATTGTGGTCAGAAAACATCCTTCAAAAAGGAAACTGTGTCCATTACGTGTACTCTTGTTAATAACATTTTAGTCCTCAGATCATCATAAAGCAAAATGTATAAACACCAACATTACTGATCTGGCATTAAGACTTTATCGTGTATAAAGATAAACTGACTGGAACTTAAATCAATTCACCTTTAGATTCAATTTTGGAATTTTTCAGAAACGTTATCAAATACTGTTGTTCTCAATTGAAAATACAAGGCTTGTCTTGTGCTGGTTTACTTACACTCTGATTCCTTATAAGTAGTTACATTAACAGAATGTCCGCGGGACTCAACAAGTGAAATGTAGGATTGACAAATAAACATATGATGAGTAACCAGTAGGGAGACAAAGGCCTATAACATTATTTTTTCATGATAAACTATTTATTAAATTATTATTATAAGTTATAGAAAATGTATTGATGTATTAAGTATTTAAATACAATAAATTACGTTTTTGTTTAAGTTGACGCTGGTTTGTGACAGTGTTTGCTACCCGTCTAATGGAGGGTTTAAAAGCCCTCTACATGCAGAATTGAGTGTCGCAACACTCCTACTTTTAGTGTTTGTTTAATGCATAACATCTCCCAACAACCTGCAATTGCTAACCAAAACGTTTCAAAACTAACATTACCATTAGGCAGGCAGGAGAAGAAAATGCTGAAATGCTTTCGATGCCTGCAGAAACCGTAAATTGAGGATAAAGCGGCGGCTTCACAACTCATGATGAAATACATCACGTGGTACTCTAGTACTATTAACAAGAATAGGGTTTGCTATTGACTCTAGTCACTCATTAAGCCATCAGCCCAGTGTACCAGCAGCCTCACCCCTCCAGCTTTGATCAGCTTTCTCCTGAATTCTTTGGTGGGGTTGTTGAAGGTGAGCTTCTCACAGCGCAGGTGGTTGACGGGTGGGTTGCCTTCCAAGTTGAGAAATAGGTCGTAGTTGAAACACACCTTTTTTGGCTCCTCCTGAAGTAAGACAACAGTATAAAAAGACATGTTATTAACCCACTCTGACACAAACTAATGTTGTGTTTGTCTTTCTGCATTAAACTGATCCATTTCATAACAAAAGATAAAGGCTGAATTAATTAACTATCACCCAGGAAGTAGGGCTGCTCAATTAATCGTATTTTAAATCGCAATTACGATTATGGCTTGCAACGATTACGAAAACATCGTAATCGAAATAAAACTATTATTTTTTTATTATTACTTTTTTTATTTTTTTATTAATTTTTTGTATTGGTTTTTCAGTTGAATTATACTTAGAGTTCAGGGTAATCAACTGTTNATCACACGAAGCTCTGCACTGCACTGCCACCCCCCCACCCCAGAAGTTGGCTTTCTCAGTGAGGTACTAAGATGAGTACCTGGAGTCAGTGTTCGGTACTCCAACTTCTGGGGTGGGGGGGTGGCAGTGCAGTGCAGAGCTTCGTGTGATCAGCTGTTTTAGCGCAGTGCTGCTGTACAGGCCGACGTTAACAGCAGCCTTGTCTGTGCACACGGAAACCGACTCTGTCGTCCGGTGATCTAACTGGAAAAGCTTCACAAGTACGTCGGTACGCAAATGCACTTTGTGACACAAGTGACGGTTCGCATTTCAGATTGTTGCCGCGCATGCGTACCTGCGTACCACTTATGTGCACCCCTGCGTATACACCATAAATGAACAACTATAAGACTTAATTAGATGCTTTTGGTGGTCCTTGTTGATTTGTGCAGTACCTGTCCTGGTCATATTCAGGTCTGAACTGTATTTACCCTCCATGGTTGGCTGTGCCCTCTAAACCTGTTACGCCTCTATCTTTCATGTCCTCCTCCTCATTAATATCATACACTACGCTGTGTTGGTGATCCTTCACGCTGAAAGTGGTGATTCAAGTTTTAACTGAGATATCGATATGTCTGATGTCTTTCAAAATGTTCAGTGTGCAGCTTCTGTTTGATTCTGGCTTTCAAAGAGTATAGCGGTTTAATTGGCTTTTTCTGGCTTTTCAGATGCCACCTGTTGGGGAAAGAAACATTCAATTCACGGTGGTTCAGCCTTCATACCCATAGATGCTTGTTTCTGTCAAAGCCCTGCACATGTCTCCCTTTTCCCATCTTCCTTTTTAATGTGGCTGCCACTGTCAAGTCCCCTTGTGTCTCCTTCCTCTCTCCAATCTCAGACCTCTTTATTTTTTCATTCCGTCTCCTGAAGCCACAAAATGTCCGTCAATTTTCACCCTTTCATTCCATCTCTTTTTCAAGTTTTTCTCCGCTCGGAGCGCAACATCTCATCTCACTTTCGCCTCATCCTTTTTTCTCTGTGTGTCACCAACGTATCATCTTTGGCCTCTAGATTTGATTTCCTCCCTATTGGGGTGCCATGGATGCCAGAGGGGAGCAGCCTCTCTAGATAAATCTCGGATCGCTGGCACACATATATTGAACATGTGCGTGTCACACACACACACCTTTCATTTTTCTACACAGACATGCCTCGATAAATATGAAATTCATGTATCACTTTATTGCCTGAGGCCGAACTGTTAGGAGGCCCTGACACTGCTCATTATATGTGAATGTGGAAGGACTCACACTCACAAACACCTACGCTCTGTTCCTTCCTCCTCTATTCATCTTTCAAATCGTCACCCAGAACTTAAGAGTATCTCAGACGGATCAGAATCAATCACAGTGATGAAACCTGGTTGTAACACCGTCATCTGCGAGGCCTTTGACATCCAAAAAAGCACACATGAATGAAGTTTTGTTCCTCCTTTTATCCGTCTCATACCCTTACTACTTTTATTTAAAGTCATGGCTGAATGGGCAGAAGACCAAAGCTACCAGGAGTCAGGAGAAAACAAATGTCCAGAAATCCCCAAATGAACCAAGTTAGGTGAGCACAAGTTTTGAATCAGGACACAAAATGACATTCTGAAGGTGTAGCTGGATGTCAAGTTGCTGGAAGATGAGGAAGCCCGGCTCCATGTGAACCAAATGTTTCATTTCACAGTAAAGATTCATTTGGCGAGTGTGGAGCTGCCGTGCACGAGTCCATCCCAGCTGCTCTGCGGAGCATCAGAGGAAGGAAGCCACATCAGTCTCTCAGGTGATAGATTGGAAATCAAAGTTTTAATCATACACTCTGGGCTGTTGCCTGGCAACAGGCTTCCCGTTGCTGAACTTGTCTTGTTGGCTGAGGAGAAGCAAAGATGAGAAGATGATGACGAGCCAAACAGAGAGAAGCAGGGGGGGTTGAGTGGGGGAGCGGG
>NW_011369945.1:11447529-11456394 GCF_000735185.1 Notothenia coriiceps | reverse complement strand
GGGCTGGGGGGGCTGGGGGTCGGAGCTGAACTGTTTGACATGTTAAATGATGGGAGGCAATTAAACAGTAAAAGACATACGCAGTACATTAGTAGCAAAGCAGGAGATCACAGTTATTATAGCAGCCGTTGAGTTCATGTTGTATGGAGTTAAAACCACTACTACTTTATCTGTGTGACCTCCAGCTAAGTCTCTCCACAGCACTGCCTTCTTTTTTCTTCTTATTTCCAAAGAATTGAATACATTAAGAGAGTGCACTTTTACCTTTTAATGCAGAAAAAAGTATTCCCACTGTTAGCAATAGAGACCGGTGCATTTAACAGTCTTAGAAATTGCACAGCAGCAGCACAAGCACATTAATATGCAAAACGCTGCCGACACATTTCACTGCATAATTCCTTCTGTCTATTTAACTAATAATGTGAGCAGCTAGCTGTGTACACTTTGCAGTCTGCCCTCACAGTGGCTTTATGTGCAGAGAAGTAAAACCAAAAACAAAAGTCAACCTTTAAAAACACACCAATAATCAAGTTTTTTCCGAACCATTCATATGTTGAGATTGATTGTGCATAAATTAGTTGTAGCAATTTGTAATATTAATTCAAATGCATAATTGTTGTTTTTTTAGTGTGCTACCCTTTGCCAAAGTGGCTCAGCTGCCTCATGATCATTAATCCTCATCACGACTGGAAGCGCGGTCAGGAGAAAGACAAAACATCACATCATCTTTGGGAAGAATTCGACACGTCACCTTCATTTCCTGCATGGTCAACAAAAGTCTCCCTTTCTGGCTGCAGAGTATTGTTCTGCAATGAGAAGAGACATAATCTAAATCAGTTCCTTTGTATCTGTGTGTGTGGCTTTTAGTAAATAATATCCTCTGTCTGCTACTTGCATCAGCTTGTATGAACCCATTTGGTCCACGATGCACTGAGATACAGCTGGCAGGCAGTTAATTTTAATGCATACTTGTTTGCTAAAATTAACTTTGACATTTGTTCTGATCTGTTACGTGTACGCTGCCGTGCATGTCAATCAGTTCACTGGTTTGACAAAGTTTGGTGCCGGTATCCACGGCCCCCCTTGCATTTCTAATGCTTCTTGTGGCCCTTTGTTCTGTAATGCACCACTGTCAGGTTACATTCCCCTTTGACCAATGGTGTGACACTAATGGTGAGATTCATCTGTAGATCAGAGTCCTTTTTTTTTTTTTTTTGGGTGATACTCTTTCATCCAGTTTCAACCATCCGGCTAAAGAAAGCTTAGACATATCAAAATCTTATGGATGGATATGACCATAAACACTTTATGGATCTCACAACATTTTATTTTGCGTCCTCAGAACAAATATTACATTTGAACCCACAGTCTTATTAAGCCAAGTATGTGGTTTTCTCCATTTAGCTCTGATTGTGTAGTGAGTTGAACGCTGTTTAAAGGAACCTTAATGTAAGGCAATATTTTTGTTGCTGAGTAATAAAACAAATGTTATACATTTTTCAATGACTAATATGTTATTGTTAACAGTTTTCAACTACTTTGCCAAATAATGTTGCTTACAAATTAAGTGATTTATAAAAGTACTTAGCATAATACATTATTGGACTTATTAGTCATTTAGAAATTGATATAGTACCCTATATTTGTCATGGCTGCTGTAAATGAAGCTTTCATTTTCTGGGGAGATTGTGGCAGACAGAATTGTATGATAACAGAGAAGGGAACTCATGTTAATCCTAACAGTGGCTGTTCGGTTTTACTCCCACCGAAAAGGGTTGGACAACACGGGGCGTGACCACTCAGCTTTTGTTTAGGATTTATTCTTTAAGTTAGTTTCAAAATTAACTTCCTCCATACAAAGTTAGCTTTTTCTTCTTACAAATCCATTTTAAGTTAGCTTTTTCTTCTTACAAATCCATTTTAAGTTAGGTTATCATCCTAAGAGAAAACACATTATAAACAAATTACATAAAGCATACACAACAAAAGTCTATCACCATAAACACATATTTAAACCAAACACTCACTGGCTGCCCGTGTGCCCTGTGGCTGATCAAAACATGACTGACAAACATTTCAGTGGCCCTTTTTAAGATGGGGGACGGTCCCTCATCAAATGAGTCCCAAGGGAAACAAAATATTTGAACCAAGGTTCCCTCCCAACTGAGACCTATTTTGCATGACAATCTGCACAACTAAACCAGTATATTAATGCTTCACGATTGAAATAAATAAATAGAAAATAAATGAATAAACAACCAAAATTAACTCCACAGTGGCATTATTCTATAGCCATTACATTTGTATTTGAATCTTTATTGTCACATTATACTGTGGCAATAACATGCTGGTTACAACAACATTACAGTCATGTAACAAAAGGCCAGCAAGGCAATACAAAATAAAAGGATAGGGATATGTCTTCATGTTATTATATTATTGAAGATACATGTATCTATTGGCTATGGTTCCAGTCAAATGTCTTTGTTTTGAGTCTTGTATAGGGTCCCCTTTTCCCACTTTCTGTTGAGTTGTGTTTCTTGCAATCTCAATTTACAAGTCAATAGCCATTGCATTTTACAACTCAAATGTACAGTACAAAAGTAAGCTACCTTGGCTAATAGTAAAGTTTGTTCTTGGTGAGTTTTCCCATGAACAGTAGTGTGTATCTCTGGTGTTTCTTTCTGAGAACTCTGACATAGCTGTATTGCAGGACTGAGTATGAAGATGTCTCGAAGGAGCAGCAGCAGTCGGCCCTTTTTGAACAGGCATGTTTTAACAATAACTGCTTTATTTGAAAGAAATTGTTAATTGTTGAAAAGTAATTCCTTGAGGGATGTGTTGAATTCATTTGTATTAATCTACAATTGCCCATAGCTGTGATATCTGATATGTTATGAAGCAAGATCAGATTTGGCAACTCTGTTATACACTCCTAATTTCTCCTAGACATTTTTTTGTATTTCCTGCTCAGTGATGAATAGACAGACAATTAACAAAGAACACATCCTTGATGAAGTGCACCCAGAAAAGCTTTGTGCAACATTGAAGTGGCCCTACAGAGTGAGGAGCTGTTAAAAGGGATTGGGTTTTGAATAAATATTTGTTTGATGAATAAGGCTTGGTAAGAAAAAAAGGAACCTTCTTTACTCCAAGCCTAAAAAGCAAAAGGATAAATATTTCACGCCTACACTAAACCACTGAACAGTCTTCTTTTGATGAGTTTTTACTGTCCAATAAATCTTCTGGTCATGGAAAATTGTTACATTTACAAAATGATTTCATAGTGTGCACATTCAAAAAGCTCCGCTATCCATATGTAAATGTTAGCTATGTGCAGTCAGGAGGACGAACGTTGAATCTTCTTATGATATATTTTAAAGCAGCTACTATAGCAAAGTATTCTTTCTGTAATATTTTACTCTGTGCTTGCAGTAAAAATCCAACGTGCTGCGATTTGAGATGGGTTGAAGGCTGAGCAGCTCATTGTTTAAGCCTCTAATGTTCTCTGTAAATGGCTTTCTATGGGAACAGATGGGTGTTGAAATGGGCCAAATGTAGCCTCGGCCCCTGCAGTGAAGAATTGAGCAATTTTGACTGCAGTGGATCACAGCGTCTCTGCTGCATCCTAAATGCCCCCAAAATAACAGTGAAGAGTTCATATGATGTGATTATGTCTTTAAAAATGTTTTATTTCTGCCCCTGCCACAAATAGCTAAACTTGAAAAACTTCTTCTCTCTGCTTTCTCATTTTATTTTTGTCGTAATGTATTTAATTACAATATGGCAAAAAACGAATTCAACCTCTTCATTACATTACATGTTACTTGTAGGACGCTTTTATCCAAAGCGACTTACATACTCAATACTGTGGACAATCGCCACAGGAGCCATTTGGGGTGAAGTGTCTTGCCCAGGGACACAACGACATGCTGACTGCAGTGGGGTTTGAACCTGTGCTCCCCTGATCCGAACACCAACGCACACACGCCTCCCTTCTTCATCATCAAAGCAAGGGAACAAAACTCTTTGCAGTCATCTAAAGCCCAGTACATATTTTTGCTGGATAACAACAGTCTCTCTAGTCTAGATAGATCTTGACCTTACTTGGCACCATTTTGCCCTTTAAAAGTTTTACCTGCAGATCGAGCATGAAGGTGTAAAACAGCTAGCTTCCTCTCCTCCATAAAAACATGTGAGCCCTGTAGTTAACACTGTAAAAATAAAATGTTACATCTTTAGGTCATCTGAGACTGTGTTGTTGAATGAGATGGATCAGCATTTCTTTAGACTCAGTTTACAATGACACATGTTCTCATCACTTAACCCTAACCCTGATTACGGAAGAAAACAAAAGAAAGTACGGAAGCCCTCGGAGGCATTTGAGGAAAAAATAAATAGTGTCAAAAAAGCTTCTCTAATGTAACAAAAAGTTGCACCACATAATATACCAAGCCGTCTCAAAGATTGTTAGATTGCTTGTTAATAAAAATGATATTGAACAAAAAATAATTGTATATTTATGCATATTTTGATGGTTTTCGATGCATTCACTTTAAAACCACTGCTTATAGTTCCCTTAAAGGATCAGGATCCAGCAAATAGTGTACATTTGGAACATTCTTCTTTTAACCCTGCTTTTTTTCAGGTTTTTGCACTGAAAAGATCCTCGATGACTCAGGCCTGATAAGTTAGACCCACCATCGACCGCGTTCTGCACACACATCCCTCACATCGACAGAAAAGTGACAGGATGGGAAAAGGGCAATAGATGAAAGTGCAGATGCAGCAGCCGGAGTTGACGTCCTCATCTCTTCTGCCCCGGTCTGTTTGATTACAGTAGTGTCAGGGCTGAGCCTTCTTAATTGTATTCAAGATCACCACGTCTCCCTTTGATGATGCGTACGATGGGAAACAGAGGGAGAATCAATCACAGGGCACCCTGCTCTCGCTCTCAGACACAAAAAGGCATCAACGCACACACAGAGAAATGTGCAAAGACACACATGAATACTTTTCTGTAGGATTCCCTTTTTCATATTCCCTCCTTTCTCCTTCTGCCTCAGCTTCACACATGTAACCACACTCATACAAATCCACAGCTTTCCATGTAACAGTCTTTACATGATGTTAGCAAAAGTATTGAATTCATCCCCTGTGAGGACCCTCCCCTCCTTTGAATCCCTTCATGTTTCTCTAGCACACACACACAGCTGGTAAACAGGCATTATGTCGCTTTTGTCAGTGTGAGCCACAGCAGAAAATAAGCTGTGTGTGTGTGTGTGTGTGTGTGTGTGTGTGTGTGTGTGTGTGTGTGTGTGTGTGTGTGTGTGTGTGTGTGTGTGTGTGTGTGTGTGTGTGTGTGTGTGTGTGTGTGTGTGTGTGTGTGTGTGTGTGTGTGTGTGTGTTTTTCAGTGAGTCATGTGACACATGTGAAGTGTTGCGTTACAAAAAAGAATGTAATGAAGGTGCCAGCGGTAAAGAGGATTCAGTGGAGGTGCGGATTCAATTAGCTTTGTGGGCGCCATGAAATGATGATAATACAGGCGGGTAATATCAACAGGCATCACATCTTTCTTTTTTTCCCACACAGAGACAGCCTCTTTCTGCACCTCTCACTCTTTCTCCCTGCACCCTGCATGCTTTGTCCTTCACGTATGGTGATAGTTAGGGTCACCGAGGCTTTAAATCGCTGGTAGTGGGACTCGCAGCCAACAACATTTATCAATGTAATTAGCGCTCGGCATACGACCCTGCTGCTACGGACATGGCTGCCTGCTTCCTGATAGGCTATCCAATAGTGTCTCATCCTCCCTCTGCTTTCCTTTCTTTCTGCTCCACCAAAGGGGTGTGCACACCTGTCACAGCCTTCACCTGCTCCGTTCGATTGCCTGCACTAAAACTTTCATTATTTGTGTTTGTGGATAAGAGACAGAGAGAAAGAGGATTTCACGGCCGGTGTGTAAGACTGTTGAAGCAAAGAGTGAGCGAGCAAGCCATGGTATTGTGACATTTGTTCATTTGTCATGTCGCTTGAGTGGTGCAGTAATTACTGCCACCGGGGGCTCGCTCTCGTGTTCGGGGCTCGGTCGGAGAGCAAACAACGCCGTCGATGGGAAAACACAGCGGGAGAGTTTGGGAAAATGCAAGGTCCCTGGGGGAACCTTTCGGCGAACAGTTTGAGCTGTTGCCAAAATTACAGTCATTTTTGAGAATATATCTAGGTGAAATAGGATCTGAAGATCTGCAATTTAAAAAATAATTAGGCGTACTTATTCTCTGATGCCCACACAAATACATGGAGACACAACATGCGTTTAAGAGCATCGAGAAAGACAAAAAGGAAACAAAAGCTAAAGAGGATTAAAGGACAGAGGCATGGCAGCATATGAGAGGTTTCTCAATTCTTAAATTTCCCCTCCTCGACTCCTATCCTCGACTCCTATCCTCGAGACTTAGTGCCGCCCACAGGGGGATGCGAGCGGAGGAGCCGAGGAGGGGAGACGAGGAAAGAGGAGGAGAAGCAGCAGGCGGTTAGAGAAATGAGAACTCCTCTCCTCTGAGCTGTCATTTTAAAGAGACGTCCATTAATGATGACACAGCAGCACTCTGTCTGATGGACAGATGTGTTCATGAAGACTTATATATTTACTTTGAATTCATTCACATTTCGGTATAATGAGACAATAACAGGCTACAGATGCGGACATATACACACATATATTTATATAAATATATACAATTTCAGAATTAAACAAGTATGAGAGCACTCATAATAACGTAACACTATCAGAGACTGGATACTACCCCCCCTCCCCCCCTACTCCTCTGGTCGCTACAATGAGGAAAATAAATTACGGCCAAAAGTTGTATTTACAAGAATTAAAAGTAAGCATAGGACACCAAACCAACTGAGACCCGTCTGTCCGCCGCATCTACGCACTGTACAACACACACACCTACACACTGTGCCACACACACACCTACAGCTCCTAAAGCATAATCAGGCTACAGCCGTTGTANGGAATGAATGAACAGATAGAAACGTTGCATGTTAGGGAAATTGCTGATACATTTGCCAGATCAGTTGACACGAAAGCGAGAAAAGAGAACGAGGCCGCCGGCCACATGAATAGGGTACCAGGCAGCCTGGGCCAAGGTTGGTACAGAACCGGACGGTGAGGAGTACTTGTGGCTGGGAGGGGCTGTTGACCACAGCTTCTGTGACGCGGCGCGCGGGTGTGCCCGCGGTAGGAGAGCTGTGTAAAGAGAGTGGACGTCGGGCGGAGCGGCGGGGGTGCCGGGTGAGGCTGTTGACACTCACACGACTCCAAGAAACTGTTAGAACCCCTGACGATGGTGGGTGCCATAGAGCTGGTGCGGTCCGACCAGTGTATAGCCAACAGATACTTGCAGGACTATGCACACTGATATGGGTCACTGATGTGATGTGACTCAAGGACTTTGGGGGGGATTTTAAAGAAAAAATGTTGAGTGAAAATTGTATTTTGAAATTTGTATTTAAGGAAAAAAATTAATAAGTGATTTTGTACCTACACTTAAAAAGAAAAAGAAAAAGGATGTTACAATAGTTGTTATATGTTTCCACACGGACCCGGTTGAGGGGAACACACACCGGAGCAGGCATGCGGATGAAGCCAGGGTGTAAATGTTATGCTACGTTCTATGTAAAAGTGTAAGCAGCTAAAAGTGCTTCAACCGTCCATTCTTGTAATATGAGGGGCAAGAATGAAACAGTAGATATCTACAAACAAAGAGTCGATATTTTTCTAAGACCATTTAGTGATTCACATAATAAAATATACAACGGCTGTAGCCTGATTATGCNTTGCACAATCTTTGCTAGAAGTACACACAGGGAACTCAAAGACTCTGTATGTTTAGTGCAACCAGTATATTTGTTTTATTTTAAAGGGGTCCTATCATGCTAAAGCATGATAGGACCCCTTTAAAATAAAACAAATATACTGGTTGCACTAAACATACAGAGTCTTTGAGTTCCCTGTGTGTACTTCTAGCAAAGATTGTGCAATTTCAATAGAGGACACTTTCATATTTCAGGTAAAGTTTTGACACAATTTAAAATCAGCATTTTCAACATTTCACAGATTAATCGAGGATTTACAATTAAAGTTCAAAACCTAGTGTCATGTCCGTTTTAGTAGATGTCCTCGAAGACATATTTTATAGGTTACAAACAATATATTTAAGCTTTACTTTTCCCCCCTAAAATAAGGTTTGAGAATGTATCTTGTTCTGGTTTGATCCTCGATGGTTTGTACCTTGGTGAGCTCCTGGGCGTTGGCCAGATTGTCCACAGCGATGGCCAAGAAGACGTTGAGCAGAGTGTCTGAGGAGGCAGGAGTTAAGGAGGAATATCGAGGGAAGGACAACTGGAAAGAGGAATCTGATGGTTCCTCAGGGAGTACGGAGAAAAATGGGGGAAAATAGATATTGGGCTGCTGATAAAAAGAAAAGGAAAGACAGGAAGTGGAAATGTCTTCGGGAAAGTTTTAGAGCTCAAACAGACGGAACACAAAAAGAATCATCTACATTTCAACATACGCTGTCTTTGTATTTACATGCATGCACATCGTCTGTGTATGTGCGTGTGTGTGTGTGTGTGTGTGTGTGTGTGTGTGTGTGTGTGTGTAGCCTTATTCAAGTAAACTTCACAACAATGTTCACTATCAAGAAAATGACACATTGTATGAAATTAGACCGTGTACTTTAAGTGTCCTCAAGTTCTCATGACAAAGAGTGTGTGTGCGTGTGTGTGTGTGTGTGTGTGTGTGTGTGTGTGTGTGTGTGTGTGTGTGTGTGTGTGTGTGTGTGTGTGTGTGT
>NW_011369945.1:11442106-11447491 GCF_000735185.1 Notothenia coriiceps | reverse complement strand
GTGTACGTGTGCGTGTGGAGAAAAAAGAGAAAGAGAGATACAGAAAAGGAAAGACAGGAAGTGGAAGTTTCTCTTATCTATATTAAAGTGACCTGTTTGTGTATTTGTGTTTAGTATATTGACATGCATGTATATTGTACATAGTGTGTGTGTGTGTGTGTGTGTGTGTGTGTGTGTGTGTGTGTGTGTGTGTGTGTTACCTGGAACTGAGCTGGCAGAGGGACTGGAGGGAGGTGGCGGTCATGTAGCTAAGAGCAGCGTTGTAGCACAGCAGCAGGAAGGTCAGCACCTCAAATCTGCATAATCAAAACAAAACCTTAAAATAGCCCCGCCTTCATTACATCATGACATATAAAACAACATTTTCAATTTTTCAGATCAGAAATCCACAGACTCAGTTACGCTTCCATGCATGCAGTAGATAGAAAAAAAGACAAAAAAATATATTTAATGATTTCAAAAGCAGTACTCCACACTGGCACAACCAAAGATATCGCCTTTATATTCCATGCTATTCCTTGTCAAAACGTGGCATCTTTATTACCCACAGTGCAACTCAGCTGCCAGCAGTTCAGAGAAATGGGTGTGTTCTGCTACAGATTTCATAAGAGCCCATCTTTCTAAATCCACAGCTCCAGAATTTTATATCTTCAGTCCATCAATTTAAGTCAGGCAATTTATCATTTTTTGCACAGCTGCCTCACAAAATACCTTCCCCCCCCCCACACATAGGAAGTAATACTAACTCCCCAAAAGCTGTAGACAGATTCTGAAATGTGAAATCAATTAAGTTCCTCCTGGAGACTGGAGGAGAGATTGTTGGACTACATTCCCATTAAAAGTCAAAATGATAGATTTGTGTCTCAACTCAACTTCCCTTTGACAGCATCCAAAACTGAATGTCTAGCCGGTTCCTCAATCCTATGTTTGTAAATTAAGTTCACACTGACAAACAATCCAGCAAAAAACAACCCCCCCTCCCCTATCTCCATCCCCCTCGCCCACTGCCAAACATAAATCAAAATAACATTTGGACAGACTTATGCTCACACTAGAAGAAATAAATGTCTTGGCAAGTTTCCTTGAAAATAAAAAGTAAAGGAACTTACATTTTGAGATTTAGTTGCTGAATTCCTAAGTGCTGCTTTGTCAGATTGTTCAACCTTCTGCATGGGCATTTCTATTTTTGTTGTTGTCTGGTGTTTGCTGCCAATTCTAAGCAGGCAAGCTGCAACCTGAAAAGCCCTTTTTAAAACATGCACCACCTCCCCCATGCTGACAGGTCACTACTCGACCAGCAGACTTTAAAATAAGAGCCCCCATCACCCCTCTCACCTGTTCTGCGCGGTGAAATTCTCTCTCTGGAGGTGTGGCCCGCTGTACACCACCCTGCTCAGCCCATGGTTGGCTAAAGCCCCTTCTGTGAGGGCAATGGAGCCAATGGCTGAAGGCTGGGGTTGGAAAGATGAAGAAAATATATCATTTTAAACTGCAAGGAAATTAAAATATGTGTGTGCATTTGTGCGTTTCTCACCTCATGGTACACTGAGGGTTTGGAGAGGGAAGGGACAGTAAAAGATAATATTTTACTTTGTCCATCCTTATCAACTATTTCCTGTGAAAGAGAAAGACAGGAAGACAATGAGAAAGTGTTCCTGTGGGCGAGAAATAACAGTAGCTTATTTTGTGAGTGCCCTAAACCTCTAAAGAGTGTGTGCTTTTCTCTTCAAGCACACTCATCTGTTATGTGTGGGTGTTAGTGTGTGGACCTCAGGGTCCCTATTTCCCAAATCAGTCTGCCAGTGTATGTGCGTTTTCTCATTTGTGTGTTTACTGAGTGAACACACACGCACAAACCCTGGGGTTTTGGTGTCCCCGGTGTGCATGTTAATGTCAAATACATTAATGGGAGCCAACTGTGTTGAGTGACAGCTGACCTATTCTGCTATTCAGACAGGAAGTTAGAGGACACTGCACTTTGCTGATAGATAAAACATCAAGAGCTTAAATGGATGAAATAAGACTCATCACGCTTAAGTCATTTCTAGTGGTGGCATCTCTGTTTGTTTGGAAAGGACATTTGTAAGGTGCAATTCATCCCTAATCTGTAGTCACTGTGTTTCATTTCCTCTATTTCCAAACCATCTTTCCTGTCGCTCTCCATGCAGCAGAAAGTGCATAATGGAATCTTTAAAAAAGACATGACTCAGCTCCCAGAAATAGTTGAGCGGTTAAGCCCCCTGCTTCTTGAACTGCATGATTACATCCACTTGCTAAAGATCTAGGAACGTTCCCTTACCTCTCCCTCATCACACTAAAATATATTGCTATTTAAAAGAGATACTCTACTGGTCATCAATAAACAGATCAGTTGTGTGTTTTGAAAACAACAGCTCCACCCTCTCCCCTACCAGGTTGTAAATGCCCAGCAGCAGGGCCTCGATGCAGCCGGACGTGTGGGGGTCTCTGGCTGCGCTGACGGACAGGAGGCTCCACAGGAGCTCTGGCAGAAACTGCAGTGTGAAGCGTTGCAGCTGCGGCTCTCCGCTCCGGTAAAACTCAAACAACTGGTGACACACTGGCTCCAGCAACTGGGGAGGAAGGCAAGCCAAACAAAAGAATCATGCCAAAAATGAGTATTAACTGTGACTGTAATACATGTTGCATCTATGGTTTTTACAATATGTCAAGATTATGTGAAGAAATATGCAAATGACAGGTAAGTGGTAACATGAAACAAATGTAGTGTTAATTGTTGTGTTATCAGGTATTTACTATAGATTAACTTTAGAGTGTGTGTTCATACATCGCTGTAGTTCTCTCGCATGACCTTGTAGAGTGCTGGGACCAGAGCACCTTTGTCTTTTAGTGATGCAGCATAATTGGACACAGCATTGTCAGGGAGGGTCTGAAAAACACACACACAGACTTAGCTGAAGTTTGATAAACTAACTGACTGATCCTTAAAATAAACACCCAGCATGACAAGTTAAAATGTGACACGTAACCGTGTACTTCCTTTACAGCAAGTACACAAATATAATTCTTAATAAAAAAATCTGCACAATATTATGGTTACAGGTGAATGAAACAGAAGTGAGATCAAGAGGAGTTCAGCAGTATAGAAATACATTCTGTTTGATATTCGAGAGCATCTAAACCCTGCATTGACAGACAGTGATATCTTCAGTCATATCAAAAGTTGCATTTAGAGATCATTTTCACTCGGAGGGAAACAGGTAGGTCCTCGTACGATTAAACAGGAAGTTCCCTTCTGCCCCTTTATCAGCACACCTCACTGAGCTTTGGTAGCACTCAACATATTGCTGAGTGCTCATGAAAAGCACTTCAGAGTAGGTTTTTTTTTAGATGTGTGGAAGAAATGTTGCCAATAAGAAGCAGCATACCACACAAATAAGGGCTATGTGCTTCAAGTTGTATTTCACACACACACACTGAAGCAGTACCTTATATTCTGACAGCCATTCCTCCACCACCCCTTGGTCCATCGCCAACATGTTCCCTCATCTGCAGTGGAGTCACCTCTACCTATGGGAAAAAACACACACTGCATGATTATTGACACACAGCAAATATTTTGTGCATTTGAAAGGGCATATACACACACACACACACACATTCACGTCTTGCAACCAAGCTTCAATTATTTGGTACCCTGATAAAAACGTCAGTAAACAGTCAGTGCCAGTGCAGTTGTGAAAGTGCTGCAGGCATCAATTGAATTCTCCAAAGTGTCATAAGTCTGTCCGCCCCTCTCGCTCTCCCCTCTCTTCCCTCTCCAGACACACACCTCTGCAGTACCAGCCTATTCTAAACTTGATCAAATCGAAAAATCACCCACACATAGGAACCTTGCTGGCTTCACTGTTGAATTACTGTACAAATAAAAGTGGCACAGCTGAATTTAGAAGCCTGTTCATCTCCATTTCTTAAAACAGAGACGGACAAAAAAAGCTTTAGCTAAAATGTATTCATGGGGAAATAAACACCTCCCTCTCTCCCCCCCCCCTTGTTATTTTTGAGAGGCCTTACCATCCATCACAGCACTTACACTGTCTGCATTTTAACTTCTCTCTCTCTCTCATCTTTTAGCCACTCACCTTGTTTGCCTGTAGCGTTGCTATTAAACCTCAAATGTTTCTATTTCTCCTTTTCCTTATGTTCTTGCTGTCAAAAGGGATTTCAATTCTTCATCTGCGCGCTGAAAGAAAGCGTTTGCTGCTGCCTGTGAGACACTGCTGTGCTGCAGCAGACGAGAGTACGGAGAAGCAAATAATAGCTACAGCAACAGAAAGAAATATTTGTAAGACGGGGAATTTATACCAAGATGTCAAACATCCACAACAATGTAGGCATGACGACGACTCAGAGCAGTTTTTCTTTTGTGGCTGTTCAAGTCAGACACAGATAATGCCATCAATAGGTATTCATAATTAAAATGCTCAATCTGGCTGTTGAAAAAAATGCAACAGCTGTATAGACTTAACTCAGATCAATCAATAAATCAATCTATGAAATAAAAGAGAGGTGCTGATTGGTATACGAGATAATTAGTAGTTGGAGTCTTTCTAAGTCTCTAGGTAACCTTAACTATCTGCATTGTGATCGTGAGACGTCTGCTTTCGGCTGAGGAAGGAGGACACCGTCTGCATCTCTGATGGATGATCTGTTTTCCATCAGCACTATATGTTTTCACTGGGTATGGCGTGTCTATGATCGGTCGTGACTGTGCTCTGAAAGTGTAAGCACAAGGCTAAATTGGCCGTTGAATGCAGAAACAAAGTCTATGTTTGGTATGTCTGGTAACAAAATCAGAGAAAGGAAAGCAGTAGGAAGAAGTCCTTCTATGTGCATATTGGTTATGCAGAAACATGTGGTCCAAATTGAGCTGAAGGTGGTTTAGTTCCGCCTTTTTAATATTCGTCCACTTCCAACACTTCACTTAATGTGACAGACACAATCTCCTCTTCAAAAGCAATAACCCTTCTAAAAGAAAATATAATGAACCCTGTTCTGAAGGTGATTTCAAAGCAATAGACCAGCATACAGGTTCAGGAGATTACACAGGACTGACTTTCAATCACCATGTTTATCATCAAAACACTTGCATGCAATGCGTGCCTCGACAAAAAATAGACAAATATGTTCACAGTTGGTTTTTCTTCCTTTCGGCTCCCTGCTTTTCTCTCTCTGCCCCTCTGTTTATACTCCCACACAGCAACATTACTCCCTCCATGTCTTTTCCATTCTGTAATTTGTCTTTGACTCATCCAAATGCTTGATTCTGTATTATTCTGCTTACAGTCTCTCTATGGCAGCCAGGTGTCTATTTATGGACTGTACCAATGTCAGAAATGACAGGGG
>NW_011369945.1:11412541-11442096 GCF_000735185.1 Notothenia coriiceps | reverse complement strand
GGGGGGGGAGCGAGTGACTCATGAAATGGGGAAGGATTATAAAGCAGAATAGCCTCCATTTAGAGAAATTAGTCCTTTCTGTTGTTCTATTCTTCCGTGCCGGTGAAGAGAAGGAGGACAGGGATATCTAAAGCCAGCATGTGGTTTTAATGGCAGGCTCACTGAGTGACAAAATAAAGGCTGTGATTAGAGCGCAGATGAGGTAAGAGGAATGGCTCTACTCCTACAAAGTCACTTTAACCTTACAAGGGAATAGCTAAATTGGCTGAACATTAAAAAAGATTCGGTGCCAACTAAAGTAAGACTGTAACTAACACTTGTTTCCAATGTTCCCAAATCATATTTTCCTAAAGCCCAACATGCTACAATTTTTAAATAACAAACATTTAGCCAAATTGATCATAAATGAGTTGAATGGGGATGTTATTCATTAACTGTTCAATTGACAATAAGAATTTTGACAGTTTAATCAGTAAATCAGTTAAACAGTTAAGACAACATTGACTGCAGCTAGGCTTGCATGTTTACAAAAAAAGTATTATTAGTCATTGTATTGAACATGTTAGAAACAAAACAAACAATAATTATAATTATAACAAAGAGAAGGAAAATAAAAAAAACTGTCAAGGTATAAAAAAATTATTTCTCAAATAGTTTCTGTCATGTTCAAAAGGGGCAAGAAGAAGCTTAAAAAACGTTTCTGGTCCTACGCCCTCTAACGTACATTCCCCATGAAAATCAAAGTTTAGGTCATCGGCATCCGTGATATTTGATTCATTGTTTTAAACAAATCTTTTTATTTGAATCTGTCCTTACACAACTTGTTATCAATAACATAAAAAACTAATAAATCCTATCACATCCTAGGGCTGCTCAATTAAATCGTAATTTAAATCGCGATTACGATTATGGCTTGCAACGATTACGAAAACAACGTAATCTAAATAAAACGATTATTTTTTTATTATTACTTTTTTTTTTTATAATAATAATAACTTTTTTTTGGTATTTCTGTTGAATTATACTTAAAGTTCAGGGTAATCAACTGTTACTTCACATTTTTTCTCTCCAATAAATGGATGTTTTCAAATTCAATGAATAATCGCAATTACAATTATTGACCCAGATAATTCCAGATTATGATTTTTGCCATAATCGGCAGCCCTATCACATCCTCCCCCTTAAATGTAACTGTTCAGCTCTTAAATGCAGATGATTCACCTTGAAACTTATTTCAAACCACAACAGACAGGGTTGAACTAAACAAAGGACAACATGCCCTTTTCAAGGCTCTATTGACATCCTGCACGCAGGCACAAGCAACTGATGGAGGGAAGTAGCAAACTAATTGGCCTGAGAGGACACCGTGAAGCTAATCATGTTATTGGGCAGATGATTGTCTCCCTTCTTGGTCTTGCTAATGGTTAGCCGCCATCTCCAAGTCATTATGGACTCACAGTTCGTGACAGAAATCAATATGAGCCAACGAGAGCACATTTCAAAGGAAGCAGCAGGTGTTAAGCTTCTCCTGTGCAGCAGAAAAACACACCAGCGTTGAGGATAAGTGGCTAAGTGGTAACAAACCAATAAAGTGATGAAAAAGTAGATGGAGGAGAGGAACAGTGCAGTCAGATAAAAGGAGCACAGATCAATGGCTAAATTAATAGAGGTAAAGATGGAAGTAAAGAGAGATGTTGGATAAGAGGAATGTATCAACCCAAGGGATGGATAACTCACAGGGAAAGAGACAGTGGGGTCAATAACAAGAGGAGAGTTCATTAGGTTTTAATCTGTGTTTCCAAAGTATAAAGGGAGATAAGGGAATACACTGAGATCCAAACAGGCTCAAGATATGGATCTAACCAATGTGATTAGAAGCCTAGCAGTGGCTTACTGCATTTCTCCACCAAATGCAAAGCTCTGATTTCGGCCAACTACTTACCAAAGAGTGAGAATGTGTCATGCATTGGACAATTGTGTATTAGCAAGTGTGTTTATTCAGCGTCTGGTTCCACAAAACCTGTTCCTGTGAGCTAGCTGTAGTTGACAGCTCGTTCCTTCTGAATTCACACCCACGCCTCCGTCCTCAACTCTCTCACACACACAAACACAAACACACACACACACACACACACACACACACACACACACACACACACACACACACACACACACACACACACACACACACAGGCAGGCAGGCAGTCTAAATGAGATTATTTCTGACTCCTCCTTCCAAAGACTTATTCCAACACTAGTTGTAAGTGGGCTTGCTCGTCTTGACAGATTGTCTGTAAAACACCTGAGGCAAACACCCCGTACACATATTAATTAACACAAAAACTACAAGTTACCGGCATTATAAAACGCCAGCGGTGTCTTCCAGAGCTCAATATAATCAAGTGAGAACATACCTGTCTGGGAAAGCTGGTGTAGAACTCCGAGATTCAAGCGAGAATGAATGAGGGGACACCCACACACACATGCACACACCCCTCCCTGCTGATTACCTCACTTCCCATTACACATATGCTTTGGAAGCTTCTCAGGAAGTAAGGGGACCAATAAGAGTGAAGGCTTGAATAGAGGAAAGAAAGGAAGCAGAGAGAAAGACTAAGTGGGTGGTTTTAAGAGTGACAGAGCCGCCCCTGCTGCTTTTTCCTGTGGTACAGGCCAGGGTGCAAACCACACAAAGTAATGGGTAGCCTGTTTATGACGATGACACCTACATTACTAAGCTTTCAACGAGTTAAAGCTACAGAAAGAGGAAGAGAAACATAGATCAAATTATCTGAAAGTATCCATAACTACATGATGTATCATCAGACACACCCTAACCACTTATAACCTGTTTGAGTGCACAAACAATGTCTAAACCAGGAACTAGAGCAACTAGACTCCGCCCAAAAGTTGCAAACTAGGTCAGTAACTGTCAACAAGCTGGACCAGTGACTCCTAGCTTGTTTTCACTTGAATGAAAGCAAAAGCTGTGAAGACACTATTTTGTTGGGGGTCAATTTAAAAGGTGGTGGCTGCAGGGTTAAATAACCGTGGTCATAAAGAGCAGTGCCTTTAACAAGCCCAGAGTTCAACGCTTCACCTGAACTCATCCGGCCACGTTGAGAGCCTTCACCACCATTTGTTTTACTCCTAGGACTGTGGACGTTTGTTTTGACCTCTCCATTTGATTCATATCACATCTTTGTAAGTTATGTCTGTTGAAATCTGTTGTTTATTTTGACTACCTTAGCATGCGGATAACCCTGTTGCATCATCGCTTTGCCACCAGGTTGCAATGCGTATAGATTAAAAGAAGGGGGGCAATTCTGCTTTCTTGTTTTCTCATCTTTTACACACAGTTGTTATTAGGGCTGCTCAATTAATCGTATTTTAATCGCAATTACGATTTTGGCTTGCAACGATTATGAAAACAACATAATTGAAATAAAAAGATTATTTTCTTATTTTTTTTTAAATTGGTATTTCAGTTGAATTATACTTAAAGTTCAGGGTAATCAACTGTTAAAAACATTTTTAATAAATGGATGTTTTCAAAGTAAATGGATAATCGTTTTTAATAATCGTGATATCAATTATTGACCCAAATAACCGAGATTATGATTTTTGCCATAATCGAGCAGCCCTAGTTGTTATTGCTGAGAATGACAGAGATACGACAAGGAGGAATCCTCTTAAAGCTTCCTATACACTACTTTCTCCGATCCCTCTTAATCCTTCCTCTTCCTCTTTCAATTTCCTGTCTTCTTGTGTGCCCGAAGAGACCAATGACCATCATCATCACTGATTTTCCAACTTTAACGCTAGCTTTTATCACCTTTGGTCCCAGCTCTTTTCCCCACAGTTATAAAACTCTCTCATAATCTATTCGTGTTCAGCCCACGGAGTTCACATTTAAATACTACTTATGATTAAGATGATTTGCTTGAATTCCAATGGATCTAAAAGTATGCTTCATCTACATTTGGTATCTATGCCTGCTAAATATTGTCAGGATATTTCCTTAAACCGCAGGCATTGATGACTCTAGCTGTGATGCTGGTTGACAACAGAGCCTGGGCTATCTTTCTGCTCTATGACCAGCTGGGTCTAACTGTCAGAAAGCATTAGGAGGTCTAAGACACCAGCAGCAACTGAATACCACATAATAACAAGCCTGTGCAGGCTTTTAACGCGTGCACGGATACACATTCACATCCTAATGACACCACTTTAACAGTGCACAAATACCCACTCAACAAACCCGTGTTTATTGCTTAAGGACAAACCTCTCTTGACAAGGCAAACACACTGAAACATGCATGGAACATCAACATACAAGAAAAGTATCAATATTAGGATTGAAACAGTATCTTATTATTAAGACAATATCTGAACACAACACCAGAAAAGCAGCCCTCGTTTGTGAAGGCCACAGATTGTAATTTTTCAACTTTTGAGACCAAGTTCAGTAGTCAAGGACATCTTTTCATGGCTCTAGGCTCTGCGGCAAAGTCCCCATTGTACAGGAGGAAACCCTGGCTGAATGAAAAGAGGAAAGACACCATCACATGATCACTATTATAAAAATCCTACAATGAATCATCTAACATTCCAGTGGTGTCTGTGCCCTTGCCACACACACAGTGGAATCATCTGAGGAAATATCCTCCTGACAGACCACACACACACACAGCTGTTACTGAACACTACTGTAACAACACAGGTGCAATGAAAAGCACGTTAGCTTAACACACTGGAACACCTTCCAACCATGAATGTTTATTCATTTCATGTTATCTAGCTAATTTAAATAGTAAGAATAGTTTGTCCACAGGCACTGCTAACCAGCTAGTTACAAACCAGCTACAAAGAAAACTGGGACCACGGCTTGCGTTTAAACAACGTGAAATACTGTCTAAAGGCTCTGGTAGCTCAATGGCCAACATCAGCGTTTCCCCACGTATGATTCAGTCTATTTGTTCACCCATATCAGGCAGAGACTGTACATTAATCCTCCGCGGTCACACGCTCTCTGTCTCGGCTCGCTGAATGACTTCGAGCTGTCACCACGGTTGCTTGTAGATTAGCTAGTTAGCTAGCTCGGCTAAGGCGCGACACCAAGTAAACTGTGGAAGTTACTGTTTACTTACGGGCATGCTATCTCGTCAATTTCCTGGTGTCGCTGTCCTCTGTCGTTCCAACAAGACAAGTAAAAGGATATCAATTCGCTACTCAATAAATCTCCTCAATAATTCATCAACATCAGCTCCTTCCATCTTCATTACTTTCTCCACTCAGACTACTCTAGACTAGGAGACTCGGTCTCGACGGAGTGACAGACGTCTAAACCAATGGGTGAGTGGTATATGATCCAGTCGCAACAACCCCCAAATGCAGCATCCAATCAAATTAGACTCTAGGAGGCATGTTAATAATTTCCACCACCGAGGTAGGTTGTCGCTGTCAGTCACTGCTCTTTGACAGCAATTATCTTCCACTGATGCTTTTATTGATCACCAAATAAGTTATTTATTGACATGTTATACTATAGAATTATTGTAAGAACAAATCATTATACCGAATCATATACATTGCAGCTGAGAAATGATTAGCCAATACATGTATTCAATTAGTTTAATTAAAATATATTATTTAGATTTAAACTGTAAACATAATTTGTAACATTCAAAAAACCATTGCATCGAACAAACATGGAATTAAAGTCATTATGGACATATTTATATGTGTTTTTAATAAACACATATAATTATGTTTTTATTACATTTTAACTTCCAAACTTTCTCATATGGAAATGAACAAACCATCCTGCACACATTTCATGAAAAATAAACCTGTAAAGATTAGGGCAAGAGTACAACTCTAAAAATATCTGACGGATAAATAATGCATGACCACTTGACAATGACCTCGAGAACAATGGATTTTCCAAAATTAATTATCAAGATGGCACATGACCCTGTGTTTTCATGCAAATAACAGATGGAAAGCTGGGTTTTAATCAGTTTATAAATACATGGGCTTTTTTGGATAATAATCAGGAAATCTGCCTCATGTCCTATTGCCATTGCATCTGTGGGGCACTCTGTCCTGTCCTTTGTACATTATAGAAGATATGTAGTATAATCCTATGCAAGTCACACTCACAATTATCCTGTTTAAGAAAAGCCAAAGAACAATCTCTCCTTGTCGCCCAAATGTTGCAAATTCAAGTGTCTAATCAGGTAGAAAAGTGTGTAATATATGTTTTTTATTGGTATTGGAATATTGGGAATTTACATTCATGTAGTGCATTTTAGAGAAACAAAATAATTGGAGGAATATAAATTGAGGTGCAACCCATGGAAATGTAAAGTGATTCTGCAATGCCACCTAATGTTAGTGGGTAAGATTACACCCTGCAAGGAAAATAATGTAAGTCATTCTACAGACATCATCGTTTAAATATAAAAATAAGTCTAAAAAACCTGAGACTTTTTATTAAAAAAATGATAAAACATTTAAAAAAAGATATCATTGTAAAACTCTGTGTACTGATAATAAAGGTGATGTAAGGTGCTGCAAAGCAAAGACTTGGATTATTTAAATGCATGCTGTTCTGTGTGTGCCTTATTGTTTTTAAATGTTGTGTAAATGGTGGATTTAAAGTGGACAACTAAAAAAACATTAAAGATAAGCCCCTGCTATCTGTGCAGCCTCAGTGAAGACTTCCCCGGCCCGTTGTCTGTATCCTAGTGCAAACTCCTTCGCCCTCCTCACTTCTTTCAGGTTCTCCTCCAGGTTCTCACTCAGCCTGCCATGCTCCTGGTAAGTTGCTGCAGCCCCCTTCACTTGTTCAGCCATTTGATCCTTGCTACGGAGCAGCCAGCCAATTAACTCTTGAAGTGTGGTGCCCTTTGAGATGGTGGCTTTGGCACTCGCCGAAATGCCCTTCACTTCATTCTGAGCAAATTGCAGATGTGGAGGCAGTGGTTCCTCATCACTTTCATCCACACGAACCACATTGAGGGAGAATTCGTATCCCTTTATCTGAAGTGAGACCCTGTACTTGGCCTCTGGAAGTGGAGAGTAATGGAGATTAAAATACAGAAACCAAGAAAACCGAAGCAAGGGAAATCTGCCATCAAGTTTTCTCCACTTGCAGGGAGTGTGTCACTTACTGTGCTCGTCTCTGATCATCCCCACACATTCGGTTAAAGCCAGAGGGTCATTGTGGTTACAGCTGTAGCTCTGGCGCAGGTTTCTGATATTTCGGACCATGGCCTCATATCGCTCGTGCTGTTCATTGAAAGTCTCTGCCATGTCAGAAAACCTCTGGTCCAACTCTGGCACACACACTCGCCTCATCACCAGCCTGCCAATCCGCTTTACGGTCTGTGCATCTGGAGGGAAAAGAATGTCACACATCAGGCACAGACACACAGAAAAGAACACATGTGGTTCCAGTTCACTTACAGTTGTATGCATTGGAAGTGTAAAGGTCTGAAAGAAATGTACCACTGTGTGCTGACCGGCTCTGCCTGGCTGATCCAGCTTCATTCAGATCTGATGGTCCAGGGTGCAGGAGAGGCTGTCTCTAAAATATAAAGCAGACACGCTTTCTTTACATATCATTTATTTTACTGGCACTTTTTAGAAAGACACGCAAAGCACTAATAAGGCTGGACACTTGTAATGACTTTGTTATAAACTCAATGCACCAACCAATGTTTTGGAGGAAAACAAATATATATATATATAAATGTGTTTCCTACCTTATTAATCATTGAGACATTATTATACTTTCAAGTTATATTATATAAAGGGATGGGACAATATCAATTTATGTGTGAAAACAAATCTAAATAATAGTCGAATATATACTTTATTGGGACAATAATGAATGTCTTCATGATTTTAAAATATACCTTTATTATTATTTTTATTTTTTTTCATTTCATTTCAAACCTTTATTTAACGAGATTGGTCCCATTGAGATCATAGATCTCTTTTTCAAGGGAGACCTGCAGCATATAGGTTCCACATGAAACATAAAACAATAAAGGACATCATACATTATATTTACAGGATACATTTACATAGTTATAGACATTTACAAGTGCCCATAGTATCAACGAGCATTTCATTTAGCCTAGCTTTAAAAACATGCAGATGAATGATATTGCTCAGTTTCAATTCTTGCTGAAGATTGTTCCAAGCAAGTGGAGCTGCCTTTATGAGAGAAAGAGCAGGCTAACACTTCTTGTTGTTGTTGTTGTCGTTGTTGTTTATTAGGCTACATTGTATTTGTGCAGAGAGACATGTGATTTACGATTACATTATTTAAGATTGGTTGCTTTTGTGTGTCATGTATGTGATACAAGAAAAAAAAACGTGTTTCCAGTGTGTTTCGTAGCTTCTCTAAGAGTTTTAAGATAATCCTTTTATACAATTATCGAAAATGAGTCTTCTAGTCTTGTTATACAACATGAAAATAGTTTAACATGGAACATCCAATGACAATTATATACAATACATTATTATTTAAAGCATAACATCTTTATAAAGGGAGTAGTCCCCATAATTTTAACATTAAAAGTAGTAATAGTTCAATCTATTAATCTCACAACAGCTAAACAATGATCAAGTGAATCGTTTGAACTCGAATAGGAGGCGTTAACATTTACATTAAAGTCAATAAACACGAACCTCGTCGGCGGAGTCTCCACTTGAGAAGCAACAGCAGAGAAAACGGAGCATTTTCCTGCTGCTCTGGGGTCTCTCAATTTGTTTTCAGGTCAGTAATTTCTGACAATGCATTTGGAGTCTGCACATACCAACTGACGTCAACGTCACGCGACTCTATAAAACTTTTCTTCCTGGTTATGATTACTGGACAAGTGCACATATATGAGCATGTCAGACAGGTGCACCTACAGGTGAGCTGCAGCGAGATCAACAACACAAATCTGCTGTTGTTGCTATTGGCTGTTTTAGATCCTTGGATATCGAAAATGTGTCTTTCCAAGTGCTTGAATAGCTCTGAGTATTTTTGTTGTGAAAAGAAAACCCAACAATGCCCGCTAAAATAAATTAAAATATATGTGTAATTGATGAATAAATCAGTTCCGCAATCCTGCAGGTGCAAGTGTAAATTCTCACATCTGACGGTAGGGGGCGACGGCGAGCATCTTCAACCAAAGCACAAACCGTAGAAGAAGAAAACAACCACAACCCAAGCTAAAGTCTGCAGATGTAGCTTAACAAATACACAATTTTTATCATTTTGTATGTACAGAAAGTTATGTTTTATGATTTTATCTCTAAGAGTCGAAGCTGTTGACACATTTCGGCTTTTTTAGTTTATTTAAAAACAACAAGCTTCCTGCTAATCAGTTGCTGAGCGACAACAAAGAGGCTGCAACTGCACACACTGCTGGCAGTGGTGCAGAAAGAGTCATTTCATAGAACAGATCACATTAATCTGGTTGACATGACGGGGGTGGCCTCTCCAGAGAAGTCGCCAGGCGCCAAGAAGAAGAGCGAGAGGAAGTGTGCCATCAAGGAGGAGCACAGACAGCTGTCCGGTATCATGGGAGTCATGAACAACCTAAGGAAACAGGTATGTGTGTGTGTGTGTGTGTGTGTGTGTGTGTGTGTGTGTGTTGTGTGGTGTGTGGTGTGTGTGGTGTGTGGTGTGTGTGTGTGGTGTGTGTCCTTCCTTGTCCTAATGCTTTCTAACTGTGTATGCTTTTTTCACACACATGTATACTGTAATACACCTGATGTGCAATAACACTGCCTGTAAATTTGACAATAATATATGTGCAATATACAATCATTTGCAATATACCCTCGTGCAATTCACGCTTTCTTTTTCTTTAAATGTATTTACAATCTGTAAAGAGTACCAGCAACCTTTTTAATTGAATATGGTCACTTTAAAAATATATATTGCTTCTTATTTTTACCATGGTGTACTTATCTGTTATTAATGTTGAATTATTGTCTTTTTTATTTAATATGTAAACCATTTTTTTCTTTACTTTATCTGCACTATACTTCTGCTGTTGTAATGCTGTACATTTCCCCGTTGCGGGACAAATAGGGAATTCTGACAGATTTTCCTCTTCAGGGTACCCTCTGCGATGTGACCCTGATGGTTCAGGGGAAACACTTTCATGCCCACAGGGTAGTGTTGGCAGCTGCCAGCCACTTCTTCAGTCTCATGTTTACCAGTAAGTGTCTACAACGAAACACAGAACTTTTTTGACAGGACAGCCACTTAATATTTTGTACAACTAGCCCAAGATATTACTGGAGATAGTTAATGGACACACCATTGCCTGCTGTGCCAAAACACTGGCTTTCGTTAACATGCTCCACATACTTAGAATGTGCTTCAACAAAAAGCCTACATTGTGATTAATGCTAAGACAATTCCCGATTTTAAATGCATATCTTCTTGGTTTTGAATTGGTTTTTGGTTTTATTTATATAACCATGTATGTTTTTATTATTGTTGTTTGGTTTTAGTCTGGTCTGCATTTATCGTATGTACCTCTGCAACATAAAAACATAGTGATAAAATGCCTCTGTTGCTACATGAGATTTAGAACGGAATATAATATTTTTGGAAAGTCACAATATTATTTAAGCAGTGGTCTTACCAAGCTGTTGCTAGGCATAACAAGAAACTTTATCTGCCATGCATGGTTGGTAGGTTTCTGTTTTCATTGAAATATAAATCTATTTTTCCTTACCTCTAGCCAGAATGATGGAGTCGACCTCCCACGAGGTGGAGCTCAGGAGTGCTGAGCCAGAGATCATTGAACTTTTGATTGAATTTATCTACACAGCTCGGTAAGCGTATTGGCTAAAAGTATAGAGAGTATATTGTGAAATATAGCAGTATTGATTTAAGGCATATGGGGCAACTTAAAATGTAATGTGACCAGAGGCCTGTACTACGAAGCCGGATTTTCGCTTAGCGAGTTAACTTCAGGGAAAACTTTGGGTTTCCGATCCTACGACGCTGGTTCACTCCTTAGCGGGCTAGAACTCCATGGTAACTTATGCTGAACGGCTAGCCTGGTCCGGAGCAGGTTAGGTTCCAGGATAAGAGATCTACTCAGTGAAAGCACCGCCTGCTGACCAATCAGAGCTGAGTGTGCAGAGTTTATAGCGATCAAGTCATATTACAGGATAAAGGAAATACAGTTTAGACTGCCGTTGCAGGAAAGACGGCCGGCAAAAATCAACTGACTGTGTGAACGCGAAAATGAATAGAATATNACACCCTGGCTTCATGCGCATGCCTGCTCCGGTGTGTGTTCCCCTCAACCGGGTCCGTGTGGAAACATATAACAACTATTGTAACATCTACTAAATGTAGCTACAGCATACAAATACAGAAAGTAATGTAGGCCTAATTCTCCGTCTGAATGTGGTGCACTTTTGCTAAATGTTTCGACAAATTGCTCGTGTTACCGCCCTTACATGCTAAACTCTTATGGCACTTTTGGCAACGAGCATTGTCCTCATCCAGACGGGTAAAGTTGAACCAGACCTNCGTCTGAATGTGGTGCACTTTTGCTAAATGTTTCGACAAATTGCTCGTGTTACCGCCCTTACATGCTAAACTCTTATGGCACTTTTGGTAACGAGCATTGTCCACATCGAGACGGGTAAAGTTTAACCCACAACTCAGAGGTCTCTCCGCCATCTCCTCCGTGTGTGTGTGTGTGTGTGTGTGCGCGCGTGTGCGTGTGTGCGTGTGCGCGCGCGTGTGTGTGTGTGCGTGTGTGTGTGTGTGTGTTGCTGCTGCATGTAGCAGCTGTGTGTGTGTAAACTGCCCCGCCCCCTCGCAAGCAGACGGGGGAGAGAGATATCTCGCCTGGATTGGAAAGATCGAAAATACAAAAAATAATCATAGACGCATTTTTTGCATATTAGAAACGGAGTTGGCGTTACTAAAACTGTAATGTAATGTTTGTGTAACAATAATAGGCTACATATGACATATATTTTTTACATGTCTCCAGTAGCGATAAAAAGACCGATAACGTTGGAGCTTAATGGTACCACAGTCTTTAATAATTCAGCCCTGAGGCCCGGTACCCATCCCTACACATGAGTGGCTCGGCGGCCACAGGTTGTTTATCCTTGACAGTCGCACATGGGCACACACTGAGAGTCTTTTCATATTCAGCAAATGTGTTCACGCTAAACAGCAGACCTCAAGAAGAAATAAGACTTTCATTCACTCACGGCAAAACTTACTTTACTTACTAATTTATTCACGGTAAAAAAAATGCACCCCCTATTCCATTGTCATGATGGACCCACAGCTACGCCACTGGTATGAGGCATGGCTACAATGGGTGAACTGTTTGGTATTTTAAGCAAAAAACTTCACAGACATGTTTTGTATAGGTATGGCCCTACAATATTTCCAATATAGCATAATAGGTCCACTTTAAGGTTTCATAATGACACAATGCCTGTTTTCTTATTCATCCATTTCCTCCCACATCCTCATCCATTACATATCCCTTATTCTATGTAGGTCCTTGTTAATTGCAATTGGTCTTGGCCTGGAGAGGTTACGAGTGTTCCAGCTCTCTGAATGCAGTGAATGAATGTGGCTTGTTGACTCCAAGTCGCGCTGGAGTGTGCATTCAGAATACCAGAATGCCAAGTCCATTAGAGTGAGAAGGGTTCATTTGTCACAGTTTCCATTGGTGTGGCTGTAATGACCAGGTAGCTGATGAATGGCCTGACCTTTTCCTCCCCCCTTATAATCAAGTGTTCCCAGTAGATTCCTAAGCCTAATTTGTGGATGTCTTGGATGCTGACACAGTCTGGTATGACACAAGCTTCACGGTATTCAGAAACTGAAACGAATGTTACATTTAAATATGGTACGGTGGGGTCATACAGCAACCCTGACAAGCTTAGGATTTCTCCATATACTGTGAGTTGTGTCTGCATGTGGCTCTAGTAAGAGCAAACGTATTGCAAAGAATGTTGTGTGCTTAAAAAATAAATAAAAATTAAATGTATTAGTAAACAGTGTGTTTATCTGTTCCTACTGTAAGCTGAACAAGTTAAAACATGCCCAGATAATTAGCTTTATATAAACTAAAGGTGTAGCGCTCCATTGATATTTATTGATATATCAATTCAATGATCAAAACGCCAATATCGTACATTTAAAAAAACGATGAATGTCATCCTAAGAGAGGCCAATATATTGAGTAAATAACAACAACGGCTCAGGCTCACTTAAGGCGTGCTGCCCTTGTACTTCTTTTCACTAAGTGAAAAGGGTAGGATGTACAGATGGCTCTTCACAGCTTATGATTTCCACATATAGGCCTACTGGTGGACAAACTTCTAACAAATACAATTCCATAATGCTGTTTCTATAAACTGCGTTGTTAAGCTGTGCTTTAGTCCGAAAGCTAAGATGTAAAGTTCCACTTTTCACCTCTACAACAGGGAAGGTGAAGTGTTCCAATTGAGCTGTCTGTCATATTTACTATGCATGCCATAACCTCCACACAAATCACGTGTCCCCTCCCCATCGTTCCATCACCAACTCATGTCATGTATGGATTTGGCGGCTGTGGATGACTTACAGTGGTGGTTGAAGCAATCAATGCACATTATGGAGTAAGTTATGCTGTCATTACAGGGGCTGAAGTGAGTTGTCATGCAGGAGGAGGTACACTTTATCAGAATAGATTAAAACAAGTAAGTCAGAAAAAGTACACACCAGTGACTTATAGATACTACGCAAAGTCAGAAGGCTGCTGTTCTGCCCTGCAGGCGCCGCGCTGTTCCTCCCTAATTCTATCATTCCAGATGATCGAGCCCAGAGCGAAACACATGGAGGATTATGCTCCGTGTTCGATCGTGAGCGGGCAGGAAACCAAGAAATCAGCATGTGTGCGGGCTGACTGGCAAGTTCACCATCATCCAGGGAATACAAGTACCTGGCAACAGCACAAAAATGAATGTTTAAAAATAAAAAAACAAGCCAAAGAACAGCATGTCTGTCCATGTGATAAGGCCCTGCTGGGGACAGTGGAAATTAAGAGGACATAATACAGTCACTTAAATGTGTGTTATCTCTGAGACAGTGACACTGTGCTGAGTCTATCCAACCTGTTCTGTTTGTTGTGTTGGACTTGTATTTGCTAAATCTTGAATATATAGACACAGCATGTACAGAAATAAATGTACAGTGGAAGGAGAAAGAGCTGACCGGCTCAGGTAAGAAATGTAGAGACGGGGGAGGAGAAGTTCAATTGAAGGGACAAAAATAGGACAAGTACACAAAGCTTAGATTCTCTTCCCCTCACAGAGCGAGAAACAGCTGACTGAAACCCATTTCCAGTCTTTCCATGCGCAGAGAGGAAACACCATTTGCATTTCATTTCAATAATATCTTGAAAGCTTTTCCCATACTAAGTTATGCCTTGGCACTTATAAATAATTAAATCATTACACTAATGACTTCAAATACTTCAAATAGCATTCGTCTTTTTTGTACTTCCTTTACGAACAATTGGAACAGAGCACAAATGTTTTTGATATCATTTTATTTTTCATTAAAGTCAGAATTTGTAACAGCCAAAAGGAACTTCAATATTCAATCTTCAGTGTTGTTTAATCCTCACTAACATGAAAACAGACCTCTTTGTGGCTTATTGTTATGAGCAGAGAGCCTGCCAAGAAACAATATGACTTGAATATGCTTTTCAAATGTCATTTATTCCAGCTCTGCAAAGTGCTGTGATCTGAATAGCTAACTAGCATAGATCTGGTTTCAGACAGTACCACTCCTTCACACATCAACCCTCTCACACACACACACACACACACACACACACACACACACACACACACACACACACACACACACACACACACACACACACACACACACACACACACACACACACACACACACACACACACACACACACACACACACACACGCACACACACACACTGTACAAACACCCTCTTGCAGATATTAGTGGCAGCACTCTATGTGATCTGCAGATTCGCTCCCCAGTGACGGCAGTGAGCAGGAAGTGGGGGGTGCAGAAGCATGCATACTAATATCGGTATATAGGTATACTGTGTATGTATATAAAGTAGTGGATTGCCAAGTTATTCACGTTATTTATCAATCAGCTATGACTCATGGAGTTTCACAAATTCATTGATATAGTTTTGAAAATACGATACATGAGATAAGTTAGTTATATAACCACATTAATGTTATAATAATAATAATAATAATAATAATAATAATAGATAATGTTACCACATATGTCTAGTTTAGCCATTTCTAATACTGTTGTTTCTCTATTGGATCAATTTTATTTAGTTTGGTTCCCAGATGATGAACTAAGGAGGACATTATATAACCATTGACTTTGAAACTAAAGATATATCTTAAGTTATAGGTTGATTAATGGATGAATCGCCATGCAATTGCGATATTGAGAACATTTTGTCTAATATTTCTGTTTATGACCGAATACCTGAATTGAATGACGTTCTAATCATCCTCATCTGTACTTTATCTAAAATGCTAATTAGCAAATGTTAGAGTCCTGCTAAATCTCAGCATGTTGGCAAAGTCATTGTAAACATGTTCTAATGAGCAAATGTTGGCATGCCAAAAGGCTAAACTAAGATGATGAATGAGTGCAACTAACCATTCGCTTGTTAGCAAAGTCATGTTAGCATGTTGCTATGCAAGCTTAAGCATTTTGTTTACGGTACTGCAGTGAGTAAGAGCTGCAAGCATACCTGCAGATCACCTGCCAAGTCTTGTCAAAACATCGTAAGGCTTTACCATTGTTAGGTCTTTACTTACTAATGGGGAGTTGTTGTTTTTGTCTCTAGCCATTCCTATCAACCCCCCCACCATCCTTCCATGCACCTGGTTCTTCTGCCAGAGCAGGCAGAGGTTTGGATAAAGGCCTGACTTGCCGCGGGGGAATGTAACCACACACACTGACCTTTGCTTGCTCCACAGACTGCCAATGCCAAGCCCTTACCTCCCCCACAAAGAGACACTCCTGGAGGGGCCAGCTCTGCAGCACTCTAAACCTGGCAGACCCACACTGGCACAGAGGGAAAGGGAGAGGGGGGGGGGGGCTGGACAGACTTGGGTCCACCATTTTGCCCATCTGCTGTTTGAAAGCCCATCATGGCAGACTGTAACTGTGTCGTCTGCACTCACCTGCTCACAGTTTAGACACTCTGAGTTGCAGATAATGAAATGGGAACCAGACTGCAGACGATGGAAATACATACAAACCAGTGGCAGTTTGTCAATATGAGAACAACAGTGGTTTTAATTAAACAGTGAATATTGATTGGACAGTGTCATTGATTAGCCAGTGACAGTTCCCTCATGACTGCAGACAAATGAATACACAAGTAGTCTTTCTTAGAGAGTTAAACCTGACCTATTTTGCTAGTGTTGTTTGGCAGGCACATTCCTCATTTGAAGCAATAATAAAAAGTTACATATTTAAAAAAAACATCATTGAATAAAATAGTAAATCTGATCTATTACAAAGGTGAAACACATAAATAGGCTAAATAAATATTGTTTTTATTACTAGTTGTGAGATACATTGGAGGCAAAGTATGCAGATTTTTTTTTATTTGCATGACTAATGTGATTTACTGGAAATCATATTAAAAAGCGTTATTTGGCTGTTTAATGTAACATGTAGGGAGAGCAGGTATTAATCAAAAAGTCATTAAAAGGTGGAGGCCGTGAAAGTAGGTAAATCGAGTGTGGAGGTAGGATTTATCGCACATTTACTTAAATAACTCAGCCATTAAATATCTTGACTAAATGTGTAAGTTATCATCAGGAAAATAATAGGTCACTATTTGTAAAAGGAATATTTAGCTCTCAGTCCTTCACACCATCAATATCATGTCTTCACCAAGAATGGCAGAATGTATCTTCTATCTATCCTTTAAAATAAAAATAGATCCAGCACATAACTCTCCATACAAACACTAAAAATACAGAATGGTTGCCATGGACATTCTTTATGTTGTTTTGTTTTCTCGCTTTCCTGCATTTCTTTCTCTAAATTCTACACACAAATATGTGAAGTTGTTTTCTCCTGTTGCTTGTGTTTTTCTTTTTGTATGTGTTTAATTGGGATGTGTTAAGCTTTTAGGGCCACTATACAAATGCAAAACAGTTACTTAGATACTGGTGTGTAGAATGTTCAACATCGGACAAAGCCAGGCTAGATGTATTTATGCTAAACTAAGCATGCCTCGACAGACAGAAATACAAGTAGGAATAACACCAAACTGCAAGATAAAGGACAACTGTTCGATGATGTGGATGACAAGAAAGATATTGTCGAATTTCCCACATTATAAAATGCATTTACTTGATAATTAATGTGTGTGGTCTCCATTATAATCCAACCAAACCAAACAATGCTGAACCATGCACAAAATCTACTCCTTGTATATATTCAAAGTCTTCGTTGGTATTCTCAGTGTGTGTGCTAAGCTTTTGGAATCGCACCAGTGTGTCTGAGCTCTCAGCGATATCTTTCGCAGCACTTTGTAAAATAATGGACTGGGCAGAGGGAAAATAAAACAAAATACATTCATTTGCATTACATTAATTGTACATTAAACATTCATATGGAGAAGTTGTATGGACCCAGAGCATAACTGCTGGAAGGGGCTTTGTTAAAGGGTGAGATGAGGGGAAGGGGAGACTCTTGCATGCACTAGCTTCCCTCCCATGTAACGCATTTTCATCAAAGTCTATTAGGGCGTCTTAATATCTTCCATAGGTACATTTGATGCATAAATGAGCATTTAAAACATGAAGTGCCAGCGTTAAATTGCCCTTATCCCATTAGTAATGGTGGGGAATTACTCTGCAGTACTGTATAAGCTAAGCTGCCCCCGTACACACACACACACACAAACACACACAGACACACACACACACACACACACACACACACACACACACACACACACACACACACACACACACACACACACACACACACACGCAGACATTTACATGCTGGTCACTGAAGTAAAGGCCAACAAAGGAATAAAACGCTTCATGTTTGAGAACGTTTAAATGTAACAATGACTCAATGGGCTTTCAAATAGCTGTTAACCTGCTGGCTTATCATAAAACGCTTTTGCAGAGAACGTCTCTGGTGCCTTTTAAAAAGCAGCCAGTGGGAACATCACAGCAGCCCATTACACTGTGAGATACTTGCTGAATCATTACACCATCTATTAGTTTAATTAATCTTTTGTAATACCATCATTGTAAGGGTTGGTGTGTGCAGTTCGGATTACAATCCATTAAATAACACAAGTCTGCACAATTTTAACTAACCTAGTCTGGGACACCATCTACAAAAGAGTGAGGGTGAGGAACTTATAAAATAAAATGGAGGGAATAAGTGAGTTCAGGTTTACAAACCAATAAATGTGCATTAAAATGTCCTCAAGCTATAAAAGGTTTATTGAGTATAACACAAATAAAACCTAGGGCTTATCTCCATTAAATACAGTATTCATGTCTTAAAACTAAATGCCTGAAGTCCTGATTTTGTTTAGAATAGCAATATAGCTTTCATATTGGAGTTCGTATATTTATTGTATTGCTTGACAAGACTTTATCTCTTCCCTTTATTTATCATAAGAGTTATTCTAGAAGAATGACAGCCCATAGTTTGGGAGTCAATTCCTCTTTTAATGGGAAATAAAAGCAATACAACTAAACTTAAAAGAGCATGTCACCAGCACATTTAAATCAAATGCTTATGTGGGTTTAATGACCACAAACAAATGTTTACTACGGTAGATAAGGACAGAGTTAGGTTAGTGTTTATCTTTTCTTCTCAGCAACAAGAGCAGAAGGACATTTCTTGTTACTATAAAAAACCCTTTAATGCAGCTAATACTTCCTGCTATGACAACTATCTTTGTTCCACAGGCCCCAATAGTCTTTGTGTGTGTGTGTGTGTGTGTGTGTGTGTGTGTGTGTGTGTGTGTGTGTGTGTGTGTGTGTGTGTGTGTGTGTGTGTGTGTGTGTGTGTGTGTGTGTGTGTGTGTGTGTGTGTGTGTGTGTGTGTGTGTGTGTGTGTGTGTGTGTGTGTGTGTGTGTGTGTGTGTGTGTGTGTGTGTGTGTGTGTGTGTGTGTGTGTGTGTGTGTGTGTGTGTGTGTGTGTGTGTGTGTGTGTGTGTGTGTGTGTGTGTGTGTGTGTGTGTGTGTGTGTGTGAGAGAGAGAGAGAGAGTTGTGTGTGTGTGTGTGTGTGTGTGTGTGAGTGTGAGAGAGAGAGAGAGAGTTGATGTGTGTCACTCTTCAGTAGCAGGTGTTTTTTTAACAAGCTAATCAAACTGTTTCCACCTGTTTTTAATTTGAGTGAGACGTTCCTGTAAGACCTGTGGGCAGCTGGTAAAGGCCGAGGATTACACTCAGGAACTGTACAACACATGGCTGCACCGCACACAACCTCGCACGAGCAGGTGTGCACAAGGGCAGACACACACACACACACACACACACACACACACACACACACAAACTCATATTTGTTTCACATTACGCTGCAATCCAGCAGGTTCGGGGGACCTGTAATGAGTTGCTGCTTTGGGATGTGCTTATTGTGTTTCTTTCAATCACTGGCTTAACATCAAGTTCTTTTTCCCCCCAAAATATATATATTGAATTAGGAGGGCTGAGTGGCAAACCACAATCTGATCCATTACTTTATTTTCATCTTGAAAGTTGTGAACTTGAAGTTTGTAATGAACATGTTAAGAAGTAAAACATCCGTCATTGAAGAGGTGTTCAATTAGTCATCACTTACTGAAAAATAAAACTGTTCCCTTAGTATTTTGCGGTCACAACATCTCAATTTAAAAAACGTGACTTTAAAAGTTTGCTTTGAAAGTTTGCAATGGTTGCATCAAGTCATGGATGAGTGATTGTGTCTTTGTATGTGCATGTGTTTGAACATTTGCCTGTGAGAATGGGAGAAAGCGAAAACTTGCCCGACACTTAATTCTGTGCCTCTGCTGTGCCAGGCCATCTCTTCCTCCTGTCCGCAGTATTGATTTATTCATTTCTTTTGCACTTGTTCCTCCATTCTTCCTGCCTTCCTCCTTGCCCAACCCATTCTTATTATTTTAATTATGACAGACTTATGCATTGGCCAAGCGCGTGTAGAGTAATTATGGGGAAATGAACCTGCGGGATGCACGGGCCATTGACCAGCATATTGACTTTGACTGCCACCACAAGCAATTAAACTTAAGCTTCTCTGCGTCTGTAGAAGCCCGCCACCTTTCTTTATTACCAACCACCGACACAGACAAACACTCAAACTGGATGCAAGGTCGCCAGAGAAGTGTTAGTCAGCATGTCATTCCTTCCTTCCTTCCTCGAGTGAGCATACAAAACGTTACCATGCATGAGACAGCGCTGAAGCTGACATGATCGTGGCCCTGCTCCCTGTGAGGACTTCTCAGTCCAAGAACCCTACAACTGTTTTGACATGCCTTTATCAAACATTTCTGCCCCATGGCCGGCAGCGAGGCTCCGACTACAGGGATATAATCCATCTGTCGAGCCATCTCTGAGCCACAGAGTGCTCATCCAGTGGGAAGGCTGTGGAAAGTCTGCCGCTACGGTTGTTTTTACTGAATCAGTTTTATAGAAATGTTGGTGAGAAGTAAGTCCATCCAAAGCTAGAGGGATTGAAAGCTGAAAAAGGGGGTTAGAAAAGGGACATTCAACACTCACAAAAGTAAAAGAGCTCAAAAGAACCACATAGTGTGCTTGAACTTGTAATCATAGATGAAATCATGTGTAATCCTGAGATTTATATGCTGTAGAACTATTGTTAACTTGAACAACTACTGAATGAGTGGTTTTGAATGCTGTAGAAACAGGCTCTAAACCTAACATTTTAAGCATTGTATATTTAAACATCAAGCAGATACAGAGCAACATTAGCATTTATTCAAAGTTATGTTTAAGAACACACGTGTGATGAATGTTAAATCCAGTTTTCCCTCTTCTTATAGCTTTGCTTTGCTCTCTAACAATTCCTGAGAGAAATATCTGGCTTTTTATCTGCTAGATATTCAACCTTTTTCATTTAGTGCTCGGCAAGAAGCGTACAGTTGCATTTAAGAGCCCTTCTTCCGTGTTTACTCAGGCATTAACCAATCAGGAAGAGCGTCTGCCTGTTTCACGCTGCAACATCTCTCTGTTAGTCAAAGTCATGGAAAGCTGCAACGTGCCAAACAATGATGAATGTGTCAGTGGTGTTAGCTAGTTACTTATGTTAACTAGCTAATTACTTATGCTAGCTGACTTTAAGTGATCGGTTCACATATTATCATAGTAATGCATATGCCACATACCCATACCCCTCTGTTTGTAAATTCCCCCCCTTGTATTTCATATCCCTTTCCCTTTCGTTGAATTTTGTAGCCCTGAGAATCACCTGATGCACACATATGCTCATTATGACTACTTGACAATTTCAGGGTCCTGGTATTGTGCATGCTGGCTGTCACACTTTAATAGTACAAAGCTGTGATGAGCCTCAAATGATGTTAACTGACACCTGATGTGAAAGGCCTGTTGTTTAAGCTGTTTGTTTGATTGTTTGTTTGTTTTAGCCTGCTTGTTTGCCGTGAATGGATCTAACTGTTAGATAAATGTGTGGCACATTTGAAGAACCAATAGCACATGTAAAAACAATGCAGTGACATTGACAGTAGCTTCTGAAAGGGAAATTGCAAGGATGCAAAGTGTGTATGCTAATGGCACTACATGCTCTGGAGCTGTTTGACGGGGACCCTCTTAAATTAGCATGTGAATGTCAACATAGATATATTTACTTGAATCTGTTTTTACCATTTCCTGCTCCCTAATTGGCACAAAATAAGATGCTTCTGTTCCATGGAACTTCACTTGTACAAATAAATGGCAGTGACACGTCCGCCATTCATGTCCTCTGTGACAGAAATTGGAAATTCTCCCTGCTGGGTATGCATGAAAGACGGAAAAATGCAGGGGAATCTGGCTTCTAAAATATTTGTTGTGCTTTCATTAATCAGATTTGACAGATGACGGGGAGCTTTACAAAGCTAATGGCGAGAAAATCAAAGCTCCTGTTATGTTTTCCTTTTTTCATCCGTCAGAGCGGAAATTAGGACATGATGTTTTACTAATATCTACAAATGATGCGTTGCTACAATGTTTGTGTGTGTAAGTCTGTTAAGTGGACGTTTTCCTATGTTGCTCCACATGCTTCTGTGAGCAGTTGCATTACACACAGTCTCACCGGGACTCTTTGTGAGTGCGCGGTGGCATATTTTTCAGGAGTTTGCCCTCTAGCCATTTCTATCCGTCTCTCCTTCTGAGAGTGATTCAGAGCAGTGGATTAGTGTTGACTGTCAAACAAACAGGCCTACTGCTAGGCTGGCGCTGTGGCTGTAACAGACCTCCTTAGTGTCTTGGGGACTGTGCACATATTTACTGAATAACATAGGCCAAGGTTTTAAGTGGCTGACTGCTGACTCTGTGTCTGAGGGGAGAGGATTTAAGCCTCTCACAGGAACCAACGGTCAGCTGTTAAGTAAGTCATGTCACTCAACTCAACATGGTACATCATTGTAGAGATTTATAAGTATTTATCGAGGTTACAGTCAATCCTATTATAGGATATCCAACTTAAACTAAATGAATAAATTACAGAAAAAATGATATTGTTTGCTAAACTGACTGTTTTTCTCATAGTTGGTGTCTATAATACTCGGATTTGAGAACGGAATGTCAAGAACATCAATTGTTAATCCAGGGAAAGAGCACAAGCTTCCTACTGATTTGAAATCAACTTGAGATAATATCAATGTGTGCTCCAAACGCTCCAAATGTCATCATACTACGTCCAGTTGAGGTGCTAAAGCCAGAAACTCGAAGCTGTTAGTGTGGTTCTAGGAAAAGTCAGGGCATCATTAGAGTCAGTGGGCAACACCTGCTGTGGGTTGAGTGTCTGACCCTAACCCTGATCTCATAGTAGAAGTAAATGTACCTTTCACAGTCCTTATAATAACCAATAGCTTTCCTTGGCAACTTTTCTTATACGCAGACAGAGGGGGTCTTTTACTCTATCACAGGCATTCTTGTTTGGCCTTGTCTCCCTGCAGTGGAGTGATTATCTGAGCAGAATATCACGGCAATCTATCAAATAGTTGTTGAAATATTTCAGTCTGGAACAAAGTGGTGGACTGACAAACTGACAGCAAAAACATTGTCATTCCTGGAGCGATGCCACCAGGGTGGCTGAAAATCAAACGGCTCACTTTCAAAAAAAAGTTCTGCAAAGGAACTGCCTTTAAATATGATACAGACTGAAGAAAAAGGCATACATAGTTTCAGAGAAAGTGTTGCCACCATGGCCCATAAGGCATTTTAGATGTCGTTCTCTCTGGGTTTTGAGCTGTGTAAGAGCCACCATTTTAATGTAGCGAATATTTCCAGTATTTCTATTTCTAGGAGGAAGGTAGCATGTCAGAGAATAATCGCATTTGAAGAGTAATTAAAGCTGAGGCCTGGGCTAAAAGCACATTTAATTGATTACCCTGGATTCTCTCTGAAATAGGTTAAAAACTCTCCTAAAATGAGTTCCATTAGTCTCCCGCTCACTATTTATATTCTCTGGCTCCTCTCTTTATGATCCAGCTGAGATGGTTCTGATTAAATTGCCCTGTATGTACCTCCCTCGCCTCTGCATTGCTCCACTTCCTTTAGATCATCCCTCGCTCTCACCCTCTCCGCTGCTTGATATCCCCCATTGATCACACACCCAATTTACTTTGTAAAGTCAGTCCTCTCTATGTCTCCCTCTTTCATGTACTTCTCTGATGTTAATGATGTCGCTATAATGTATTAGCTGGCTGCAACCATGTCTGCATCATAGGCTTAGCAACCGGTACGACCATAGACTCTAACTAACCTGCACTCATCATGGTAACGGTTGATCTGTTTATTGACTCTTTTTCCCAACAGGCTTCAGAGGTATTGGACCTCTTTTTTCTTGAGGTTTTTTTGGGTAAATGGATCCTGTTTTGTGCATCCCCACACTGGCCCAACTTCAAGTCGGTCCAGGAATCCAATAAATGCGGAGAATGTCAACCGATATAGGCATCCGATTCCAATTTGCCACTGGCAGCACTTTTAGAAGGAATTTCTTTCTGGGTTTTCTTTTCCCATACCTGGCACTGTTACTAGGGTGAAATTCCCATTCATCATAATAACCAGTGTTGAATGTCCATTTATCAAGCCCTGAATGCCAGTGCTTTACTGTGGCAAGTTGAGCCAGGGGGATTTACCTTCTAATGACTGCCCTAAAACCGTGTAGTTATGAGACAAATTACACGACAAAGGAGGGGGGAAACAAGATGGCCAACAACCCTGACTTAAAAAACATTTGATGGAAATTCCCTCTGGCAGTCAATCTCTTCAGAGAGGACAGGATTTTGAGAAAAAGTCCACAAATCAGCAGGTTTCCTATCTCTGACTCCATTTGTTGTGTCTCAAATTGGTTTGGCTTCTCCAAAAGGCGTTCATAGATCTGTGGTTGATATTCTAAGTTCATCATCTGTCAACTCCACCAATAGACACATAGTCTCTCTGTGTCTCTCCCTCATTCTGTCTCACTTCAGACCTTGTGACTGGGGCAATATATTAATGTGATGAGTCTCCACCTTCACCGCCAGACTGATCTGTAATGCATGCCTGTTTGAGCTTTCTGCAAGCCAACATGAATTTGCCCAAAATGTGATTAATAATACAACCCCTGTATCCCACAAGGTAGCATTTTGATGAATTAACAAATCGGGTGTGAATGTCTCCCATTTAATCACACTGAGAGATGAAACGCTGGACTGGTGGGGCAGGCTGGGTGAGTGGATCCACAGTAATCTGTTTCTATCCATATCCCAGCTAAGAGGAGGAGCAAGCGATGACTCGGCACCCACTTTGGCTTGATAGAAATCCAAATGGTGAACGAGAAGATCTGAAAGCAATGGAAACTGTTTAAGCAATTGCTGCAGCAGATGTAATTTATTTACTGTCAAATTGAAGTCTATGCCTTGTTTATGCAAACCAGAACTCACTTGTAATCAGTCTGCACAAATCCAAGAATGCACATATACAGAGAGTATGACTATCCACTGAAAAATGTGTTATCTATTTCAATAAAAACACATATTGTTGGAGGAATACACACTAGTAAACACTCCCTAAATAGGAAGCAGTGGAAGTTGAGAAACAAAAAAAAACATAATTGGTGGAAGTTTAAAACAAGAAGAAAAAGAAAGGTAGAGAAGAATGGAGAATAAGAGGAAAAAATATCAAGTGCTAAGTGTGACTTCATGCAACCTAGACATTAAAAAAACTTTAAACTGCGAGGGGGAACGTTTTTATAAAGTAGAAGTTCTTCGGCTAAATCAGCACTCTGTCAGATAACTGAATAATAGATTGCTGCCGGTCAAACCACTTTTAAGAACTCTGATTAGTTTTTTATGTTGGATTGAATCCACCCACCATAAGGCTGTGGGGAAAAACCTACTGGCAAGTCTCTGGATTTACCTGTTACAAATAAAGTCTTCTCTGATTTAAACTCTCCCGATACTCCCCAAAGTAAACTAGGTTGTTTTCTTTCTTTAACTGCATCTCTCACTCTCTTGTCTCATTCCATCTGTCTGTCTCGCATGTACTGTAAAGAAAATGTAACCTCTGTGGAGAACAGAATGAGCACTGGATAGTTTGAGGGGAAACAGATGGGAAGAGAGACAAACACTCGCTCAAAGCCCAAACAATCCAGATCTTCTTCCCCTTCACCCCCAGTTTCTCTCTAACAAGCGACATGGAGCTTAAGGTTATGTGCGCACAGTAGCTGTTGCCCCAAGAGTAAGCATGGCACCCCAATTAGTTTGGAAGTGTGTGTGTATCTGTTGTATTCCTGGTACTCTGTATGCATGGGTAAAAACAGCAGTGCAAACAGACTAACCATGCTGTGCCCCAGCCTTGTGTGTGCAGTAGGGGAAAGACCTCCCTCAGGGGAACAACTTCTGTTCAAAAACAGGAAGAATACTGACAATATCTCCTTCTTTACTTTTAAGATATGATCCTATACCACTACCTGGAGACACTTTTGCATCAGAGCTCATAACAAGTAATAATGGCTTTAACAGCTGAAGTAGTCTACGATCAATATTTGGTTAAGATAATGTCTAAGACTCTTTGATTTAAAGTAAAAGTAGGGATCAAACTCAATTTCCATTTTTAGATTACTATGGGAAACCTGCATTATCAAGTCTAAGTGATCTAAATGGACCAGGACCTGCTCTTAAAACCAATCTCCCTGGATTTCTTTAGAAAAATGCACTTGTGTTTCTACTTTCTTGTGCACTTGAGATATTTCATAGTTATTTTCTGTATGTTTTTCCCTACATGATACATTGTAAGGGCGTCTTTCATTTGGAATATTATTCTATTTTCAATTCCAGCTTTTCAGGGTGGATTAAAATGAATAATGCATCCACACAGAGGGATTTTAACTGTACATATTTTCAATCCGTTGTGTGTATACAGTCATATCTATGGCTGGGTCTATGGGATCACGCTTTCTTTTCGTGGATGTCTGTGGTTGGAATTAAAGGAGACTGTGCCTCGCTGGCTGCTCGCTGCAGATACCTCTTCTAATGCTTGGCTATCTCTCCACACACCATGGGTATTTTTAGTGGCCCTTATCTCTTTATGAAACATGAGGCGCACTGCAGAGGCTTACGTTACACACTTCGGATGCTTTGGCTTAGGATAATGCAGGCATGTGAACTGAGGATGGAGGAGTGGGTGTGGGGGGCGTCTGGGCGTGCTAAGAGCAGAGAAATAAAATTATTGACTCCCTCAGCCGCAGAGCTTTTGGCTGAGTCAAATCCAGCGTTTTTTTTTTCTCACATAAACTCTTTCCACAGGCTGGGGAATTTGGATCGTGGAGGGAGAGAAAGACGGACGGACGGATGGTTTGAGTTTTCAAAAGAAAGCACTACAGGTCTCTATACTTTGCAAAAGCTGAAACTCACAGGTTAAATTCTTCGGGTTCTTCAAAGTTTTAACTTTTATGAAAATGTATGAGGCTTACGGGCTTACTTAGTTGGAACAAAAACTGTAACTGTCCTAAATATAATATAACGTATACAGTATGTGCGTTCCTGTTGTTACTGCTCTTTTACAACACAATAAAGAAGACATATCTCTGCCATGGCTGAACGATAACTCTCGGGCTGTGGAGATAAAGTGCAGAAAATCTCTCCATAAATGAGATGCTGGTAAATGTCCCACATTACTTTGAAGGGTTTAAGGCTGATTTATCAGAAAGCAGCATGTAAGGATGCAAGAGCCGCTTATTTTTCTCATCTCCATGAACCAACAATCCTGTGGAGCCTTTCAGAATAGCAGATTGACTTGTTAACCCCGTCCTTTAATCAGTGCGGCGAGGCCTGACCTCTTGTCTTTCTCACAGTCTGGGCTGATCTCCAAACTGACATTTTCTTCCCCCAGATCTTGGGAGAAGCAGAATCAACATAATTACAGTCTGTTATGAGTCAGAGTAACAGCTTTATGGAATTCTTATCTGGTTTTAAAGCACAAATCCTACCCTTCGTAGAGTGACTAACAACTTTCTTAAGCAAGCAGATATGTGTGCTGCATTTTGATTATGTTAGATATTAGTGGGATACCATTTGGTTAGTTTGGTTTCATTGATAAACAGAGGAGGTTCCCCACATGTTTAATCATGATAGGCATTCCCCTTAAATGAGTAGGGGTTTGTCAATGAAACAGACAGTTATAAGCTGCTATTTGCCATGACATTATTGGCACACATTCCCAGAGGATACTTTCGTAAAACGTTGGTGATTGCTTGACTTTTCGTCTACCACCACCATGGTGTTGAAATTAGCAAGTATTAGTAGGCTATTGGGATTTCGAAAATGCAAAACATTATGTCTGATAATACATAAGCATGTCAGCATAGTAATTTCTATTGGCCCCAAAAATACCTTTTCCAGGAACGATAGGTCTGTAAATTACCAGGTACTTTCATTTTGTACTGTAGGTAAATAACTTCCAGAGCAGAGGAACTAGAACACTATAAAAAACATATTTATATCAATATTTCCAGAGATAAGGTTTCATTTGATGGGCTCGAGACTGTTTGATTGGTAGGCTGGGTTAAAGGAAAGGCTGCGTTGCTCCAGAGGCACACAGATGCTGAAAATCACCAGCAGATAATAATTGTTTCACTCTACAGTGGAACCATTTTGGCCTCATGCACTACTATGCAACGCAATAGGAATTAACTCTGTATCCAGTTCTCTTCATACATCCATGATGCACCCCTCTCACAGAGCTACTGGACTCTTATCTTGTTTATGTATTAGGGCTACTGTTACGTTAGTATGCATTGTGAATTGTGTCTTTAAGACCCATACTTCAAACAGCTTACCATACAGTATGTTTTTCTCCCGATGTATTTTCAGCACCAGGATGTTTTTACTCATCTTCCATCAATTTAGAAAGGTTCGGACCCAGCATTTATCTTAAATTGATTAATTTAAAGGTGACCTATCATGCAAAATGCACTTTTGTACGTCTTTTATACATGAATATGTGTCCCCGTTGTTCCAGGGAACTCACCAAGTGTAAGAAAACACAACCCTCTCTATTTTCCTCCATACCAAAATCTCAAAAAAAGGGACTGCAACGGATTTGATAAAAACGGATCCAGATTTGAACACTTTACTGACATCAGTAAAGTGGCACTACGGCTATTGGGCCAACTCTCCACCTATCAGGGGAATGAGAGGTTGGTGCCACGGCCGGCCATTGCTGCTCGAAAGCGCTGGAGATGCTGTAGTACATATGCCAGGCCTGTAAGTGGCGCTGTAGTCTGCCACAAAAGCAGCGAAGAAGACTTCCTTTGCACGGTTGCCATGGTTGCCTTTCTGTTTATTCTCCCCTGTGGCTCTTTTTCTCCCTCCCCGAGGCAAGCGTTTGCACCTCCTGCTTTAAAACAAATGAATAATGACTCTTTATAATCATATGTAATGGATAATGTGCAGCGACACGGTCAAAATGGGGAAAAGAACACCGACAGGCTGATCAGTAGCCCGATGCGAAGCGTTTCCCCATAATGACCTTGTGCTGCACATTATCCCGCTTATTACATGGCCACATTCTCAACAAAGTAACGACATGACTCCCAATATTAATTGAAATGCTTTTATGGATTTAGAAAATTATTTTATTGATTTAAAAAATAGTTGTATTGATTTAAATTGACATGCATCCGCTAAGAAAAATAGTCCGTTGTTACTGTTTGAACTAACGTAGCAACGGCAGGAACTGCTTTGATAGTGT
>NW_011369945.1:11409408-11412501 GCF_000735185.1 Notothenia coriiceps | reverse complement strand
AATAAGAATAACATTGAGAACAATCTTTGAAGTAAATGGTTGTTGTTAAATGCTTCCCACATTTACTTCAATGTTCAGTAGAAAAGATAAAAGTATCCAAGGAATACACAATAGAATATATAAAAAATAAATGAAAAATCTCTACAAAAGACCAATACACTACAAAAACAGAAACGTATTGACATAGGTAATATAGGCTACATCAAAAAGGCTTCAAATGTATTCAGTATAGTTCGAACATGTATTAATTGGGATGTGGACGTCACATCCTCTAGGGGGGTCCGGGGGTATGCCCCCCCCAGGAAGAAATGTTTGAAAATGTAAAGTAAAATGCTTCAATCTGGTGCACTTTAAGCACACATTAATAGAGACTAGATCTAGGGGGTACAACTCTAAACACCCATATGAAAAGGAAAAGTTTGCATTTTAATAACCAAATATGTGAACATAACCAATAACCTAGAATAGAATTGGGAGGGATGAAACCCTCTTTAATGGCCACACATGCAGAGCACACAGCACACACAGTGAAATTTGGCCTCTGCATTTAACCCATCCTAGTACTAGGAGCAGTGGGCAGCTATTGTACAGCGCCCAGGGAGCTACCTTAGCCAATAACAAATAAATGTAACTTATTTTATTTTTGTTGTTCATTCATATCTTATTTTACCTAGTTAACATTTATTTATGCATATTTGTTTTTACGGGTTCCAGATACGAGAAAAACGTGAGCGAAACAAATGAAGTGATGTACACAAAATAATGTTCTTATTTCTTAGAACTGAAAAGAAAACCGACACTGGAATAACATTTTCAGTTCATATAAACAACAAAAAGAATTCGACGGAGTTAGACATAGTATACTAATTCACAGTACGCCACCCCCTACGACTTTTAATTTTCACGGCATAGGTACTAATAACTCTCAAGCTAATATCACAAATCCTGGTATGGGAGATAACTATCATTCCGCATGCAAGATAACATATGAAAAATAAAGTTTAGACTATGAGTTCGCCTAGCACGAAATCGGATAAGGAGTAAATCGAAGGTAACATTGTGGCACAGAAACGTACGCCACGTAAGACACTTCTTAGTCGTGGTAGATGTCCATGGACCGTCATCCGGGAACTGATGCCGGCAGAGTCGCAAAAGCTTGAACGCACGTCACAGGCACCGACCAAGAGGAGAGACTAACCACCGCTCAACCGGTTATCGGGCATCCGGGCGGGAAGACACTGACAGTATCTTCACAAGTTTAGACCTAGTCAAAGCAACATAGTCTAGGCAACGTCGGAGGAAAAATACTCTAAACGCATACCTCCTGTTTACACTCTCCCAACACAAAAAGACGTGAACACTCAAAGGACCTTGTGGCCTCTGTGTAGAAAGACACAGATTTCTTAGCAATGTTTCACGCCAAAACTCACATGCAGGTGTACACAGTGCATGGTCACAGTGGAGCAACTATCATAGTTCCCGGACGGCATTCAGACTTTGTACTTAGGGAGAGGCAGTCTACACGTTATAAAGTTTATGCTGTTTAGTAAGCACTGAGCACTTTGAGAGTGTACTTCGAGCACAACAAATTCGGTGGACATAGATGGTAGACACTATTCACATCTGATGATGTGTGCGAGTCGAGCAAGTAGACGGTCCCGCGTCCGACTGTGCGGTAAAAAGAAGAAACTCAAAGCGAAGACGGAGAGAAGGTCCACGGTCAGAGTCTCTCGAACAAGTGGACTCGTCGGCGGTCAACACAAAACGGACCTCTTCCGCAACCCTGGGGGGCGCGATTACTGGGAAGATCATGCGACCTACGCGGTGGCCACAGTTTCCTGAAAGGGATGGTGGTATCGACACCAAACGCATTTTTTTTTCCCGCAGTAGCTAGAGTACGGACCTTGGGAGTGAGCCAGTTATATGTCCGAAAGACGCCAGACCAAGTAAGACATGGACTAACTCGCTACTCTACCTCAGAATTTTTCGTACCGAGCGAATTACGATCGGCTGTTGAGATGTGCCCTACAAATTCTTTACCGAAAAATACGCACACACGACGCTGATGAACCACGAGCCCCCGGATACATCTGTCACTAGGGATATGATTGGATCCCAATTCAACCTCCTACGCATACCCCTACTACCCCCGCGAGACAAACAAAAGCCTCCGACGCTCGTCCTCCCGCCTGCCAGCCATCGCTAGAGTAGATGAGACTGGAATTCCCAGCAATGCGACACGCGTGGATTTTGTTGACGATGTCAAAGACATAGTTACGTTGTTGACGTACGGTGTTTCGTTTATTTTTTACTTTCATGATATTTTGAACCTAAGTAGAATCAATAATAATTAATATAATGTTTTTAGATCCAATTGTTTATAGGTTGGAAGTTTAACAGAAAAATTTGAGTTGTGACTAGACGTGTGAAAATTTCTTTTAAAAACACCTACTTAGAGTTAAGTAAACATCCCGACGCACTCATACCGGTTTTCATACCCTCATTTAGAGAGTGACACTTTGATACATTAGTAGTGGTTTACAACACATAATATTATTATTATATTATTATTATTTACCCTAACGATATATCGCGAGAAAGATCTAATAATAATAATAATAACTAATACTTGCTAGGTATTGAGTCGAAAACGATCTGTATGTAAACGTACCACATGTCCCGGCCAAAAACCGTAACCGTTGTCTCGCGCCAGCGGATCCCACGGTCTAGACCCGCCCCCGCGACGCGACCGTCGAGACCCTCCTTTTTTTTGTAAAAATGACAAACGCCGACTAAGGATTAAAAGTCCCGGAACTGACTACATTGTTGTAATTATTAATTAATTTAACATTGTGGAAAAAGTGGGGCCAATGTGAAAAGTAAACGGTGCTACCCGCGACTTCACCTACTTTCAGCGCACAACCGAATAGTCCGCAGGCGTCGAGTGTCGGTTTCACCCGCACCATAGCTCGCTCTCTATTTTACGTTAAATACAATTTGTTTATAAAGGTTCCCCGTGAGGAATATAATAAAACCTACAAACTTTAGTAAAGTTCATATGATATCCTGTCATTTGGTTTTTATAGCAATTTT
>NW_011369945.1:11405575-11409363 GCF_000735185.1 Notothenia coriiceps | reverse complement strand
TCTAAGAGGAGTGAGTCTGTTAACTTTAAAGGGGACCTATCATGCAAAATGCACTTTTGTCTTTTGTACATGAATATGTGTCCCCGTTGTTCCAGGGAACTCACCAAGTGTAAGAAAACACAACCCTCTCTATTTTCCTCCATACCCAAATCTCTTAAAAAGGGGCTTCAACGGATCTGATACAGACTGATCCAGATTTGAACACTGTCCTGACGTCAGGACGGTGGCGCTACGGCTATTGGTCATTTCTCCACCTATCAGGGGAATGAGAGGTTGGGCCATGGTTGGCCATTGCTGCTCGAAAGCGCTGGAGATGCTGTAGTACATATGCCAGGCCTGTAAGTGGCGCTGTAGTCTGCCACAAAAGCAGCGAAGAAGACTTCCTTTGCACGGTTGCCATGGTTGCCTTTCTGTTTATTCTCCGGTGGCTCTTTTTCTCCCTCCCCGAGGCAAGCGTTTGCACCTCCTGCTTTAAAACAAATGAATAATGACTCTTTATAATCATATGTAATGGATAATGTGCAGCGACACGGTCATTATGGGAAAAAGAACACCGACAGGCTGATCAGGAGCCCGACGCGAAGCGGAGGGATCTAGATCGGCATGAAGGTGTTATTTTCACATTATTATTATTATTCTGCACATTATCCCGCTTATTACATGGCCACATTCTCAACAAAGTAACGACATGACTCCCAATATTAATTGAAATGCTTTTATGGATTTAGAAAATTATTTTATTGATTTAAAAAATAGTTGTATTGATTTAAATTGACATGCATCCACTAAGAAAAATAGTCCGTTGTTACTGTTTGAACTAACGTAACGGCAGGAACTGCTTCGATAGTGTTTTTGAGGAGCTTTTTTATTACAGATTTGAAAACATCGTTGCTTGCTTTAAAAGTAGCACAATTCATTATGTCAAACCTTGGAAAGTATCTAGATATCCCTGCCCTAATGCCAAAGTAACTGCCAACTCCCCTCTCCTGCAGGGGGGCGTGGTCAGCTGCAGCTCACAGAATCACCCCCCTGCAAAAACAGGGCTGGAAAGAGCAAATAGAGCGAAATGAGGCATGGCTAAAATGCAGGATCTGTTTGGTATTTTGAAAAAAAAAAAATATTTATATACTTTATATAGGTATGGCCCTAAATGTTTCAACTATAGCATGATAGGTCCACTTTAAAGTACATATGAAGTTTGCTGTATAGACTCAGTATGGCTTTTTTCCATTCAACCTACTGTAGAAAAAGCACCTCTGGTCAAATGTTCCACTAGGAGAGGGGTTTATTTTACGGTCATAGTTCAGGCTATGATGGGATCAGTCCACCCATAATCGGCGTTAAGCCACTGCACCTCAAGCAAAATAAGGTAGCACCGTCTCCCTTTGGTGGTGGACGAAACTGAATAGGAGGGGACAGTAGGGCGCGCCAGGACACATGAGAGAGGACATCCTGCAGCTGACCTGGTGTTTGGCTGTCCCTCAGGACAACTGGAGGACGCCACTGTGCAGATGCATGTCTCCATGCTTTTATTTGCCCTGTTGCAGCAGCTCTGTGCTAAATAAGCAGGTAGAAATGGATGGGTTGGATGACTGTAGAGTTGCTGACTCTCACAAATACTCCTTTATTATGCAATAAAGGTTAAAGAAGAGATTCAAGTAGCTGAGTTTGTTTAATATTTTATTTATTAGTCTGCGCTTAAAGTCTAGGTGAATTGTGTTGTTATTGGGTGAAAATGTATGAAATGATGATAGAAAATAGGGCTTGAAGGTCGATTACTGGCCTTTAAAGCAGCCGCTCACAATAATAATTCTAAACACAAGGTCCAGTTTGTTCACAGAGCTTTCAACTATAAAAAAACAAGGATAAAGAGTAAAGCTAGTTACATAAATGTTATTGAAGTGACAACATTCATGCAGAACAAATGTGCCTTCATCTCTGCTCAGCTAGACATTAATCAATTCTATTTTAAGTAGAAAATTAATATGTGCTGCTATTCTAATGCTCTGACTGTTAGAATCTTTTAATAAACCTAAATCTTCATCCTAAGTACCTCACCTAAACTTCATTTGTTTTTTACCCAGTCGGCAGCACCTGGGGGATTCAGGATCAATGCTGCTGTGGAAACAAGATGGCAGAAAGTCCAGTAGTGGAGCAGCTTAGCAGCTCCACAAAGACCTGGATGTTTGGGCTGGGAGGCAGGAGATCAATGGTGTAAAAGTAGGAGAGAATTAACAATTGTTGCCGAGCAAGGGGAGGACAGTCTGCTTTGACCTGGTGTGTGTATACGACAGGCTTCCCCCTGTTCCCCCTGTTGCCCCGATAATGGCTCCTCTGGAGAGGGATAAGGCCAAACAACACTGGCTGTGATAAAGTGAAAGCTCCCCTGTGTCTGAGTAAAGGAGTAGTTGCCATGGAAAAAACAGGGGTTATTATTAGGACTGTGAAAGATAACAAGTACATTAAAAACCTCCTACGCTGAAAGTGATGTTTTGTTTATTTATCGTTAATCATTTCTTGACGTGGAAGTAGTTCTTCTTTTAAAACATAACTTAAAGATTTACTATATTTAAACTTTCTCCACACTACCTCTAGCTTCACCTCTTTTTCTGCCCCTTCATTAGATTAGCATTGATATTCATTAACACCTGATCTGCCCTTCGTGCCTGTGCATCGGACCTGGCACTGTGCCTTCATTGGAAATCAATGGTATTTCCATTCATGCAGTTGGGAGGGCCAACATTGCTTTGCTTCCAAATGCAGCATTAGCAGTAAACAGTCTAGTACAGAAGAGTTTTCAGGGATTTAAAGTAAAAGATGTGACCACGGCTTTAAAAAACCTATAAAGTCACGTTGGCTAACAGGAAATTGAAGAGACGTGTAAGTAGAAATATGAGGAATTGTAAGAAGGAGAAAGAAGAGAGAGAGAGAGAGAGAGAGAGAGAGAGAGAACCTGAGGGACAGTGAATGACACACACACACGTGTTGAAATGTAATTGTATCACTGTATATATTATATACTGTATATATCATCAATAATATGTAAACATTTGAAATGTATGTTAATGTTGTTAATTATTTTGTATTGTGATGCTTTGGCAACATTGTTTCATTTAACTTTCATACCAATAAAGCCCCTTTGAATTGAATTGAATTGAGAAGGAGAAAGAAGAGAGAGAGAGAGAGAGAGAGAGATATATATATATATATATAATGCATTGGTTATGGTAAATCACGTTTATCATCTATCCTCTCTTCCATTACCGATCTGGGTGTGAAGGATGATGACGAGTTGGCCAATTTTGCCAAACTCCCAGTGGATGTCCTTGAAAGTGACAAATTGCCAGGTTAATTGTGTCGGGGTCACGGCCATTCAGAGGGAATGAGCCACTTTATTTGGAGCAAAAATCCATAAAGAGAGTTCATTCCCAAGCTGTGCTGTCACTGTTTGGACCCGGTGAGGAATGGCCTCGGTCCTCATGGGTGAAATCCTAAACTAGTCCCCGGGGAGTACAGTAGGTACCTTATGTGACAGGCAGGAAAGCCTAGAAATCTAGTTAATTTCACTTAATTCAGGTCCAACAGAAGAGCCTTTTAAACCTATAGCTGCATGACTGGAAAACCGTCCCCCGTCCCCCCCCAGGGATCAATCGCACTTCATCTTCTGATTTATATAAATGAGGCAGGGGACCTTTCCATTGGAGAACTGTTTAATTATTGGAACAGGATTCATCCCTAAATCCAGCCACCTGTTTACTCTCTCGTTGCTCTTCAATCCACCTCTGAGC
>NW_011369945.1:11387586-11405530 GCF_000735185.1 Notothenia coriiceps | reverse complement strand
AAAAACAAAAAAAAAAAAACACACACACACAACACCCAAACCCACCACACACGAGCTCCTCCACCTAACTAAAAACAAAAAATAAAAACGATATAGAAACATCTCAAAAAAAAAAAAAAAAAAAAAAAAAAAAAAAAAAAAAAAAAAAAAATACAAAAAATAATAATAGATACCAACAACAAAAAAACAAAAAAAAAAAAAGAATAAAATACCCAAAAAAAAAAAAATAACAAGAAAGAAAAACAAAGAGATAAAATTAAATTATGTCAAAGAGAGAGATAAAATACCATTTACAACAGGAGAAGAAAAAAAAAAAAAAAAAAAAAAAAAAAAAAAAAAAAAAAAAAAAAAAAAAAAAAAAAAAAAAAAAAAAAAAAAAAAAAAAAAAAAAAACACAAGAAAAAGATAAAAAAAATAATAATTTAGCTTCTAAACTCACGCTAAACTAGGGAACCCACCCTGCAACACCAAGAATGAAAACAAAAGGAAAAAAGACCAAAAGGTCAAGTACAGATCAGATAAAAATCCATATATTAAAACACAAGACGAGACAAAACTCCCCCCCCAATACATTTTCAATTATCTATCCTGCAAACGCGGGAGGGAGGCCAGAAACAAACATTTTAATTAACATCTTAATAAGTACATGCAATGGTGAGTAGGGTCAGAGCTGAGCCATAGAGGGGACAAGCGTTGGGGATTTTTGGGCTGGTGTTGAGTGTGTGTTGGCATGCTGTCAATGGTAACCATGAGTTGAGATGTCTCTGGGCAGAGGCAAGTGGGTGGGGGTCTGTGCATCTGAAGCAAAGCCAGCTCTAGCCTCGCTGCCATGCTGAGATTAGGGGGGAAGAGGAGGCTTTCACATAACCGACCCCCATGTGGCATTGCTGCAGAGAGGCGGGCCAGCAGGGGGTCGCGCAGGTCAGAGAGATGGGTGAGGGATTTAAAGAAATAACATGGGAACAGGTTGCAGAGGAAGAAACTGAGTCTCTACCTGTTCAGGGATAGGTAGCCGCGTCCTCCAGCACTCTGATAATAGGATGCGGAAAGCTGACAGAGCTCATTCCCTCCCCCCGCCCCATCCCTATCTGTGTTTCTTTTCATCCACCCTAACTCTTTCTTGCTCACTCACCCTCTCTCCCCCCTTCTTTCCATTTATCTAGCTCAGTTTCTTAGGGAACAGCCAGCCAGAGGAGCCTTGAAGTCGTAGAGAAGAGGGAAGTAAAGTCAGGTGTGCAGGGGGAACATGATGGGCCCTAAGGTTGGGCTGAGAGGTGAGGGACAGACACTGGAGTGTGTGACAAAAGGATGAGCTTCAATGCTAATGACTCCCACAGGGGAGGCCAGCTGCTCAGTTCGCAAAGGCTTACACATGCACTGACGCGTGGGACCGAGTCCACGGTGTGATACAGCGTGCACACGGAAACGCAAACAAGACTTAACAAGGAGTGCACACACACACGCAGACAGTCACTTATTAGCGTTCACTTTCTTTCATGCACACACAAACACCTCTCTAAAATAATCCCCCTCCCCTTCCTCGTATTCACCCTCCTGTCCCCCAGCCTTCTCTCTAAATTCATCAAATTTATCAGAGAAATCCTCCATCTTTAGTTTGTGCCGTCCTCAATTTGCACTCGGGTGTCATGAGACATGATTTGGATTGTGAATTTCATCTACTCAGTAGCTCTTCTTCCGCGGCTATGAAAGGGATGTTTCGGCACAATAAAGCATGATCAATAATACATTGGACAGTCATCCGTGGCTGGAGATTTCAAACTCCCCCCTCCCATGGTTGTACAAAAAGGCGCTCTGCAGTTTGGCAATGCATGTGAGCCCCCTAGTGTGAGGCCGTCTAGTTTCATGTACTTGGAGGAGGATGAAACAACAGCAGCATAAAAGAGCTCAATGCCATGTTTGCAGGCTTTTTTTTTTTGTATACGTTACACTGTTTGACTTTAAAGGCTGAAATGCTGAAGGTTCTTTATTTTTTCTAAAATGGTGCACACACACACACAAACCGTTTTTTACATTTTCTAGTAATTGTTATTTTTCTGAATAAAAACCTGAACACAAATTCCACATTTTATTCACATAGCATTTGAAAAGCATGTTGAAAGTGGCATGAAGGCCTTAATGTTCCATTTTAAAAAAGTACCATTTAGGTGACATTTGCCCGAAGACGTTCATATACTGTAGAGAGAGAATTTCCTCCGCTTTAGAAGGCATGAAAAAGAAATTGAAGGCACGGACTCTATCTGGTGAATAATGTGAGATTAAACAGATGTGACATTTAAAAAGAGGCTTTAAAATCCAAGCATTGATCAAATGCAGGGTGACAAGCATCATAGCTCAGTTAATAGCTTTCTTGAAAGATTTTGCACAGGTTTGCTTAAAGACCGGGGCTGTGTAATGGCGAGCTGCCACACATTTCTCTATGTCTTTATTTACATGTACAATAAGTGGTCTTAGTTTAGCTATTCATTGTCATGTTGGTATTACAATATGTGAGCAATGGCCCATCACATTGTACACTAATCATGCTCAACCTAAGCTCCAAGGGTCAAAGCAATGCATCAATGGGAAGCTTTATTCATAGCTAAATGGGATAACAGTTTACTCAGTAACAGTGAGATTATGATGCTGATTGTTTTGATTATTCACAAGTGAAGATATTTTATAGGGGGAGACGTCTGGGACAAATCATTGTGTCCCAGATGTCCATTGCTAAGAGGGTTCTTTGTTCTGAGTGGTTGTTGTTGGACAGGCGTCACTAACTATTGGCAGGTAGAGATACAGATGGAATTAAAATCACGAATTAAACAAGCAGGAAAATGAGGCATATTTCTAAGCCAATGCTAACAAAACAGAGTTATTTTCTTTCAAAAAGTGTTGAGGTCCATTGGAGAATATTGGGAATATTTGGGAACAGAAACTAGATCTAGATGAGAAGATGGAAATGTTTTTACCTCCTGAAACTTCTCATCTCACTCCAGCAATAAAGCTAATTCCTAAAACTTTCTTTATAACGTACAGAAGCACTTAAAGCTGTCTCTCTTCTACATCTCTTTAAATAAACACACATACTTGCACGGAGACTGATAATTATAAAAAGACAAATTAACTGTCCGCTTAATTACAATTTATTTTAGAATATGTATTACATTTTCTAAATTCAATATTATAATTGTCTAAAAATGTAGTCTGTCAAATAATCTTTGATGGTGTAACAAACTAATCAGGATGCCAGACGATGTTTAAATCAAGTTATTCTACCAACTTCACGCAAGAGTAAGTTACAACACAGCCCTTTTTTGAGAGTCTTAACCTTACAAGTATCCTTGTGAAGTATGTTTGCCTATGTGCATTCAAGTACTCTAGTCACGCGCAGGAAAATCAGTGCTGGCTTGAACAGCCATTCTGTGGAGGAGTGAAGCTACTCAGGCCTGATCATTAATCATAGTGTGTAAGAAGGTGTTTAGGTGCGTGCATGTACAGTACCTGTATGCAACAATGTGTGTTTGTGTGTACATGCACTGAGCGGCATTATGTCCTTTATAGTTTTTTTTCTTCAGTCAGTATAAATTAGTTTAAAAAACAGCGAGGTAATTGATGGATTGGACAAAAGGTCAGTATACAAGGGCATGGTGAGACTGCAAAGGAAAAGGCTGTTTCACCTCTGACTGTCTCTGCTGCTGACATACAAATCAATCACTGTGACTGGATGATAAAACAAGCATGCATGATGAATGTCGGTCTCCCGTATAACTTTAATGTGGACAGTTTATTATATTTGGTTTAAGGCTAATTTCATTTTAAGAAGCCGATTGTAGCCTTGGAAAAATAAATAAAATGGGTTTATTATGATCAGTGCATGTAAAATAGAATATAGGCTTTTCAAGAGGCGACTTCCAGGTCTGAAAAGTGAAGCCAATGTGGAAAGGCCTTAAACCTGCAGTCTTTAAAATAGCCAACAGGTGGCGACACCAACAGTTACAAAAAGAAGTGCAATTAGCCGCGTTCACACCGGAGTACTTTTCCCACTTTAGTTCCGATATAGTTCCGAAATGTCGCGTTCACAACAAAAATTGCCGGAACAAAAATTAGTTCATGAGAACCTTTTTACCCCCTTTTCCGTCCCTGCTCTCGCGGCTCTCTTGTGAGAAAAGAGCTATATTTCTGATTGGCTGGGCGGATTGTAAACCACGACCCGTAAAACTCAAAAAAAGTGTTGTGAAGCCACCATTTTATTAGCATTATTAGCATTAGCATTAGCCCAGCGCAGAAACGCAGAGAGACTAATTTATGGCAACACAAAATAAAACATGGGAGCGGTGGAGTGATGAGGAGGTGTCGGCGTTCTGGCGATTTACTCGGAAGGCTTCAGTAGAAGCTGCTGGGAGTCCCAGCAGCTTCTACTGAAGCCAGTCCCCAACAACCGGGGACTTCCGGCCGGGGACTTCGGGTGGCAGTATACGCCATGAAGTTGTTTGCGGCCTGCCAGTAAACCCAAAGCAGCAGAAGACGAAGTGACGTCAGCGGCTTCATTTGCCTAATCCACCCCCAGGGACTTATTCCGGTGTGAACGCGATCTGTACTTAGTTCATCAGAACTAAAGAGTTCTGATGAACTAAGTTCTCATGAACCTTTGTGGGAAAAGTACTGCGGTGTGAATGCGCCTATTGTATAGAAGTCTATGAAAAAATAACCTAATTCTGACTTTATTTATTGCCCCATTAAACTCATTTTCTAAAACGTTTATGATTTGAATTGCTATTGTTAAGTCTTCTTCAATACAACATGACATTGTTTATGTTAAGTGTAGTCCCATTTTGAGTAAAATAGGCAATGAAGCAGCAGATTATGTATGGCGTGGCTCCCTTGAGATTAATACATTGTTGGGACACTGTTGTACTTTTTGCGTCCACACTTCAATCTTAGAATTTGAACCCTTTCAGAGTTTATTTGGATTGGTATAAATTGCAGCATGTTTGCTGAGAAGTAATTTGTTCAGTGTTCAGATTTAATTTGCTGTACCCTCTACTAACACTTCTCGACCTGATGCTTCAAAATGGTAGTCCACAAACCAATCGGTGACCTCACTACAGTCTCAAATATCTGAATATATGTATTAAGTTGGACAATGGGAACTATTTTCCATGTACGAGAAGAACCCAATATTTTTCTGTTAAGGAGGGTGTTCCTGAAATGTATGTGCACGCTTGTTATGTGTTTGAAGGTCCTAGTTCTATGTATGTCTTTTGGCGTTGAGATCTGACCATTTTAACTCAATTCCTGTTGGCAACCAGCTGGAGAGTTGGCCAACTGACCACAATTAGTGGCATGTCCAGACCTTCTGCTCTGATTGGTTGGCTGGCAGATCAAACATTTTGTTCGCACTCTATAAAGGCCTAATGAGAGACAAAGAGGACAACAGATGAAGCAGATTGTGTGAGGGAGGGTTGAAATGAGCAGAAACAACCACTTACTGTGAAATCAGCCATCTTTTAAAACTGCATTTTGGAAAGATGACCCCTATCTCTTTGCCAAATGTGGAGTCTGTCAGGCAGGCTTCGCAAATCAGTGAACTCTACCGGCGAGCTGAGTGAGTTCTAATCTCTGCACAGTTTGTCTGGCCAAATGCCACGATGTGTGTGTGTGTGTGTTGTCCTAGAGCTGCTGTTGGCTTATGCTGCCCACATCCGTCTCCATCGAGGCCGACCTCCTCTCTGCTTCTTAAGACCACTGCTGGCAGCAGGACTAAACACTCAGTAGATGTGGAGAGAGACATAACAGGCTCCAATACCCCAACTCCCACCAGGAAAGTCACTCTAAGATTAATGAGTGTTGCAATGTGATGTGGCAAAATGCTTGGCCATCATGAACTTGAACCACTGGATGCAAGATCACTTCAAGAGATTCAGGTTGGGTTTTTTAAAAGTTTTTGGATGGTGTTTTCTCCAAGCTGTGTCTACAAAACACCATTAATCGTTGTTTACCTGTGAACCTTATTGAAAAAACCTCTGTATTAATTTGATATATATAAACCTATGAGAGCCTATGTATGCTTTGCCCTATGACACTATTTTTTTAGCAGAAACATAAGACAGGGTGGTCTGGGTGAAGAAATAATAAGTTGAATCTGGAATACAATCCTGGCAGAGGTCAGGCTTACTGATGTATTTATTTTCCCAAGACAATCTTGAACCTATCAATTTCCTTCTTTATTTTGGTTTTCCCATTTCTTATAAAAGCTGGCTCATTAGGGGTCCAGACGGGGGGAAAAAAACACATTTAATTATTGTCAGGAAGACCCCGGGACAGACATGTCTGTGACAGGAAAAGAAATAAATAAGCAAGGAGTGGCAGGGGAGAGTGGCTGGGTTGACATTTACTGTGATTAGCGCTTGTTGTAGTGAATGCATTTCTGTCATCCGCTCACCCACCATCTTTATTTCCTTCTCCTCCGCGATCCCTCACGTTCAACTTTCCCTCCCGCATGCAGATATCTGTGACCTTTCGCTTTCCTGCATGAAATAAATAATAAAAATAGGGGAAATGAATTCAGTAAAGTACACAGGGGCATTACCAGACAGCATTACTGGGGATGGGGCTGGTGCCAAACGCCACCCTTTCTAAAATAAATAAAGGTGGGAAAATATTTTTCTCTCATAATGTGAACATTTCTGTTGAGGTGAGCTCAGCTGTTGGATCCTGATAAATATTATATGAGAACAAACCCAAAACTCATAGTTCAGGTGAAAGTGGATGTTCCTGCATATGTTCATGAGTTCGCAAACTCCCACCACTGCTTGAGGTGAATCTGCAGATTCATAGCATACTGCGACCATTTTCCATTCCCTCCAGGCACATCCAGAGTTCCCCACCATCAGAGGCATAATGGTGCGATCCGCCGGCTGATAATGTTGGTGCGATCCGCAGTTCGGTCGGCGTGGCGTGGCGCGGCACCAGAGCAGAACGGCCTCTCTCATGGCCCATTACTGTCTGCTTAATGACCACACTGATGACCTAAACTCTATGTCATGCTGTCCTCACTCAACATTTCACTCTCTTCACCAAAGTTCACCCCAAAATGGAGGATTTTGTTATTTCTGTATTGAATCAAATTAGAAAATGAAAGCATGGTGCAGACACTGTCATTGTTACTCTTGGACCTTTTCTTCTTTGAGAGGCACTTCAATTTGAGTTTTCAAGAATCCCTTCTTTTTTATGTTAGAGGCGGTTGAGCATGTTGCCAAACAGGCCTTTAATCAAGTCTTTTAAATGATAAAAAAACAAAACAAGTGGTTGTCCCTCCAGATCAACACTTTGAGACTCATATTTATAGGACATAATATGTGTGAGACTTTAAAAGACATCATACATCTTGTGTAAAATAAGATGTATTTGTTTTATGTTGTGATAACACTATGGATAAGGACTAGGTTTAGGCACAAAACAACTTGGTTAGGTCTAGGTAAGATATATGGATTTAGTTTAGGTACTCTGTGTGTTAAGGTAACTTCTACAGCTGCATGAAGGCTTTGTCACCTGAATGTAAACATATATCAATTTGCAGGCTCTCACTTCCCATACTTCTTGGGAGGACATTCTCCTTATTCTCCTGATAGATGCTTCCACACATGCTATTACTGTGTGTGTTTGTCCAGACTTGGCTAACAAACTCGCACACATGCACACAGACAGATGGACATGGAGAACAATGTTCTCTCAGCGCAGTCTTCATGTCTGTGGAGGAAATTGTATTTCAGACATGTTGAGAGCGGTGTGATATTCAGTTAATAATTTCCAGCCTGTGGGTCTGAGTGAGGCACAAAGGATATTCACATGTTTCTTCACACAAAATATCCACCATGGGATTCTGCCGTGTGTCACATTTTAAATGTAAAACTCTTCAATTGTGGTTATGGAATATCAAACAAGTGAAACATGGTGTCCAGAGTGTAAGAATGACTCTTTCTTTACCGCAATTAGTGATGTGCTTAATTAGATCCATCCCACAATTCATACATGGATCTTTCTTGTTTGTAATCTAGCTTTTAATTATCTTTCGAAAGATACAGTGTCAATTATTTGTCCTGGTCTCAGAAGACTCTTCATATAACCGAGAATATTTTTGGCGCATGCCACAGTGGTGGAATCCTCGAATATGGATTTAATTTTTGCTCCTTCTCGGCCGTTTCCAATTTTCCTCACACTCCATCTCTGTCCCTCCCTCTCTCATTCCTGGGCTTTTATGATATGCGGCCATGTTGTACGGTGACTGGAAATGACGGATGATCTCTCTGAATGAGTAATACAATCAGAGCCATGGGGCATTGAAGTGGAAAGAGAGGGAGAGAAGGAGTCAGGGAGAGAGGAATAGATCAGCTGGAGATACAGGACAGAATCTGGGTATCTTAATTTAGTGGGCCATAATTAAAAATCTGTTTGCCAGCTTTTCTCTCGCCTCCCCTGACAATTAAAGATTTAATCACCATCTGCAAAAAGGTTCTGGGAAAGTACGCCTCACCCAGAACTCACAAGATGACACGGCACATAGACACCATTCAGAGAACTTGGACACCGTTTGATTGCTGTCCTTTCTCATCCAAATATGAATTTGTTTGCTGACATAATTACAAATGTAATGAGCCACTGGACGCACACGCTTGTGAAAGTACTTGCTTTTATTTTTTTATTTCCCTAAACATCAGAACCAGATCGGAGATTTTAGTAAACTTCCCTGGGAGATGAAAGCAAATATCATACTGGGAAAATTAGGGAATTTTACGAGGATGGCTCTCAGTCACGAGTTAAGTCATGAAAGCCTGACATTGATCTAATTTTAATTCCACATTAACACATTTTGTCTGTCCAACAGACCAATCTGGACGCAAAATAAAACAACTAGTTTACCAAATGTGCTTCTGGAGTGCACGCTGGGAACACTGTGTTCCACATCTCGCTCCAAGACTACTTTCTTCTTCTTTCTGAATGCAGCTAGAGACTGACAACAAACCTTGCAACATAATATCAAACAAACACAGCGTTTCCACTCTATATTGTTCAACTCCCTGAGTACTCATGTAGACGATTATAATTTCTTTGGACTGTAGCCTTCACTTAAGAAAAGAGATGTTTTTTATTTGTGGAATGGGCAGGGGGGGGGAAGGCAGACTCTTGCAATTTCACACTTGTTTTAATATGATCAACCAACTGGAATGTGTGTTTACTCTGGATATGGAGTCTTATTTTCATTGATCTTTTTCACTGAATACTGTAGAGAGGGAAATTGTACTTTTGGATAAACATATTCAAATACACAAAGGAAATCATTTTGGCTAAACATGAAGTTTTCATAACGATCCCTTGGAATTCATTGCTGGTGTATGACTGCTTAAAAACCCTTTAGAGCATAAAATAGCTGAAAATCTACTGTAAGATATTGCTTTACAGCTATAGTATGCAGCAGTGTGATTTAGAGCGAATAATTTAGGGAATTTTTGCGACTTTTATTATTCATTTTACTGGCTGTAGCAGGATCAATTTTTTGTTTTAGCCAGAGAATTGTAGTTTAAAGTCTACCCTGATAAAATTGATTCTCTATCCACCTTTATAAAACGAGGATCAGTTAAGAATAAGATTTTATTTCCAAAGATAGTCCCTTGAAAAAACTGTTTCACTAGTGTTTTTCTTTTTACAAGTCTCTTCTATGTGTCGGTGGTTCAGCAGTGGACTGATTGAACACTAATGCCAGCACTTTGATCCAGACTGAAATATAGCAACAACTCTTGAATGGATCGCTATTCAAATGTACAAACTTTGTAATTTGTGTAGATGTTCATTGCCCCCAGAGGATAAATCATGTTGACATAGATGACATCCTGAATTCTTCACTGGAACCATATGATTCAATTAATGACTCTAGGAGATCGGCTTTGTGCACCTCTGCAGCCAGCAAGTTTGACCTTATCCAATGAAATATCTCAACATCTACAGTATCATTGAATTCTACTGGATTGCCACAGGTTTTTCCAAAAGCAGCCATGCCTCCCCGAAAGTGTTGGTGATCCCCTGATCTCTCCTCTAGCACCACCTAGAGGTGGACATTTGTGGTTTTGAGTGAAAATCTGGACAGATGTTTTAACACATTGCCATGTCATTATGTCCCATTGAGGATGAATTATGAACACAAGGGCCACACACAGGTTAACATTTCAATTAGTTTTAAGTATATTGTTTAATGCTTATTAGAAATGTTCCACTATTTTACCTGCTGAACATCGTTATGTTAGCAATAATATTGCGGTGGTGCTGACTTTTAGTATTGAGCTTAAAGCACTGCTGTGTACAGTCTCAGAGAGTGGCTATTGGTGCAGATATTTCTTTTAAACAAGGTATTATTACTGTATAAACTGGGGGTTTCTGTTTTTTCTTCTGATGTGTAAATTGCAAAATATAGCTTGCCAACCTGATTCATGTCTTTGTATGCCAGTATCACAAGGTGTTCCACATCTGCTGCAATGTAAAACATATTTTGTACTCATACAAAACAAGGTCATGCATGATTATACGCCAGTGTATTGGCAGGAGGGCATCTGCACATTGGCAAAGAGACGCTTTTAGAATGTTTTACAATGCACTGGATATGCTTCTCTTCACAAAAACAGACACTAATTAAGACACACACTTGGCTTGGTGTGGCATTGTGAGAAAGTAAGCCACATCCCGTATCAGGTTAGGAGGGGATGAACTTGTGCATTCGTTGAGGAAAAAATCAGAATATGCCTCTCTGTTTTTGATATTAAAACAATCAAAGGAATGAATAGGTAGATATTTGCTCTGACCTCTTTTTTTTTTTTTTTCGCTTGAAGTCTAGCACAAACGAAATCCTCCTGTAAGAGATGACATTATCTCGGACTTACCAGAGTCTGTAATTAAGTCACAAAGTAGAACTGTCTGCACAGTTATCTATGGGGAGAAGGTATGCAGGGAAACTTTGAGAGACAGTGACATATGATGAATTACAACTCAGTCTATTTCCACTGCCAACTCTTATCGGGTTCAGAGACCTGTTCTAAAGGGGAGCTTTAGTTTCGTGTATCAGGCCAGTGCTTAATGGAATTGATGGCTCTGTATCAACTCTGGCCCAACCGAGGGGGATGAATTGGAGTTGCTTGGGCTCCAAGGAGCTGTGCCAAAAAAAGAAAGAAAGTCTCTTCCACCGTTATGACTGAGTTTTTGAGTTAAGTAGCTAAATTATGCGGTTTATGACTGTCGGGTAGATCATTTTACTGGAACATTACTGTTTTGTTTCTCACATGTAAGATGTTGGAAGATTGACTTTAATAGCACGGTCATAAATGTATGTACCTTTTGATTAACGGCCATAGCAGCCACTGAAGAAAGATGAAAGGATTAATGAGATGATGAAAAATGACGATCAATGTGGCCATAGATGCAGAAAATACAAGATAGGGAGGGAGAAACAGAGAGAGGGGGTATACAAGTTCAAAGGTATGTTGTCAGCCATGGTCACCCGCTGACTTCTCTCGCAGCGAGCTAACAAGACAGCAGCGCTTGTAGCCCAGAGCAGGGGGGGAGGGGGGTCGGGTAGGAGGGGTCAATTATATCCTCAATCCATCCACAGACAGGGGTTCCTTCTGAGGCCTTCCATAAAGCTCTCATAAATATTTGATTTTGTTTACTGGGCAACATAGTACGAAACATCACGTCTCATCACACTGAGTAAGCTGTGCCCGTGCTGAGGGCCTCGGGATATGCTTCCAGTATTACACAGTTGACAAGAAAAATGAGGTGCAGTCAGGAAACACATTGAGGAATGAGGAAGGAAGGAGGTTTCGCTTGAGGAACATGCTTTTTTTCTAAAGACAATATGAGTCTCGAAGTAATTACATTCATGAAACTAACTTGTGAATCTGTGGAGGTTTGGTTGTATGCCCTAACAGAAATCCAGTCTGCTGTTTGGTATCAAAATATATTTCTTTCTTTATTTGAATTGCACTTTGTTCCTTTATCAAAGTCAGTCTCATCAAAACATGGGGATTTCTCCTTAAAGGTCTCCTATTATACAGTTTTTCATCAATATATTATAGTTATCAGATATATACAAAACATGTCTCTGAAGTGTTTGGCTCCAAATACCAAACAGATCATTGCAGAATCCCATAATCCCCTCTGTTTCAGCCCTGTTTCCAAAGTGCTGATTCTCTGTCTGTTACTGTAGATGAAAATAAGGAACCCCTCCCCACGCCCGTCTGAGAGAGATTTGGTTAAAAAGAACTCAATGGTGCTTTAGGAGGAGATTCAGGTGATAAGGTGGGAGGGGGGGGGGTACCTTGGTTGGTGATTGGCTAATGGTTATACAAGCCAAAACATCGTTATGACATCATAAAGTGGCCAAAATCTGATCAGCTCATTTTCAGACAGGTTTTTATATAAATGGATCAGGACAAAAAGAGAGAAATATTTGTTCCTGAAACTTTCAGAATCTTTTTACACAGAGGGGACACATGTTGATGTATGAAAGACAAGAAAAAGTGGATTTTGCATAATAGGTGACCTTTAAACAAGATCAAAGCCTTTCCTGTGGACCATCACATTTCTGCCAGATAAAAGCTCAAATGTGTCACCAACTTCACAGACCAGAGAGGACTCCGAACTATGTAATGAGTTGGCTTTACAAAACCAAAGTGCAGTTGTAGTTATGATATATCAGTTAATCATCAGAGATTAAATATGAGTTAATTGAGAAGCATGTGAATAAGCACTTAAAAAGTATGTTTTTCATGATAAGACCCAACTGTGTTACAGCTTGATAATTGTGAATAAACCACTACAGTTCTGTAAAGTCCCAGGAAAGACTGTAATCTGTGTAACTGAAAAAAGTTCCACAATCCTACGTTCCATGCAGTTCGGAGGACTCTGAGTCTACAGACTGGAGGAAAGATGAAAATAAATGTATTATTATAATGAGCACGAAAGGTGCACACAATTCAACAGAACTGTATAGACTTATTTAAACACTTTAGAATTATTGATGTGGTACAATAAGTGTGTCCTGAGTAGTCATCAATAAATCTGACTGTTTTTTGTTTAATGAACTTGCCTTGCACTGAAAATAAAACATTTTTTTTTACAGCAACAGATTAAATGGCTTAAAGTTAATATACTTGTTCCTAAAACTGCTGCTCGGATAGCTACAGTGTTTAATTTGTTACAATTTGATTTTAGTATTGAATTGAAAGCTTATGAATAAAGCTTGTGGATTGTGAGATGATCACAAAACTCATTTGGGAAGCATTTTTTAAAACTGATGTCCCTCTTTATTTGTTTTACTTACTTTCTTATCTGATGCTTAATCACAATGGTTGAACCTGTATCTAAAAAAAAACAACATAGACAAAAATAGCACAAACAAACTATAAAGACACTTGGAGACCGCAGACCTTCACAAAGGTACCCTTCCACCAAGTTCTCCAATAATGAGGCCAGTAGTTTTTCAGTCATCCTGCTGACTAGCAGACACCAAATGAACACACACAACTGAAAACATAACCCCTTTGGCCTTGACTATAGTCAGCACAGTGTCAGTGTGAGTGATACAACCCACTGCTGTGACGGGGATAATGTGGCTGTGTATGTCTGGGCTCTGAACACAAGATGTTTTATAATCACTATTGTTGCCACTGACCTTAAACCCAGACTGTGCTGCAACAGAAGCGCTCTTTCATTGCCAGCGTCTGCATTCCCAAGTCCAACTTCTTCAAGAGCCTAAGGGAGAGAAAAACAATGGCATGTGCAAATAATGGTGCCTTTATTTGCACATGCCATTGCTTTTCTCTTCCTTAGGCTCACTTAATCAGAATTGTTTTTGTAAATCAGAACTTGAAAAACACCTTAACATTAACAATGTCATGTGCATACAGAGGACATAGTTATTTTACTTAAAATGTAACTGACAACGAAAACTCACGAAAGCAGACTGACTCAGTCAATGAGCAATCAAATATCACACTCTTTCTGATTCCTAACTCGATACAGATGTTGCGACATTATTGTAGGGTTGGCTACAAGTACTGTAACATAATCATAGCTATGTGGATATAATGACTTGAAGTTTTGGACAGTCTAGTAAGTTCAGAATATCACTTTCCCTTTCCTTAAATGCAGCCTCTAAAATCAGGAAAATAAACATATGCAATATCACAACATGCAAGATGCAATGTTATATCAGCATATCGATAAAATAACGATATATAGCATATCCCTTCCTTATATGTCACAGCTGTTGTAGGCAGAAGTGTTGATGGTACTGTAATGAATCATTAATGTTTAAAAATGCAACATTACACATCCTACAGTGCACTGGGTAAAAGGACAAGTAAGGTTATGTCCTTGATGTCACACACATTACTCATTACGGCAGTTTTGTTTCCATGCATTAATATATAATAACCTGTAGCCATACATTAATGTTTAACCGTAGAATAATATATTTTAAAAAATAAGATTTTTTGACAGTGATGAAGATGTGTGATGGACCCAAACAAGTGAATGTAGAATAAAACATTTGAACACAAGCACTTAAGCAAGCTGAGCCAAGCAAGGACATTCACAGCAAGCCATTAAGCTAAGCACTGATAATAAGTAGTGTGGCTCACACAGACCACATGGTCCATCCAGCTGTGAATGTGTGGAAAAACTTGTACTTTAACAGCACATGCCGCCTTTTGGGCAAGACCTTAGTGATGTAGTGATTAAAAGGCAGAAAAGCTGAAAAAAGATTATAGAAGAATCAACTAAAACTGAAGACATTTAATTTAAGAGGCAAGTTTTGCTGTAAAGGCCTTACTTTACAGGAAAATACATGTTTTGTGCCAATCAGCATTAGCCCCACTAGTGCAAGAGGAGATAGATATCAAGTCTCCCCTCATTACTCTCATGGAAAGCTAGTGAAAGAGGTGACCAGGCAGTTTAGTGGAGGTGCAGTCAACAGGATAAAGTTTCAAACGGACAGGGATTGCTATTGTGTGGAGGCCCTGAGGCATGGCTGCAGGGCCTGAGTTGAGTGTGTCAAATTTGGACTTAACTGAGATCTGTATGTGCTTCTGGGTAGATTTTAAAAAATCACACATATACGGACTTCACTTCGTCTGTGTATGTTACAGTGAAGTGCATGTTTAAGATCTACAAGAATACAAATCATACAGAGAATCATAATGATCCATAAAAGCATTCAGACACCAGCCTTATTGTTTATGTTTTCTTGCGAACATTGTATTGATAAAGAACAGCACCCATGTCCTTACCACATTGTTCCAAAGGCCCATCAATTTGAAACCCCAATAGTCCAATGGCATATTTGTAAGGTAGGCAAAAGCAAACGTCCATTTTACCGAAGGCCTGTTGCTCCAACATGACCCATCTCCCTGCAACAAACCAAAAACATGGTTTATTATTATCCAAAGATGTCAACTGACCTACAAAATAATAATAAACACTATTAAAGTGTAACTGAAGTTCTTCAAATATTATATTTCAACTTGTTTTCATTATATTTGTTTACAGGAGGCACGTTCCCAGTATACTTTTCCCAGGCTGAAGTGAAGAAACTGGCCTAACCTCAACTGCAGCGGGTAGCCTGTCACACCACACAACATGGAGAGAAGGTCTGACTAGCCTTCACGCGGTGAACTCTGCTGCACCACAGGGTTGGCGCTGCCTTCTTGGAGCAGAGGTGCGTTGCCAAGGCCTGGCTTGGCAGAGTGAGTGCTGCCCTGAGTAAACAGACAGAGTTGTTTTTGTTTTGCTTTTGACTCTCATTTCATTTCTTGTTTCAGGCAAACATTGGAACTTGAGTGAGTGGGTGCACCAAACCTCCAAATGATATCTACAGGGCTTTGGACTGGAATATTGTCAATCAGAGTGAGTGCGGCGAGAATGGGATGTTGTGTGTGAGTATGTATCACATACTCACACACAACATCCCATTCTGCACAGTAAATCTTCCTGCATGTGTGTCTTGGTAATTCAAAGACTATGCATTGGGGGCATACTGTACCTCATGTCGGTTTATATTGTACACTAGGGTGTATGCATAGGTCAGTTTAACAAATTGTGTGGATACTGTCTAGTTTTGTAGCTCCTCCCTGCAGGATTTACTTTGTTGTGTGAAACATTTATATGAAGCCTTTCAATGAGGAGAGGAAAAGCAAGAGAGAATCGTGTAGAGGCAGAGCATGGGCATCCTGACCTACAATGAACTGCTCCCTCCTGTTGAGCTTTCATTTCACGGTTTAATGTGGAATGAATGTCTGGTCCCACATGGTAGTGACTTCTGCGTCCCTGTGGCTTCTAAAAGAATACCGCCTTCTCTGAGAGGCAGGACAAACAAAAGCATTACTGTGAAGAGGATAGCTTTAGTACACTCACAACCGGACAAATAAAGGGCTGACATCCTAGAGAATCAGCTTTGTATTTCATAAATGTCCACAAATTACTTGTGCCAGTATGCAATACCATTATCAGTATGCCCCGTCTTTGTTCATCTGGCAACCCTAATGCCTTTGCAGACATCAGCAATCTTTAATCTTGCTAAAATAGTCTAGATTTGATGGATCACTTTTAATTACTAAATGAAAATGTACAAATAAATTATTTTGCTTAATTAAAAAATATGAATAAAGTAAACAATTCCACAAAGATGACGTTAGTAGTCCAACTTTGGGGAGACTTCACAAACATTATCTTTGAAGTAAAATTAATTACGTATCCATGTCTATCCAAGCCAAATTGTCTGAAGTGATGTCAGATTTTTTTCATTTTCAAACATGTAGTCTTCAGCTCCATCTTACACTGCCTCAGGGGTTAAAGAGAAGAAAGCTTCACATACCTCTGGGGCCTGCTAGTCGTCTATGCTAGAGGCTAGCAGCTCAAAGCTAAATTAGCTCCCATTAGCATAACACAACTATATCTCCGGCTGACTTTTGGTCGCATTAATGCAGACTAGTACATCACCCTCAAGAATGTTTGGAACAAAAAGACAATAGTTCTGCTTCGGCTGACTTTTCATACTTCAAAGATATGCAATATATGCACATGTTCAAATAATGCATGTTGTGAGGCAGACATTGTAATATCAGCTAAATATTTGAAGCCCCTGTCATACTGTCCGGATATTGACACCCGATGGACACACGAATATGGAATTGTGAATTTCACACGAAGATGGCCCCGAACCACACACGAAGGCAACATTTACATTACATTTAAGACATACAACTGCAACGAAAGTAATAAAAACAATTATGTTAAAGTACTATGATACTGTACTGATATTTTCAGACTTTGTTCTTTACTTTCTCCGTCTTTATATGTAGATTAGAAGATATTAAGTTTTCTCCGTCATGTTGTTTCCATAGCAACAACAACTTCCTGTCAACTTGCCTTCAAAATAAAAGCATCTAAATAAAACCGGAAGTTAACCTAAATTACATTTAAGACATACAACTGCAACGAAAGTAACAAAAACAATGTAATATCCTTTTCAGTTTCACAAAACACAAATTGGGTTATTTACATAATATGTTTTCTTAAGCCATCGTATGACCGCCAGTGGAGTTTCTCAGGCTCCGGCAGCAACTTTGTGAGTGGTGGCAAAATCTTTGGCATGCCAAAAAATTGCCGAAGGACCTTGCGAAGGTTCATTTTCGTATGATCATCGGTGGAATCGGGTATTTTTCAACCCGATGGAACCGATGATCAGACGAAGATGACACGATTCGACAAGATGCCCTCACGGGTGCCTTACGAAGGGCAAAATGGACACACAAATTCAACACGAAAATGAACATTCGCAAGGTCCTTCGACAATTTGTTGGCATGCCAAAGATTTTGCCACCGCTCGCGAAGTCGCTGC
>NW_011369945.1:11375601-11387565 GCF_000735185.1 Notothenia coriiceps | reverse complement strand
TAGGTGAGCGCCACAGTTAGTGTTGTTGTTTCTGTCGTAGCGGTCGTAGGAACGAGAAATATGTGGGATACATTGAGTATTGGATTAGAAAGGGATTGTATTTATTCATTTTAAGACTCCTTTTCTGTCCAGGTTCAAACCACGTTTTAAGATAAAAAAGGAAGAAGTTAGGACAGGCTCCAGTTCGGTGAACATTGGTAATACAGTTGGCCCAAGTAAAGGCAGGTCTCAGAGAACGCGCCCTTCACACTGTCCCGAAATTTGACACCAGATGGACACACGATAAAGGAAATGTTCAAATTCGGCTCTGATCGTAACACATCGGGGCATTCGTGAGGGGCATCATAAGCCATCGTATGACCGCCGNCACGATCTGACTTTAATTACATTTGACTCGAGTGTTTCGTCAACTTAATGTGTTGCTTAAAATAATACTTCTGCATACAGTATGTGACACTGTAAGTGTTGCACAACACTTACAGTGTCACATACTGTATGCAGAAGTATTATTTTAAGCAACACATTAAGTTGACGAAACACTCGAGTCAAATGTAATTAAAGTCAGATCGTGTCTTAGACGGGGCAGTGATATCATAAACCTGTTAATGTACGCATTCAAACACTTTTTGTTATACCAGCTGTATTCACCTTGCAGGTGCAACTATGTGGCTTTTATCCTGGAGAAAGTGTTTAAGTCATAGATGTTTAAAGATTTTAACGTCTTCATATTTGTTTAATTATAGTTGACTTTTCATTCAGGAAGTATAACGCGCTGCGCTATCAGTACGCTTGTCCATGTTTTTTGATTAGTCGAATGCTCCAAATACCACCCCTTTCATGTGAACGCGTACCTAACTAGATTGACGAGTTGATAACCAGCGTTGTAGGACAGCTTAGCGAGAGCGCGTTTGTTTTGGATTAGGTAAGCCGGGTAACTCAAACATATCCAGCTTAGGTTGAACCGGCTTCGTAGTACAGGCCTCTGGTGATGCTAATCATAACTGCTTTCAAAACAGCCACATGCATCACTTTAATGATGAAGTTTGTGTGTGTGTGCCAGGATCTCTGTGAACAGCAGTAACGTCCAGTCATTGCTGGATGCAGCCAACCAGTACCAGATTGAGCCTGTGAAGAAGATGTGTGTGGAGTTCCTCAAAGGACAAATTGATGCAACAAACTGCCTTGGTAAGAACGTAAATACAATCAAGGTGAAATCACATATCATCGTTTGTGACCTCAACATTTGCTGAGCCCTTTGATGCTTTATCTATGGACTCCCCAGCATCAATTATCAATACCACTTATATTACTAAGGTGCACACTTCCAGCTGCTTTTTCTAGAAAAGTAGAATTAAAGTTATCTGTCCTACACATGTGTTTTGTTGCGTCCTGCCCCATCATGTTACTCTGGAGTGATTGGTCCTTGTCTTGTCCTCCTGCAGGTATTTCCTCCTTGGCAGACTGTATGGACTGTCCTGACCTGAAGGCTGCAGCAGACGACTTCTTTGAGCTCCACTTTACTGAAGTCTACAAACTGGATGAGTTTCTGCAATTGGACGTTAAACAGCTCACACACTTACTGCACCAGGACAAGCTCACTATCCGAGCTGAGGCCCAGGTACACTTCTACACATCCTTTGAATTCATATCTTTTGTGCTATTATTTTTAGGAATATGTTTTTTTTTTTTTCAAACATATCATAGTTGTTGATATAGATGTACCTTTGTTGGCTATCTTTAGTGCAAAATAATAAGTCCCTAACAACATTTAAAAAAAAAAAAGGCAATACATTCTAATTATCCAAAGAACAACTTGGAAAACCAAACAAATATGGTTTCAACACATCATGACAAAGATGACTCATAGCTCTTGCAAAAACAATGCCAGCAATAATCTGTATGTTGCTGTTTTTTGAATTGGTGTTCAGATATATGACGCAGCAGTACGATGGCTGAAGTACGATGTGTGTAACAGACAGCAGTACATGGTGGAAGTGTTGGGGTGTGTTCGCTTTCCTCTGGTCTCCAAAACCTTCCTCTCAAAGACGGTGCAGGCTGAGCCCCTCATCCAGGACAACCCACAGTGTCTCAAGATGGTCATCAGTAAGTAGGAAGAGAGAGAAACACACACATTTTTACACACAATAGACTGTTTAGGTAATAGACTATGGTTTAGGTGGTTAATTTGCTAAACGTACAATCAAGTCGCTTTGGATAAAAGTGTAAGCTTAGTAACAATAATGTAACAACAATAGGTTTGTAGCTTATTCTAAAAAAGGGGCGCACAAATATTGGTGTAATAAGTAAAGGGTCACATCGTCTACTAGGTCTAGAAAAATTACATTACACTGGATGCAACCCATCTCGACATACTCTATTATAGTAGTGAAAGATAAAATATGTATTATTATTGAGAGTAAAATTCTGAGTTTTTGGCAGGGCTCTTGCAAATGTTTAAAATGTGTGCCACCACCAAAGATGGTGTTAACCCACCAGTATCCCCAACCCTGAGTTAATGTCTTAAATTATCTCATATTTAAGATTCTGATTCAAAAGAGCATATCAAAACGTACACACACCAACAATAAAACCCCTGACGCCTTTGTCCCAGGTGGGATGCGCTACCACCTGCTGTCCCTGGAGGACCGGGAGGATCTGGGAGAGAGCAGCCGACCGAGACGCAAGAAGCACGACTACCGAATCGCTCTGTTCGGGGGCTCCCAGCCTCAATCCTGCCGCTACTTCAACCCCAAGGTACCAAGGCAGTACATGTATTTTAGGTTTATATTCTTTTGTTCGGTACATTTTTCAATTTCAGAACCAAGACTTTGAGTTTTTGTAATTGACATCTTACATAATTCAAGAGTACATTTCATTTTAATCAGACCAAATACTTCAAAAACAAGCATTACAGCTTTAACATTGTATATAGTTAGGGCAATGGAAATAAAAGTTTACACTGTTTAATTTCTAATCTGGCTTTTAATGCAGGATTCCTCATGGACAGACATCCGCTGCCCCTTCGAGAAGCGGCGCGATGCCACAGCTATTTTCTGGGACAACGTGGTCTACATCCTGGGGGGCTCACAGCTCTTCCCCATCAAGCGCATGGACTGCTACAACGTCCTAAAGGACAGCTGGTACTCCAAGCTGGGGCCGCCCACGCCTCGTGACAGCCTGGCTGCCTGTGCCTCACAGGGCAAGATCTACACGTCTGGGGGGTCAGAAGTGGGTGAGTACAGGCGGGTCGAAGTGGTGGACTTGAAACCTGGGAATTTGGATGCTTTGTGTGTTTACTGACTGTGTTGGGGATAGTGGACATTGAGAATTCTCCATAGTAGAAAGTCATCCCTTATGAAAGGATTTAACCATGATCCATGTGTGTGTCCACAGGCAGCTCTGCCCTGGACCTTTTCGAATGCTACGACACAAGAACCGAGTCATGGCAGGTGAAAACCAGCATGCTGTTGGCTCGCTGCAGCCACGGCTCAGTGGAGGCCAACGGGCTCATATACGTTTGTGGAGGCACGGTGGGCAACAACATATCTGGCAGGGTCCTCAATAACTGTGAGGTTTACGACCCCAGCACTCAAAAGTGAGTCACACAAAAATGATTCAGAATTATACAGCAAAACGGAGGAAAAGTATATGCATAACAATATCAAATCGATTTTGTTTGGTGAGAATCCCAAAGTCTCAGTAGAACAGCCACCAGTTCAAATTGACAAGAACAACATTTTTATTTTGACTAATGTGCTTTTAAAAGATTGTATCAGGCCAGGAGGTCAAAGAAGCTTCTCCACAAAAAAAGCAGGGAGACATGCCAGTCAAAACTATTCATTTTATTAGAAAGAAACTTGAGTTTCAAAGTTTGTACCTCACAATAATAATAATATGCACATGCACCCTAAAGGGCTCGAATCAGGTAATGTTGTTCTCTGTTACACTCTTCCTTAAACCCATATTTGTCCCTGTGTCTGTCTCCAACCTTCTGTCCTCAGATGGAGGGAGCTGTGCGAGATGAGAGAGGTCAGGAAGAACCATGGGCTGGTGGCGGTCAACGGCAGGATCTATGCTGTTGGAGGGCAGGGGGCACTGGGTACAAACACGTTATCATAATTATGTTATACTACTATTTGAAATAGTAGTTGTAGCATATGTGGCCTCTGAATGATGGAGTTTTTGTGTTTTCTTTACAGGTGGACTTGACTCGGTGGAATACTACGACATAGCCACTAATGAGTGGCGTGCCGCCTCGCCGATGCCGTGGCGAGGTATAACAGTGAAGTGTGCAGTGGTCGGTGACATCATCTATGTGCTGGCAGGGTTTCAAGGTGTGGGGCGGCTCGGACACGTCCTGGAGTACCACACTGAAACCGACAGGTCAGTGCATTCACTAAATATTACGCAAATAAATAAGTAGATATTCTACTTATGACTCTAAACCCTGAATCATATTTTCCTCTATATTTTTTGACATTTCAAACCCTCTAAGTCAGTTTTATTGTGTGTTCAGATGGGTGTCTTGCAGCAAGGTGCGAGCGTTTCCCGTCACCAGTTGCCTGGTCTGTGTGGTCGACACCTGTGGAGTCAACGAAGACGAAGACATGGACCTCATAGACTCTCAGCCACACGCTGCAGCTGCTGCCTCTACCTCTCCGTCTGCTTCAACCTCATCATCCTCGTAGGACAAGAGGAAGATTCATTTATATTTTAAGTTGTGACTTTTGATGACACTTTATGTTAGGGAATCATTCTCCTGGACTCCTGGACGTCTAACCTTTTTGCCCTTTGACGTTTATGACCAACCGACGTCTGTTATCTCCCTTAAGGAATGTGCTGCTTCAGCGATATGTTGTTGTTCCCAGTTTATGACCGGGCAACTCTCGGTCACAAATGGTTTATGGTTGTGAGAACGCTGGCTTCGAGGCCATAAGGGTCAGACATTTGATTCAGTGTTCCCAGATGTTTAGGCCATCTCTAGTGTTCCCAGATGTTTAGGTTATCTCCTTTACTATGTTGATTACTCTCTGTGAACCTGTTAAAAGGTCTAGCGAGAGAGAGGCGCTTCAGAATTGATGTGGCAACTCTCCCGTGCAGTCAGAACCTCTGGCTGTGTGAGTTGTGATGTGAATCCTCCGGCCGATACTCGTAATAAACCACCAGTGTTTGACATCGAAGCTCCAACTCTCCTCGTGTCTCTCTGAGTCCTGACTCTCCATTGCTACAGAAGTTTCCCTTACACTTTAGGCCGTCAATCAACAATGGAGTTGATTTTAATATGCAAGGCCTGTCAGCTCTTACTCATGTGAACATCCTCGTAGGGCTTGCATAAAAAGTGGTATATTTCGATTGTGAATGCGATATAATCATGGATATAATGAACAATTGGTATCATAGTTATAATGCACAGACTTATTATCATTTTGAAAAAACAACAACATCTTCATAAGTTTGATTTATATTTTTTATTATAGAAAGATAAGTAAGTCAAGCACCAAATTCACGAGTATAAAGGCATCTGTGTTAAAGTTAGATTTTACAAGTTGCTCCTTAAAATGACATTAGCTGCCATACTCCTTTGTGGTCAACAGATGATAAAATGTAAATGTACTTTTTTTAATTAGATTAGATTAGAATTTAATAAAAACTGTCACATTAAAAACGTGCATTAATTACAGTGACATTACTTTAATAAAGCTCTCGTAAAATATGGCAAGAGTATGCTTGGGGAAAAGACATTTTGCTTGATGGACATCTTTTCATTTGAGTCAGCAACAGAAGATAGGCAGATAAACATTAGTGACGAAGTTAATTAAATGCAACATGATTACATAGGCAGAAGCTCAGTGGTCAATATTAAGATGTGTCGCTGAATAAAACACTGGAATATCCTCCCCTATTTGGCCCAAAACAACTGCTTAATATCGATCAGTACATTTTTCTCCTCATCAATCGTCATCAGACTCATCCTCGCTCATCAGTAGGGCAAACCTGTTGTTTATCTCCTCAGACCCTCTCCCCCCTCCCCTTCCTCTTCTCCCCCCTCTCCCTCTTCCTCTCCCTCTCTCTCTCATTCCCCGGCCTCCACCCCTCTTCCCCCTCCCTGCTGCTGAAGAGGAAGGATGGGTTTTGGAGTCGCGGCTCCTCACAGCGTCCAGCAGGGAGGAGTAAAGATGAACTGAAAAGGAACCCCCAGCTAGGAGGGATTCAGCAGCCTGGCCCCCTTTCAGGTACCTGAGCAGGCCGTGCACCAGAGTACCACTGTACAACCTGTAACACACACAGAGGGAGAGAAGGAATCCAATTACATTTTGTTTTCCACATGGTGGTATCTGCTAAAATGTTTTGTTTTACCATAGGTCCAACCTGATACAGATGAAGTGAATAGGATTACAAATATATATTTCTATCGAAAAATACGATAAAAAAACCCTTTAGCAAGGTACTGTTTTATAACAGGGTTCTAAATTATTCTTCATTTCTTTTCAGTATATTTCAATGTATAAATCTGCACCAACAGAATTCAATCACAATAAGGGCCCTTAAAAACATCTCCAGGGAAACATACCTCTGCAAATAAAACCAAAACTAGCTGCATGGCCAGATCACACAGGTGAGAAAATGTAATTGTAATTTGGGCATACAACTATAAGTGCAAATGCCTCAACTGTCCTGGACGTGGTGTCTTTCAAGACAATTATGATGAAAATGACAAATGTGGCAATGTGTAAATATTTGCTACAGTTTATAGACTGAATTATTAAAGAAAAAGCACATTAGTTGCAGCTCTGGTTTTCATTGGTGGGCAATGTAATGCAATCTCTCATTGTGCCTTACCATGATATGTGGGGTTCAGGCAGTGGCAGCAGCAACAGCTGATTAAGACACAGTGCACTCCAGAGGCAGGCCTGCCATTGGCTAAAACTGTGAGCCGCTCCAACATCCAATCCACGTCGCTCCCCTGGCCTCACACGCTGCCGATCCAGCCCTGCGCACACTTGACGCTCCGCAGCCCAGTTTAGCTGTGGGTCTAAGATGACACATAGCAACATGTTTTTATATCCTAAAAAAAAGAAGATGTTGCATTCTTTCCTTTTTTAATATTTTTTGTTGTTTTTTTAAATGCCAGTTGTGTATGCATGCTGTTTGCCTTGTTATTACATGACATGTCAGTTTTTGTAACCTGGTGTGATAGTAAAAAATATACAACACAACTAACTGGCTTGTGGGTAGTGGGTAGCTCCAGGCTGGTTGTTCGAGGACAGCTCTCCGTAAATCATGCCCAGCACCAGAGCCTGCACCTGGGGCTGTGAGGGTTTTGGTGAGGCCACTCGACGCCAGAAAGCTATCACTGCTACAGCCAGCCTCAGGTGGAGAGGAACAGGAGCCAGGACAGACTCTTTTATCCCCAAGACATCTAACAGTACACCAAGGCGAACCGCCACAGGAGCCTGGATAAACAATTACGGGATAAATAGGAAAGGTTTAATAAATCACATTAACAATTTTCTTTAAAAACAACAAGTTCAACAAGAAAACATTATTTTTGTTGTCATGTTTACCTGGCCAAGTGTATCTAGATGCAGGGGGGTCCTGAGCCGATGTGCCTCTAGAATGTTTTTCTTTAAGTTCAGATCCACGCGGTCATACTCTTCGACACACATCGGGGAACTAGAGCCCTGAGCGTGCACTGTAGCTGCACTATTGCTAAACCCTACATTTACCCCCTGTTGTGTGGGTAAGATGTCTCCCTGTCCCCTACCTCCGCCGACCTGACCACCTCTCTGCCCCCTTGCCCCTCTCCCACCTCTCGTACCTTGGTTGATTTTTTCTTGTGCCGTCATATCCTCTGCTTGGACATCTTGGCCTCTCTGCATTAATATCCCATATATAGCCTGGCGTATGTTGCTTGCACTGCAATGGCTGCTGGCTAGCTTGCTGTTCTCAACCTGTGGGATCAGAAGGACCCTGCGCATCACAATAGCATCTACCACCAAAGGAGCTAACATTCCCTGCGCTGCAGCCATCGACAAGCACTCTGGCATCCCAGAGGACGGTCGTTCAGGAGCTGTCTTACCTCCAGAGAACCAGCCAGCCAAAGAGCTTTGAGGCGTGATGTGGTACTCTTGCATTCCTGCCCACAGCTGTGAACTGAGCCCACCTTTCTCTCTGCTTTTTCCCCTTGGTCCTCTATCTTTCTCCCCCATTAGCCTGCTCACTTCCTCCAGGGCCTCCCCCGGACTAGAAAAAGAAGACAGCCAGAGGAGAAGGCCCTCAATGCGGGAAGCGGGTGCTCTACCTTTGCCCCTGCCACCACCTTTCACTAAGACACCCGCATCTAACAGACCCAGGAGTGCATCAGCATCTTTTGGAGTGCCATAATCATTCCCCACCAGGACAGCAAATAAGGGTAGCAACTGCTGGTTCATGCCCCCATACAAGCGACAGATCCCGGTAGTGGTGTAGCAACGAGCCGAGATGTAGCGGTGAGAGGCTTTACCGTTCAGGTTGGTCCACTGGAAATAATGGAGTGGAAGATAACCACCTAGGGAAACAACAACAACATGTGAAACAACAGCGAAACATCAAGTGAGATACTATCACTACCATTTATTACAATGGTCTTTTTGATTTTGTTAAGCTACAAGAATCCTGTTGCTACCCATACCTGGCAAGTCAAAGATATAAAAGTCGCTGTCATTGGTCAGGACTGGACATTTCCACTGGTGAGCCAAACATGCAATATCCCAGTCCGCCTCGGCTGGACACTGGACCAAAGGGACCCCTCTCTGAATGAGGACTTCAATGAAGACACTTCTTGTGAGGAGGGGGAGGACAGAGCCATTGCGGCCGTGGGAGAGACTGTCTGCCTCTTTTATCTTGGACTGCAGACGCTGGCGCAGCGTAGGAAACTTCTTGTCACTGGGGTCAATTCCTTATTACAACAAAGAAATTAAATTAAATGTGTATGGGTGTGTCAACTGAAGAAAAAACTATTATTGGAGCAGGTTCAAAATAACTTGTTGACCTATTTTAAACTAAAATGAGCATGATGCTTTGACTGAGCATCCCACAATATCCTGTCATTTAAATATGCATGTAATGATACTTGAGTTTCCTATAAGAATGACCTGAGTGCATCCTTACCTCCATCCAGAACCACATATGGCTGGATGTTACAGGCCTCCAATGCAGAGAGGAACTGGGAGAGCAGGCAAGTAAATGCATCATAGTCCCCTCCGTGCTGCTGGTCCAAACCATAGTTAAAGTAGAGGCGGAAAAACAGGCTGCAGCCATCAATAACCAGGCGGCTGTCCCTGAACTTCACATCTTGGAGAAAGTTTCTGTTGCCCTCCACATAGGTGGTCAGACCATGTACACCCATGGGGTCTCAGGGCCTAGGAAGACATGGAGGGAGAAGCTGTTACTCACTGCTGGTGATTCAGTGCCACGCAGAGTATTGTAGCCTGTCTGGTCTGAGGGTGTATGGAGTCTGCGGTTTGAATGCGACGGAACAAAATCATGTGATCGACAGACAGCTGGAAATATGTTTTTCAAAGGCATTATGAGGTTCGATTCAACACAAAACGGAAAGTACTGCAACAAAACAATGCAGATAATAAACAAAATGCCGGACATTTCCAAACAAGTGTTAGAAAATCAATCTTGGAACGAGAGCATTGCAACATACAAGCTGTAACTTACCAATGTCAAATTGCTTCACTTCTGTTTACATGTCTTGCGTACTTATTTCCTTGTTATGTTGTACTTCAAAATAAAGCTCCCTTGGTGTGTAACAAAGGCGTGTATTCTTCATTAAAAAAGTACAGTAAGACGATGACTGCTGATTCTGAATCAAAACGGGCTCAATTAAGTTAAAAAAACAACAACGTGAAAATGAAATACATTTAATTATTCAAAAATAGGAAACCATGCCGAACAGCCACAATCTCGCTGCGTCTCGCGAGATAAATCGAGAACGCAAAAGCTAGCAGGCGCGCTAGCCAGTTTTGTTCTTCCGTAATAGAGATTTATCTCGTTTTTATTATGGCCACAATGTCCGGAGCAACAAACCTCGGCATTCCCGGGGCAAGACTAGCCAGCTCCGGAACTTCCGCACACCGTAAAAAAGACAGCAGTCCGTCCGCTAGGTTCTGGGAGAGTCCGGAGACTTTAGCCCAGCTGGAGGTGGTGCGACAGTGGATCGGGAAGCACTACAAAAAGGTAGCTAGCTGGTTAGGAAGCTAAAAGCTAGCCGCCCCCTGCTAGCTTGTCCAATGGCTCAGACTGTAAACAAACGTCTCATGCTGCATAACGTTACGTTTATACTGCCCAGCAGGATGTGTGTGATAAAGTTAATAAGTGCTTCATCTATTTACAATAATGCATGCAAAAGATGACGTGTAAATGTAGCCAAATCCTAGAGGAAAAACAGTATAAATACAACAGTAAACTGGCTAGACTATCGTAGAAAGCAGTAGGTTGCATTGAAGCATTTTAACGAATAATTGTCCTTGTCATATCACTTTCAATATTTGTGTGTGTGTCAGTATGTGCTGGTGGATGCCCCTTCGTGTCAGGCTCTGGCTGCAGTCACCCTGCAGCTCCTCCAGTTCCAAGAGGATGCGTTTGGCAGACAAGCGACCAGCCCTGTTCTCACCAAACTGCCTGTGAGTCCCTCTCTCTCTGTCATTGAAATAATTGTCATAATTCAGTCCGAGTAATCTAAATCTGCAATACCTAATTGTGTTGTTGTTAGTAATTTCCAAAGTTTCAATCCTTTATGATTAATGTTGAGTTAATATAGTGTTTTTGCAGGGGTAGAGATAATTATATAATTGCATCACAATGTATAATGAAATGTATTGGGAATTGGGTATATACATTTGTTTAACTACAATATAAATAAAATTCTGCATTCATTCTGCCTTTTTAAGGCTAGTTGAACATTGCTTTCTCGTCTTTCTGGAGCAAGGCACAAAATATTTTCACTATACATTGTACTGTGTATAATATGACACATTTTAAAAGTCTTGAAGTATTAGCATAATAAAGGATACAATAACACACTAAATCTCAAAGCTTCTTTCAATTTAAATGGGAAAATAGTTATGTGACAAATAATCTTGCAAGATAGCTTAAAGACATCCAGTAAAAAAAATCAGCTGTTAATTTGACCATTTCCCTGCAGGCAAAAAGCTTCCTGGACCTGCGACCAGCGGGTGGACTCTGCCACATTCTTGGCACTGCCTACAAGTTTAAGGCAGAGCAAGGCTGGTGAGTGACATGCCAAACATTGCCTTTTTTCACCAGAAATGTTATTTAAATGTAATCTCTTCCCTTACATCTTTTTACAGGCGTAGGTTTGACTTGCAGAATCCATCAAGAACTGAAAGGAATGTTGAGATGTTTGGTGCCATTGGAATATCACTGATCCAGGTGACACAGACACACACATTAATACACACAGACACAAACACACACAACTATCAGCCTAACGGGGACCACTAATGAACTAATTGTTTTGTATGCGTCTACAGAACAATGGTATGTCACTGCCTGTGGTGTATGTGGACCCTACGCTGGACCAGGAGCTGGTTAGCAGACTTACAGATGTGATCGCCAAACACCAGGTAAAGTGCTGCAGAGGGGAGTTAATTATGAGCAGACAAGAGCGTAAGCCAGACTGATGTAGGAGAAAAGGTTTATAGCTTGCTGTATTCTTAGACAGAAACATATGAAACTAAGCAAAGCTCTCATAATGTAGTTCGATATAAGTGCAACAGGGTAACAGTTTGTTCTTACACAGGGTACGCTCACTGAGGACCGAACGCTCGCCAGTCACCACATCTACCCCTCACCTGCTTCTAAAGAGGAAGGTCAGTAACAGTTTGTACATGACTGTGTGTTTGTTGTCTTTTAAGTGCTTGTTCAAATGTAACTTGATACATTTTTTCCTGT
>NW_011369945.1:11363206-11375425 GCF_000735185.1 Notothenia coriiceps | reverse complement strand
GTACGTAACGTACGTAACGTACGTACGTACGTACACACACACACACACACACACACACACACACACACACACACACACACACACACACACACACACACACACACACACACACACACACACACACACACACACAGAGAGGCTTATGCACAAGCAAACACAATGCTAACCCTTTTTGTCTTTCTTGCTACTCTTATACAGTTATGACAGTTGGCTGTCCTCAAGTGATGTTGAAGGAGAGGTTGAAGAGCCACCACATTCAGAAAAGCCGTGGCGGGTTAGTACTTCAGCACACCTATAAAAACGTGATGCTGTACCACGGTAAATACTTAATTACACAACACAGTGTTCACTTTATTTACTGTATCATAAGTCTCAATTTTACTGAAATTTGGTTATATCATGATCTTCAGCTGAAACTCAAAGTCCTTTAGAAAAAAATCTTTTTTTTTCTCACTTTTTATAAAATATATATATCAATGTTACTACAGGGGTGACCGGTCTCGCACAGCACTGTATGATCTCTTGTGCGCATTAATATGAATTGTGTCTGGCGTGTGCGCTCCAGGTCCATGCTGGCTGGGTTCTGGACACGGATGTTTTCAACGAGTGGATGAACGAAGAAGACTATTGTGTGAATGAGAGGAATGTAGCTATCATTCTCCGCCGGCGTATTCACCTCAGAGACGAGCAGGTTTGTGTGATTTTGTTTCTGGTCAGCAGGGTTTTTTAAGGGAAAGGCAATTATCAATAATTCGATTTTCAGTTTCCTGGTTGAAAATGAAGGCAACAGCCAACCAGGAGACCTTCATTTGAATATGACTTAGAGTCTTGATGTATGATGTTACATCTTATGGTGCTTGTTGTCTCCTTTTTCTAAGTTTCTCACCACCCTCTGTTTCAGGACTCCAAACACACCCCTTCAAAAAAGAGAAGACGCTCCATCTCTCCTCCCTCTGAAGGCAGGAAGAAGGGAAAGAAAGGGTGAGGAACATTTGTTTTAACCCAACAGGAGGGGTATACTTTTGCCATTTCCAGGTGAAGTGTTGGCATTGATTCTTGTCTGTGTGTGCAGGCGAAGGCGTGGACCACAGGAGGAAGAGCCAGAAGAAGACTTGACCAAAGACATGGAGGACCCTACCCCTGTCCCTAACATGGAGGAAGTTATTTTACCCAAGAATGGTAAACCATTACAACACAGTGACTTACAAATGTGTCCCAAAAACGTAGAGCATTTTGTCTCTAAACCTTTTCCCCATGTTCTCATAGTCAACCTGAAGAAGGACAGTGAGAATATTCCTGTCAAAGGAGGGACCATGGCTGACCTGGGTAAGAAAAGCGTAATAGCTGATGTTAAGGGAGATATATATAAAGTAATGTTTTTTTTATCTAAAACACTTTATTCGCCTTGAGTTTTCACCCATTCTCATTTGTCTTTTTCAGATGAACTGGAGGAGGATTTCCCAGGAAGGGTAAAACATGATTTTATTTTTCACAATCAAGATGTTTGTGTAAATACATAAGGTCCGGGTATTCTGTAGCAATTATCAGTCTATTTTTAGGATGATGTAAATGTAATCTGTGTGTATGTGTGCGTCTAGGAAGATGAGGAGGGAAGAGGGGATACACATCGGCTTTCAGAAGGAGAAGACAACACCACAGAACAAACACATCACATCATAATACCGAGCTACACGTCTTGGTTCAATAACAACAGGTGATAAAATCCCCCTCAAACTAATACTCCAACTTAGCTTTCTTACTTCCAAACTTCATAAATTAACCCCAAACCACCTTTCCATCCATATATTCCAGCGTTCACTCGATAGAGAAACGTTCGTTGCCTGAATTCTTCCATGGAAAGAACAAGTCAAAATCACCAGAAATGTGAGTACTGCAGACATCCAGACTTTACCGCTTCGGTTCATCTGTTGATAAAGATTAGAAACTGAGATTATATCTCACTTTTTAAAACACGGATTTTCCTGTGCACTTCAGCTACCTGGCATACCGTAACTTCATGATCGACACATACCGGCTCAACCCCCAGGAATACCTCAGCTCAACGTCCTGCAGACGCATCCTCACTGGAGACGTCTGCTCTGTCATAAGGTATAACTGTGTGTGTGGGCGTTTCCATCCATGTATTGTCTGCTGCATCTGCTACATTAACTGTGGTATGTGGGTGTTCTGTAAAAGAAAAATGCAAAATAATTCAATCTGTTGCTAATAAAACATGTGGTACGCGGTGAACCTAATGCATCAGCTTTTATTTGTAATACATGACACATGCTGGAGTTGTCAGTGTGTTTATATTGTGTCATCGGTGTGGGCAGTTTTTAAAAGCGGCAAAATGGTTAATGAAAAAGTATGTTTTTTGTGTCCAGGGTTCATTCACTTTTGGAGCAGTGGGGTTTGATTAACTACCAGGTGGATGCAGAGAGCAAACCCCTGCCCATGGGACCCCCACCCACCCCTCATTTCAATGTATTGATTGACACACCGTCCGGGCTGGCCCCACTTCAACACAAACCCCTGCAGGTAGACACACACATGACAACAGCTCCGACGTGCAAATGTGAAAGAAACGCACATTTGAACTGAATGAAATGCGTCCTCATTAACTCTGGCTTTGCTCTCGCAGGTGTCAGCCTCGCAGAACATGTTGTTTTTCCAGGAAAAGAGCAGAGAGAAGCCTTTAGAATGCCAGAACTTTGGTCTGCGCTCCGACATCTACACCAAGAAAATCCCTAAGGTCTCAAACAGAAACAGCACAAACACTTTGTTCATTTGTTTTAAGAAATATGTATTTGACTATTCTCTCATTTCACTTATTTCTCTTATTAGGAATTTTAAAAGTGTTGGTTCGAATGATTCTAAAATGATTCCTATGACATGTGCTTCAGACTAAAGGAGTATCAGGAAGAGAATGGACGGAGCAAGAGACGCTCTTGCTGTTAGAGGTAAGACAACATTTCTTTGGGGTTTCTTTCAAAGATCTAACTCATGATGGTTTCCTTTTTTGCAAATGGAAATTGCTTTTTTTAATTTATTTTTATTAATTAGTAATTTACCCAAAGTGGTTGTTCTCAGTCTTACCTGTTCATCTATCCTTCTCTCTAAGGCCTTAGAGGTGTACAGAGATGACTGGAACAAAGTATCTGAGCATGTGGGCTCCAGAACGCAGGATGAGTGTATTCTCCACTTCCTCCGCCTGCCGATAGAAGACCCTTACTTAGAAGACTCCGCGGCTTCCCTCGGCCCACTGGCGTACCAGCCCGTGCCTTTCAGCCAATCAGAAAACCCCGTCATGAGCACCGTGGCCTTCCTGGCCTCTGTGGTGGACCCTCGGGTGGCATCATCTGCAGCTAAGGCCGCACTGGGTGAGCGGACTGATGGAGGAGTGTTAGTGTAGTGTGTAGGTCAGGGTATGGTTGTGAGATGGTTTACTGGATGTTTAGTATGTGTGTATTGATTCTCTCTTTTTGTCTTCAGAGGAGTTTTCCAAAGTGCACGAGGAGTCGCTGGATAAGATCTCTGAAGCGTCCAACCAGCCTGACAAAACAGGTAACACGTGCACTTATTCACACACACATGAAGCAGGGTTTCTGCTAGGATTTTTTCTTGCCGGTCAAATGTCCGCAAATAATTTATTTTACCGGACAAATTTGAAACTTACCGGTCATGTTTCAATAATAATAATTGGAATTGTGTAGCAGAGTTTCCGTTAGCAGGTAATTACCGGACTATGACCGGATATGCTGATGTTTTAAAACTCAGTTAATGGAGCTCTTTTTAATATTGCTTCTGACATGAAGATGTTTCTCTTTGCCGTCCACAATGCATATCTTATTCTGTCTTTCTCCGTTTTTCAGAATCAATGGAAGTAGAGAAAATTGAAACAAACTCCACCCCCCTTCAGGTGAAACAGCAATAAGAACTTAGAGTTTTATTGTGTCTGCTGGTGAGTTTAGTGGCTAAACTTGAGTGTGTGCGTGTGTGTGTAGATCTCCCAGGTTCCTTTAAGGGCAGATGGGCTCAAAGTGGAACCCAGTGTGGCCAATGTGACGGGAGAACTAGTCAAAAGCGAAAATGCTGAAAATATACTTGCAGAGGAGGGAGACGGAGGTATGTTAATATTTACAGTATACAAATTGACTGTGTGTGTGTGTGTGTGTGTGTGTGTTATTAAAGAAATCTCTCCTTGATCCAGTAAGGGTAGATGATGATGAGAGCTTTGATCAGGCAGACGTGGATGAGGGGAGGTTGTTGGAGCAGGATCTGGTGGATGGCAGCGTTGTCACGGCAGCAGCTGCTGCTCTTTCCTCCGCTGCCACAAAGGCCAAGGTAAAGCCCGCCCTTTCTGATTAAAACGGACCAATCACAGGGACGTGAAGAAATGGTTGTCATTTATAAAAAATAAAAAGCAGATCTGCAGCTGTGTCTAAGCAACTCGACATGCACCATCTTAGAGAGGATTTATTTTCATTTACGTGTGTAAAATTAAACAGACGAAATGTTGTTCCTTTCAGCCCCGGAAATTATAAAACAAATATATCTAAGACTTAGACCTGCAAATAGAATTGAGTATTTTTTATTTTGGATTTTCAGCATGTCTGACAGATAAGGGACAGGGATTATTTTAAATAATACAAATACATGATAAGTGATTAAAATTGGCTTTGATTCTAAATGTGTATTTTATTGTAACCCAGGGAGCCATATGAGTGAGATCAGTTATTGTCCCATCTCTTGCTGCGGAAGAGTCTCGTCATTTATTTTCTCTCCCACTCCTTACCACGCTCTGTCACACCCAATTTATTCTACCCTCCTCTCACCTCTTATCTTTTCCTTCCTTCCTCTGTGTTGTCCCTCTTATCTTCACCTCTGCTACTTTCTTCATTCCCTTCTTTCTAAACCATCACATGCACCCAGGTCCTTACTCATTTGTGGTGTCCATTTCCTTCCTTCCTGTTTTTAACTTTCTCCATGTTTGCCTCATTTGTTTGCAGCACCTGGCAGCAGTAGAAGAGAGGAAGATCAAGTCCCTGGTGGCTCTGCTGGTGGAGACCCAGATGAAGAAGCTGGAGATCAAGCTGAGACACTTTGAGGAGCTGGAGACCATCATGGACCGAGAGAAAGAGGCTGTGAGTGAACATCTGCTGCTCTCAGTTTTTTTGGAACATGTCCAGTAATCTGTGCGTATCATTCATACTTTTTGTCTTTGTGTATCTTACAGCTGGAGCAGCAGCGGCAGCAGCTCCTCTCTGAGAGACAGACTTTCCACACCGAGCAGCTCAAACAGGCAGAGATCAAGGTTCGCCAGCAGAGGGAGCAGCAGGCGCAGCCGGGATACACCGTGCAGCCAACAGGTGACCGCACACACCGACCAATAATCAAACACCCTCTAAGACAGGGGCGTCAAACTCATTCTAGTTCAGGGGCCACATACAGCCAAATTTGATCTCAAGTGCGCCGGACCAGTAAAATCATAGCATAACAACTCCTTCCTTTTTGTTTTAGTGCAACAACATGTACATTTGGAGAATGTTCACATTTAATGAACTATCTTTTTTAAAAACACTTTGAAAAATCTGAATAGTGCAATTTTAACAAGTTCATGCCTCAGTTTATCCTTTACACTTGCTCATCACAATGTACAGATTACAGTGTATCTACATAGACACAAAACACTTAGACACAGGTATCTGGAACTGAACAACATAGTATTTTACTTTATGATCAAAGCAACTTGTCAAGATCTGAAATTATTTTACATTAATTTCCACATCTATGTAGTAAACCTGACCAACTGAATTGACACACCACCATACAAACTTAAGTGGTAACTATTAAGGAAGAAGGTCAAGTTATCCCCCTGCCTTTATAAATGTATCAACTTGCAGTTAATGTCTTCTCTGCGATGTTTACACTTTGCAAAGTCATCCGTATGTTTGACACACCTGCTTTAAGATGAACCCTCTGAGAACGCAATGAAACGAGTCAAGTGTGTTTACTTCTTATCTGTTAAATCATTGTTGGTCCTATATCTGTGGTCCTCTCCATACTGCAGCTGTGCCTCCTGCTTCAGCTCAGTCCATGCCCAACAGGATGATTCCTGGTGGAGTAAACGCCCAGACAATGGCTCCTCGACATCCTGGAGCTCCCAATGGCATGTGTGAGTATTATGTACTGCTGCAATTAGCTTTAACGGGATGTTTTGTGTGTTGTTGTTTTTAGCATGTTCTGATTCTGTGTGTGTGATCTTCTTCTGTCACTGTCTCAGACCCGTCCTCTCAGCCTGATGGGATAGCACCAGCTCAGCCGGGCCCTCCAGCAGCCAGTCACAACTGAACAGACCAGAACAACAAAATGCACACATACCAGTCCTCCTACGTCCGAGAAAATTCAAGGAACACCGGCAGAAATGTTCAGTAACAATTAAGAAGTTGAATAACGTAACTATTCTGTACTAGTCACATGTTTATAGACACTCAAGCACATGGACGCAGCTAATGTGTAATTTGGTCAACGGCTCAGTCCGTCTTTTATCTGAATTATTTGTGCTCTGCCGTCAGAGTGGAGAAATCTGAAGATTTAACTCAACTCATTAAAGTTGTTTTACATGAAACCAAATGTATCTCTTGTTCTTGTCTAGCTTTTATTCAGTGTGTTGTCTGAGTGTGCACTGAGGAGCGATATGGGTTTTATATCTTTGTATTGAGGAACTGTTTCAAAGGCTTGTTTGAGGGTAGGGGGTAGTTTGTTGCTCACAGATGAAATAATATCGAAAGTCTAAACCATCCTTAGAAAAAAAGGTGGTTAAAGTTAGGTTGAAGCATTATGTCATAAAAAAGGACAAACATTTGAGTGTGTGCCCCCAGTAGTTGGATAACATAAAAATATCAACCTATCTTCCCTGTGTTATTTAGGTGTGTAGTTTTTGTGACAATACAACAAAAGATCCTTTCGGCCTGAGCCACTTTGACACTTTGGTTTGGTCTGATTGTGTCTATTATGAACACATCGACCTTAACCAACATTTATTTTCATCGTGTATTAATATTGCAAGAAGAGGAGATGCTATAGAAACTGCTCAGTGCCAGACCCATGTGGCATGTCAGAGCAAAGAGACAAGAACATCCTTTTATTGTGTTCCTGACGGCTGATTCCCGGTTCCCCGTCACGGATCAAAGGCCAAGTGTGAGTATTAAATTGCATTGAATCCACAACGTTCTATTTTGAGCAGCACGTTGGTGACATTCAGCGCAATCACTCCAATGACCATCTTTGTAAAAACCGAACGACGTGTACGAAATTTGAAGAGGAAATACAGAAATACATTTTTCTTATCGAACTTCATAACTTTCATATACAATTTATGACTTGACTAATTTGTTACAAACTAGATTCAATAAGTTATTGAGGAAACAATATGGGTGAAAACATGGTAAACACAGACTTAGTCTGTAAACTCTTTGGTCAGTGCAAAGAGATTATTAGTTATTGTCACAACTTCATGAAATTGAATTATGTGTTGCTTTCATAGCCGCTCCAAAAGATCACAAGATCAAACCTTAATTTCAGAGCAGAAACAGGCATTTTCCCGATTTATTCACTACAGCATAGCCATAGAGTAGCAGACATAATTATAGACAGGATTGCATTCTTCTGGACTTCCTGTTGGATTACATTCCTCCTCTTGAGTAAATGCTTTTGTTTGTTTCAGCAGTTGTTGCTTGGCTCCGGTGAGATGACATTTGTTTTGACGAATTCATTCCACTCACGGTAAGTTATCAGTATAAAAGCAATTGATGGGTATTTCTTGTACCCATTCATTTTAGAATTACAGTCTTAAATCTGCCTTAATCCAATAAATGATGATACGCAGTAAAACATTTTTTTTTTTTAAAGTTTACAGACAATAAAACGAAAGCCTTTTAGCTTTTCCACTAAAACAGTTTTGATTAAACAACTTGACTGAAGTCAAAAACGTTATGTAAAAAAACGACATTGAAACCATGATTTCCCCAAATATGTGACTACACAGAGAAGACTGACCACAGTGGCAATACAGTATATATGTATACTATGGGAATAGTAAGCTTTGGTACCTTTTTTTCTTTTTTTAACTATCTGTCACTTCTAAACACCATGCCAGAGAGCGCTCAATCAGATTGAGTCAGTTTTTAACAAGATAGTTCAAAGTGTTTCCTATACTAAAGAGAAGTAGTGTTTTGAACCTTCTGGATGGATGGTACTTTCCCAGGGCAGCACTAACTCAAGTTTGCATGTAACAATAGACCAAAGGGTGTGTTCAAAATGCAGTTATTGCAGCTATTTAGTCAGATAAAGATAGTCTGCCATCTTTGTTTTTATTGTCAAGCATCCATTTATATTTTCACAGGTAAATATAGAGGACTAAATTATCCTCTATGATCAGGTCCTTTTTGGCTTTTCTTTTCCCTAAAAAAAGAAAAGAAATGATAATGACCAATATTGTGATAGTCTTACATGTTTAGGCATTTCAATTAGAAAGTAGGTTATTATTTCATCAGACTTTACCAGAAATATTTTTATATCACTTACCACCATTTTGTATACGACAACTCCCACTACTACCAATGCCGCAACTCCTATTAGGGCAGGGGTGGAGGTTAAAGTCAAGCCTAATATTACAATTTTGATCCCTTTGATCCCAATGATGCAAGTAAGACTTTCCCTGAAAAGGAAGGAAAAACAGTCAGCATGTGTCTTCATGATTTGATTTATGCCATGACATTTGGTAGACATTTATGTTCCCCTCACGATGACAACTTTGGTAATGGTTTGACATTTTAGCAACATTTTAATTTTTACTTTAATGTAAGTCTGTGACCAAGAACCTGCAAAACTAATTACAATCTCATCAGTCTCAACTTTACTTTATGTTTTGCACTAATCAGCAAAGTTAGGATGCTAAAACACGAAACACTGTACATTTTAGCTGAGCTTTGCAAACCATTGTGTTCTTATAACACCTCATAGAGGAAGCATCCCCCCAGTAATGATGCTTAGAAATGAAGTCTTTATGACATTCAACCTCTACAAACAGACTTTAACACCTTTTTAGTTGAGAGTACAATTACTTACACGGTCAAAGTCATCCTGGAACCCTTATTTCTCTCTTCTCATAAGCTGGTCTTCTCTGGGAACAGTTTGTTCAGACTCAATGTGAAGCTGTGTGTGTGGTTTCAGCCCTACCTGTTTCCAGCCTTCTTATGTGGATTTCAGAGGAGGGTGGGGTTATAACTACTCTTAAGGCATGATTACGACATATTGATTAGGTCATTTCTGCCCTGTCCCAGTTTTGAACATTGGCGGTGGAAGTACTTGGATATTTTATTTAAAGTATCAATACAACAGGGCAGAAACACTTTATACAAGTAAATGTTTGACCTGTTGTTAGAGTTTACAGGTTCTTAACACACAGAAAGTAATTACACTTGTGGACTGATTAATCTTTGTATTTTAAGTTCAATTTCATAAAAAATGCTAAAGCTTACGGTATATAATTCATTTGCCAGGGTTGAGAAACACTGCCATGGTGGAAAACACTTCTAGACTTATGACTTTATTATTGGCCAAGATAAAAATGATAACCTCCAGAAAATGAAAATGGCCAATGTTCAAAGTATGTTTTTCATGATGCACACACTGTAAAACAATATAAAGTCACAATTTTGTCTTAAGAGTTGTACTTATGCAACAGCACCTAAAATGATATTGCTTGTTTGAAGTAAATATGTCAGCACTTTTCTTGTTGCCCTTTGTTTTGTTTGAATCTTGATGGTTTATTTATTACTTATTGTAAGTTGCTCTGGATAACAGCGCCAGCTAAAGGCTCTCTAATTTAATGTAACGTGTAAACACTGCTGCCTTATATTTGGAACAATTTATTTGCAAATCTCAAATTTTACTGGATACAAATTCTGAAAACAAACAAACACAAAAATGAATATTACTTTTTGAAACTTTATGTTTATTTTAATTGAGTACATACAGTGGAATGACAACCACTTAACACAAAGTGCTCAGCAACATTTGGTCTGCGCTCCGAAATCTATACCAAGTTCTCACACGGTATTATTTTTTATGCACTTATTTAACATTAATTTGTTGTTTGAAATTATAGGATTTTAAAATATATATTCCAAACATGTTGTTATTAAGTGTTTAAAATGAATTTATTAGAATTATTGTAAAATGATTCCTTTGATATCTGCCTCAGACTAAAGGAGTAAGTGTAGGAAGGAAATGGAGACGTCCATTTCGTAAGATGTTATTTTCTTTTTTTACATTTTTATTATATATCTTCATAGCTATCACATACAATTTATGAAATGACTATCATGTTACAATCTAGATTCAAAAAGTTATTGAGGAAAGAAAAAGGGTGTAAGGATGGCGAACACAGACTTATTGTGTAAGCTCTTTGGTCAGTGTGTAACCAAAGGAAGTGCAAAGAGATTGTTAGCTATTTTCACAACTTCATGAAATGTAATAATTATGTGTTGCTTTCCTAGATGTCATTGCAAAAATAGTTTCAGAGCAGAACAAGGCATGTTTCAGATTTATTTACTAACAGCATAACAATGTTGTAGTATACCTAACACATGATTGGATTGTGTCTACTGTATTTCCAGTTGAATTATATTCGTTATCTTGAGCAAAATCTTTTGTTTGCTTGAGCAGTTGTTACTTGGCTCCATGAGATGACTTTTGTCTTGTTGAATTGTTTCCAATTTCCAAGTTATCAGTATAAAAGCTCATGACTTTCAGTTTCATTCTTACTCATCAAGTAAGAAGAAACTGTCCCACCAGATTTCTTAAGGCCAACGTTGAAAGTTTGGTTGTTCATGATTCACAATTTCTTTTAAATAGTATAAAGTTAAAGTTGTGTACACTGTTAAATAACTTGTGAATCCCAAATATAAATAGATACAAATTCCGACAACAAAATAGAACCGAATTCTACTTTATACCATTTTGTTTTTATTTTATTAAATATTTTCCAAGGCCCATGACTTTGACCGAGTTTATCAGTTTGTAATAAACTCACTGAGCTAAGGCACCTGCAGCCTTGGCTGCTGTGCTCTCAGTGTGTTGTCTCCCTGTTGCTGCCTGTTGGCGTCAGCTGATAGAGGTGTTATTGTGCTTTGCCTGTTTTATCTTGTTATGCAACATGTTGATTATTCTCTCAGAACCAGCTAAATACATGTGTCTGGGGTAGAGATCTTCAGAATTGGTTTGGCATCGATTGTGTCAACTCGTGGCACACGACTTGTCTTGTGTTTGCCATCAAAGTTCCTGCTCTCCTTGTGTCTCTCTGAGTCCTGTCTCCATTGCTTCAGACGTTTCCATCACAATCTCATTATAGTGCATATAACGAAGCCACAATCTTGTAATAAATCTCCAGTGATGACTTATACAGAGGAATGACAACTGCTTGACAAAGTGCTCTGCAAATTTGAAAAGGTTTAATGTCATATCACAATAATAATATTATACAATAATAATATTATACAATGAGATGTGCCCAGTGCTACATTTACATTTTCTGTGAATATGCTTATGTGCATCTCACTATTAACATGACATACAGTGTTTTCATTGGTCTGATTACCTTAACCAGCGCAGGAGGAAAGTAAAGATGTCAGTTTGCGCATATAATTAGATGAATTAGACTGACCACAGTGGCACTATATATACCATAGGAATAGTAAGCTTGGGTACTTTTTTATTATTTGAAACTATCGTCACTTTATCACTCATTATTATGAACCCAACCATCTATAGGCCAAAACCCAAAGCCATCCTTTGATAATGTATAACTCTCTAATAGCAGTATCACAGGAACGTATTTTATTTTCCGATGAAGTGTTGTTTCCTGGCAATATTAGAGGGCATCTCAGTCAATGGTTGAGCATTCATTTTATACAGTTGAAAATCTTATGATGCCCGGTTTTTGGGGAGCATTAACTCATTTTGTTTAGTAAACCAATTTGAAAAATAGGATTGATTATACAAAAGGCCAACATTCCTTCAGTGTTTTTTCTGATATTAACTACTCAGCAGAGGCCACGGAAAAGTTGTGCTTCTTAACACCATGCCAGAGACGCAATTCAGATTGAGTTTCCATTTGCAGCAGGAATAGTTACAAAAATGTTTTCCCTATACTTC
>NW_011369945.1:11359154-11363161 GCF_000735185.1 Notothenia coriiceps | reverse complement strand
TTCCGCAAGAGTTTTTAAAATTTGCGTTCCGGTGGCCGCAAAAGGCATTGTGGCGGATTTGAAAGGAACGCAAAAAGTCTACCCAATTGTACAGCCTGCCGAAAATTACCCCCAAAAACAAGGAACGTGGCCTCGGTGGGAATTCCCAAAGTATGCTGGAGATTGGAACAAGGTCCTTCGGCGGCCACTCGAAGATTGGACGTTAGTTTATTCCTTGAGGAATATTGGCTTTTGGAAAAAGGGGCAGTTCCTCGCGATTTTGAGAAAACGGCAAAGTCAGTCTTCAAAAAATGAATGAATGAATGGAACGTTTACTTTGACTATAAAAGGCAAATATGGGGCACTACGTGCAAGCCCGCAAAAAAGCTGACCGCATTTTCGAAGTCGGTTGCTATTTATAAAGGGAAAAACCGGGGCGTTAAGGAACGTGCCATACTTTTACTTTCCTCGCCGCCGTTACGCAATTTTCGGTGAATCGGAAAAACTCGGGAAAATGTATGTTAACCTAATTTTTTTCGGACATTTTCTTACTACGGTAGGCAACCTTCGCCACGCTGAATTCCCTACGCACGGCGGTTATTAACAATGAGCGCCCCTGATCCGTCCACATGCCATTTAATTACCATCGTCAAAAGAGCAGGAATGCGTTCGTGAAAAGAAATGTGAGCATCATTATTATTTGCAGATTCCTTAGGTGGTTTTGGTAGATGTTTATAAGATTTTTCAAGCATTAGTGTCCTGCCTGAGTCAGTGTGTTAATGCAGTCTATTGATGTGCCCGTTTTTAGCCCTGCTATGTTGTTCAGAAATGGAGCTAATGCTAGCTAGTTAGCTAAGTTAAGCTATTCAGTGATAGTGTTTGGATGAGATGCTAACTTAGCCTTGATTAGACGTTTAGTTTATTTAATAAAAGAGCACATGTGCAATGTGAAAAGTGACCGTAGATAGATTACTTAAGTTGCAATTTGGTGCTATATATATATTTTTAAATAAAAAAAACTTTAAAAAACACCTTGAATTTCAGGCGGGTCGCAGCGCCCCGCCAAGACAATGGTAGGGGAAACACTGACTTCCTGTCTCCGTGTCAACTCTCTAACCAGAGTGCTGTTTTGGATGAAGCGGCTCCAGCACAAACATCACAACACATACGATTCCCCAATACAATGACTATCAGTTTCATTCTTACTCATGAAAGAAAGAAAAACATTCCCACCATTTCCTCAGGCCAATGTTGAAAGTTTGGTTGTTCATAATGCACAATTTGTATAAGGTTAAAGTTGTGTACACTGTTAGCTAACTTGCAAATCTCAAATTTAAATAGACACAAATTCCGAAGACAAAACAGAACTGAATACTACTTTATTCCATTTTGTGTTTATTTTATTTTCATCATCTCATTATAGTGCATATAACGAAGCCACAATCTTGTAATAAATCTCCAATGATGACTTTTACAGAAGAATGACAACTGCTTGACAAAGTGCTCTGCAAACGTGAAAAGGTCCTATCATATACAATAATGTGATGTGCCCAGTGCTACATTTACAAGGTCTGCGAATAAGCTTATGTGCATCTCACAATTAACGTGACATAGGCTACAGTGTTTTCATTGGTCTGATTACCTTAACCAGCGCAGGAGGAAAGTAAAGATGTCTGTATGCACCTTGCTGTTTGAATCATTGAAAAGCTTTGTCATCACCTAGTGGCGGCACAGTTCCCTTTAGTTTATTTTCTGTATCTATCCAGCAAATTGACGCCCCCCCTGTTATCATCTTAAACTGTCAATCCTATGCTGAGTCACAGAGAATGAGCTTTTGGTTGATTTACAATACTGGGAGTTAAAATAAGGACAGGAATGAGATTAAAGGTTCAGCTTAAAAAGAATATGCAGTGTGAGAAATATAGGCTTTTTTCACCTTTTCAGAGAGCTATTTTTCAAGGTTTCAAGGCTTTTATTGTCATGTGTGCATAGCTACGGTGTAGTTATGACAATGAAAATCTTAGGTCACAGGCATTTTTGTGACTGTGATTGTGTCGTCATTGTGCAACATGCAGTCTTGAATCTTTATGGATGTTTAATTGAGATCAAAATGAAAGCCTTGTTCAAATATGAGCGTGGTCCAAGCAAGGAAGGGCACACACACACTGGACTTTGACACCACAACAATGTTATAGGTGTAGATGAAGGCTGTGTTTGAAGATGGGATCGAACCGAGAAAGTGCGCCAGAATTAATTTGGTTTGGAAGAGTGGTAGGGTCAACTATAGCCAAGTTTTGGGGGCTCTTATTGAAGACCAGAAGAGGAATTCAAAATGTGATTAAGGTTGGGGTATGCTAATGCATTTGAAGGGACTTGATTCAAGACTTGGCTGTTCATACAAATAAATCCCACTCTGATACCTGCTCATTGTTACCCATACATATTGTAGGCTTTATAGATGTGGATATAGTTTTATAAACAGCCTCTTCTTCTCTCTAAAGAGGACGTTGCGACATTGGACACTACCTGACACTGCACCTGAGGAGATTTGGATATCCTGTCCACCCCTCACTGTTCGGCATAGGAACAGGATGGAAAAACCGTCGTGGCCTAAGCACAAAATGCACGTACTGATCTTGGCATCGACTAAGGTGTGCTATTCTCCCATTCTGGTTCTCAGTGTGATCCATCTGTTCATCCTAAACAACCACTTCTCTTTCGTCGAAGTATCATAAAAAAAAACGAACCTATATGTGAAAATCCAAACACTGGAATTCATTCAATAGCCATAGGAGGTAGAGAGTTGAAAGATGGGCTGTGCTTGTGTGTACTTATCATGGCAGATGTCTGTGTGTGTGTGTGTGTGTGTGTGTGTGTGTGTGTGTGTGTGTGTGTGTGTGTGTGTGTGTGTGTGTGTGTGTGTGTGTGTGTGTGTGTGTGTGTGTGTGTGTGTGTGTGTGTGTGTGTGTGTGTGTGTGTGTGTGTGTGTGTGTGTGTGTGTGTGTGTGTGTGTGTGTGTGTGTGTGTGTGTAGGGGGGTAGGCGGGTGCGGAAGCAATTTCGTTCTGCTCTGTTTGGCAGTGCATCAGTGAACATTTTTCAGTTTCCCTATCGCAACAGCTCCCTCTCTTCAACACTCGCCCATCTATGTCCATCTACTGAATCCCATCACACACTCACTCTCCCTTCCTCTCTTGTGGCTTCCGCTGAGGGTAAGGATTTGAAGTATAGACTTAGTTTTTGGGAGGACCATTGATGGGGCACAGTGGGACAGTGCACACAGCAGGGGCTCAGATCAATTTACTTCAGATTTTATTGAGTAATGAGTGAAACTGCAATGTTTCACTATAGGAACAGAGCATTTGGTCTCAATTATTTCACAATGTATTTGACATAATCCCATTTAGAAATGGACAGCCAGCCCTCCGCAGGCAGTGTTAGGTTTTTATTTTATTGTAAAGGAGACAGGAGTGAAAGCAATATTCGGCATTTAGACTGGTAGAGGCATTAAAATCAAGTGGTGCAAAGGCAGTGTGAAAACGAATGCGTGCATCAGAGATTCGTATGGAAAGGGGAAAGGAAGAGAATACAATGGAAATTGAGAGACACTGTTAAACAATGGGCATTTGGAAAAAATAGGACTTTTTAGTGCTGAGAAGGGGGGCAATGCAGCAGCAGATGCCATTGTCTGGAGCATATTTCACAGTATAACAGTAAGAGGATTAGCCACCCACTGTGCACACGCATACACACTGCCCTGCTGGCCAACATGCACCCAAATAACCCACTGACATATAAAACCCACCCAGAGAGAGAGATTCTTGGACATGTTCACACACATTAGCTGTAGTGTAAAATGGAACATATTGACTTGCAGTGACAACAGACGCTGCTTAAATCCCACTCAGCCCCTTTCTTCATCAGCTATAGAAAGGTGAGGGTGGACACTGGCGATTGTGTGTGTGTGTGTGTGTGTGTGTGTGTGTGTGTGTGTGTGTGTGTGTGTGTGTGTGTGTGTGACCGAAGGCA
>NW_011369945.1:11345438-11359093 GCF_000735185.1 Notothenia coriiceps | reverse complement strand
TTTTTCCACGTAGTGAACGTGTGTCTCTGCTCCGATAAGCGGCTCCTTCGTGCAGAGAGTCTGCAGCAGTGTGTGTGTGTGTGTGTGTGTGTGTGTGTGTGTGTGTGTGTGTTGGCACTTTGACACCCAAACGCGCTGTGCGCGCACAACGTGCCGTGCCGTGATTTGCCGTTCATCGCCAATGCAGCCTAAGGGAAAGGCTTAACGGATCGCATACAGACAGACAGGCAGCGTCAAACCCGGCTCATTAAAATCCCGTCTGCAGACGCTAAGCCGGTCGCGCGCAGTAGCCCACTACCACAGCTCCTCGCGGTGCTGCAGACGGACCCCAAAGCGCGCGGTAAAAGTGCCGAGAAGAGGGCAACTGCTCGGTAAAATGGGACCGAACCCGAGCAGTTAATTGGTTCCGAGATAAACGCGCACACAGCTGAGGGGGAGGCCAAACGTTGTGGAGGTTAAAGGCGACATGACGAAAACGGGCAATATCTGAACTTTAGAGGATCAGCTGTAAGGACAGGGTACAGCCCACCGATCTGACCGGCACACCGAGGAACGGAATCACAGTTTGCGTCAGTGTGTCAAAGGCAGAGCCAGCAGTATGGCGCGCAGTGACAGTCGTTTGGACACCTGGCAGGTGCTTCTGACCATCTCCATGGTCATCATCCCGCTGTCTGCTCACGGTAAGTCCGCTGCACCGGAGTCCCACCCTGTGCGTGTGTGTGTGCATGTGTTCGCCCGTGCGTGATTCAAATCACTCCTGCATTATATGGAAAATGACAATTACCCATTAATGCGGCATGGGGCAGCATTTAAAACAGGGGCATGGTAAAATATTAAATAATCTTTTTTTTATTGGTGAGAGATAGGCTATTGCAGGTGGGAATTAACAGGCTGGTTTTGAAATGTCTTTTCTATGATCTCTAATATTTCAAATGCATTGTTAATCAATTGGAATTGAGTATTTATTATGCCAGTATAGCCTTTGCCTTTGGATTACAATTGCATTCGAAAGACCAATAATTGATCAGTGCTGAAAAATCTTGTTGTGTGATTTGATATTTTTTCTGCCCACATATTTTCTGTCATGCTTAGCTGCTCAAGCTGTTGTATACATTAAAGACACTTGAACCCTTGCTCCGGCCAATCTAAGGTCCATCCTGAGTCTGAAGGGGAATAGCATCTCCTTCCTGAAACAATTCAATACTACTGATTTGTTCTTAATGTCATCAGCTCTAGCAGGGTCTAGGGGGGTATGTATGAAGAAGGCAGGCAGGTCTGGAGGTGATAAGACAGGGGGGGCAGACACATTTGACAGAGCAGTTGTGCAGCTGCGACTCTCCATGGTGCGTACAGCCAAGACAAAGGCGGGATTAGGTGCACCGTGGTCGGGCTACAGGAGGCCTTTTTACGGCTCTGAAAGGATGAATTCCTCCAGACATTGAGGGAAAGCCCGAGACAACCGGGCCTGTTACACTATACCCCCTTTCTCCCTCTCGTTACTGTCCATCCCTTGAGACACGGAGGCAATCAGTGTGGGAACCAAAATCTGACACAACCAGCCCCTTCCCTGTCTGGCTCACTATTCCTCCCACTGACAGAAGTGGAGATGCGAAACGTAGAAATTAGCTCTAGATGCTGCCGCTGCCCAGCAACAGGGTGGCTCGTGCACGGAGGGTCGCCGGGGTTCATGTGGGCACGCGCCTCCATTACTACCCCCTCCCACCCCCTCGTCTCATCTCGCGCCCTCAATGTGTAACCAGGCGTTAACAATGTGACATATTGACCGGTAAATATACGAAAGGCGTCCTTTCTGTCATGCTTTAAAACCCAAAGACCACGTCGCTGTCGAAAACATGATGTGAATCATTAGCAGCAGGTGACTCTTCATTCATTTGTTTGGCCATCAGGGGAGAATATAGAGTGCAGTGTGAGAAGAAACATGTATTTATTTTACTATAAGACCATTAAAAGATGACCACGAGGCATCATTTTGCTTTCATAGCAGTTCTGCCATTTTAATGATTATATCAAAGCTAGCCTACTTATCAACTTGTACAGACAATAACTACAAATTTGCTTTATTATTTCAGGATCTTAAGCATGACAAACAATGCAATTTCATTTACTATAAGGGGTTGAAGAAAAGCAGCACATTTTCACATTTAAAGAGTCAATCCAGGGAATGTAATTAATTTGGTTTAGAAACAAGATTACGACAAATGGCTTCTTAAAATGGATGTCAATGAATCGGACTATAATCAGCTAATTGATTAATTAACAGATTATTTCAGCTCTCAGAAACCAATACAAAACATATGCACAGTGTCCTTGATAGCCATTTTAAGCGATTTGGATCAAATCCAGACCTTTGGGTGCACTTTGTGTGTTTACGTGTCTCTGTGAGCGAGCGCATACTGTGAGGTCCATCTGCCCTTTAGCCCTAGAAAGCTGATAAAATGTCACAGTAGATCAGATCACCAGCTTCTCCGTGACTCCCTTTAGTTCACAGAAGGGGAGGAAGAATACTATACAAGTGGATATAATGGTTGAATCATGCAGGTTGAACAATTATTAGTTGGTTGTAATTCAATTGGGGTACAAACAGTGTATATTTGTGCAAATTCACAAAGTAGGGCTAGTTGTGTCTCCATCCAATAACAGCGTGCATGATACATACTTCCAACAGTGTCCTGCTGGTAAAGTGACAAAGCTGCTGGGAATCTGCACTCTAGCCAATCACAGTGACCTCAGGTAAAACTTGTTACCATGGTGACATGCTCAGCATGATGCCATAGGTGGAGAATTGAGCAGCAGTTAAAGGCATAAATCACAGTATTTCTAAGACGGAAACCTCTAAGCAGGGTCTCGTGCCTTCAATATGCTTGTCTTGCCCTTGTAATCTCTTCATGTTCCCTTTTGCTCTATTAATCGCTACGACTGCCAGCTGCTAACAGGATGCTGTGCATATAAATCTCAACAGGGAACAAATTGGCAGATTGAACCTTTAAATGAAATTTGAATCAGTTGTAATCAGTTTGAGCTGGTGGAGCATGTCTATCTCTTTCACAAACTGGGAAGCATTCGAGCTCATTCCAGCTCGGTTTTTCCCAGAGATGGAGTTGGCATATAACACTTGCTGGCTGGCTGATTGATTGAAAAACAAGAGAGAGAAAGCACAAACACTGGGTTCTCTGTCTCCACTGCAACTCCCTCGCTCCACTCCTTCCTTTCAACATGGCACCTCTTTACATCTCACCATGGCAACTACAGTGTGTGTGTCTGTGTGTCTGTGTGTGTGTGTGAGGTGGATCTCATGGTTCCTCAGCCACCACTTGTCTTCGTGACTCAAGGCACGTTCAGATGGTTTTAGTATTAGCACTGAATGAAGTGCCAGACACTGGAAGCAGGGATCTGATTGGACGGAGTGAGTTCAGGGTGGCGGTGGGAAAGAAGCCGCTTGCAGTAAAAGTTTTAAGAAGTGGCTTCTTGAAATTCAGTAGAATGTGGGAACATTCCCTAAAATGTGTTACAGAAGGGTCTTCTTTCTTTCTTTCTTTCTTTCCTTCTCTCCAATTCCCCATTCCCCTCGAGTATATAGTTTGACATTTTGGGATATGTATATATTTGCTCTCTTTCCAAGATTCAGTTGAGAGGATTTATAGTGCTCTAACGTTTTCTACGATAATATGAAACTACCGGCAGCAGCCAGTTGGTTAAGCTAAGCAAACATCCTTGGAAAAAAGCTAGGCCAGCTCTTTCCAAGTAAGTAATAGCTTAATGTGCTGGAAATGTGGATTTTGTTGCCTTTGGACAGAGCCTGAGCTGGTTCTCTTGGTTTCCAGTGTAAGCTTACTGGCTGCTGGTTGTGTCTTCACATGAGAGTGCTATCATTTTCCGATCTAAGTCTTGGCAAGAAAGAGAATTTGTGTATTCTCCAAAACATTGAATTATTAACCTTTATATTCAATTTATTCTACATTTCCTGACAGTATCTCTATCACCGTACAACTCTTTTTCACTCTCAATTAAAGTCATATTGAATATTCGAACCTAAGATGACGTGTTTTTTTCTAGACACGTTGTTCCCAAAAAGTATGGTGTGGTATTTTTGGAAACTTGGCTTCTCCACTTGAATTTAAACAGATCTGTAGGTTTGAATGAGGTCTTTCTCTGCAGATTTCCAAGTGCAAGAGAAGTTCCTGACCATTCAGCCTCTAACCTATTGCTCTAAATCCTAATCTAATCCTCGCCTAGTCTCGGTCACCAGAACACATTAGTCACTCAATGTGCTTAATCCTACATCGCTACAGTCTGATTACACAGCAGTCTTCAGCGCTTGTTCTGATTTCTTTGACAATTAATCACTTAGCGCTAAAGCGTGAACCACAACGCTTTCTTTGCTAAGCCGCACGTTTCAGCAAATCAGATCTCTTCTGAGAACGCAAAGATATATGACATAATAGCGTTTTCTTAGAAAACTAGCCTCAGGCCTCTTTCACTATACTTTAGGGATCCATTTAAATCATTAATGCCTCATCCTTGGGCTACAATCTTTATTAAACAAAATATAGTCAGTACACTGGGATTAGCGCCAACTGGAAAAAAAGTAACATATAATGTGTGTCTTTGGGTGTGTACAAGCCTTTGTTTACCCTTTTGTCATCTACATTTAAATAAGATAACAGAAAACAACAGACAAACTCCTACAATGCAATAAGATTATGTTAATAAAATGATGTTATTTTATACTTTAAAGTCACTTTACATGTCAGGTGGAGTACTGCATATCCCTCGAAAAGCCTCAGTTCTGGTTCATTTTGGGAAATTAGTTTTCTTATCTCAAGTTCAAATCTCAAGAGACGCTTTCTTTAAACACAAGGGAACTAATCAGGTAGATAGGGTCTGATAAAAAGATTGGAACTAAAGCATTTCTGCAGCTTGACCGAGGATTGACACCCGAGCCTCTGGTTTCATTCATTGTGTACTACTCGTATGATTCCCCAACTTAATGGAAGTCCAACTCTTAAAATTGCTTCTTTAATGTCTTTTTTTGTCTGATTGACAGGGAGGCATTCTCTGTCAAGGCACCATCATCACCACAACCAATCATCTGTCAACAAGGAGGCCTTGAACGCCCGGATGGTGCTCAGTGATGACTCAGCAGAGAGGGACCACCTGATCGGCCTCGGGGCTAAACTCCCAGTCAGCTCCACCAAACATCACCATTCTCATAAACATGCCCACCTAGACGTTGTTGATGAAGACCCGCCTGTGGGGGAGGAGCTGACTGCCGGAGGCGCGGGGCCGGACCAGCCCGGAAACCCCATGTCTGATGAAGTCATCACCGTGGAGTTTCACAGCCCTGCCCCTGACGGTGTGCCCGCTGACGGTGATCTGGACTGGGCCAAAGCCCCTCAACCCCAGAAGCAAAAAGGAGGAGACCCAACTGCCTGGACGCTTTCTGACTTTTACGACTACCTTTCCCCTGACAACGACCCCTCAGCCCTGGATGCCACCCCAGAACCTGAGCCCACCCCTTCACCCCCGCCTGACATGGAAGATGAAAATCCGCTCCTGGCTGGTTCTCCTGCTGTTCCTGACAACGTGAGGTCTGACGTGGAGCCCTCCATACCAGCTCCCTCCATGCCAGCGCCAGACACAGGTGATGGGTTAGGGTTAGGGGGCGCCATGGGGGCCGACGGCTGCAGGCTGGGCTATGTGCGCTCTGGACCTGGAGTCTGTGTGTCTCAGTGTGACATTGAACCCAATTTCTGCCTCAATGGAGGAGTTTGCACCGTGGTGGCAGGAATGGGAGCTTTCTGCAGGTGAGAAAAAAGGCATACACTTGTTTTTTGTTCGTACTTCTGTAAATTGTAGAAATGATGACACAGTCTTACATTTTATATTCATATTTAGTAATAATGAATGAGAAAATACCTTCAAGCATTTGCAGTTTAAGCTTTACAGCATAGGCAGCAGGGGCTTTTAGGGGTTGTTCGGCGCTACAAATATTCCACTCTTTAATTATCTTGTTGGGATGATTTCCCACTCCGGCACAAAAGAAAATATTTACGACACTTCTAACAAGCGTACAGACACTGAAAACACAAACACACATTTGGATAGAAGTTTGGCTTAATGTGTCAATGTTTCGTCAAGATCACAGCAGGGCTGCTAAAGGATTAGCTCAGTTTAGAAGGCGGGTAACGGGTGGTAAAAGACGAGTGTGTGTGTGTGTGTGTGTGTGTGTGTGTGTGTGTGTGTGTGTGTGTGTGTGTGTGTGTGTGCATTTGCTCATTGGCTAGTGACAGTTGATGTAGACACAGACGATATGCACACATAGATCGTATAACGAAAATAAAGTAAGGTCAGGGAAGAACACACATGCTCCACATGCACATACACTACGCCTTGATAGCACCATCTGTTATCCAGTAGACTCAGTGTAAGCATGGTGGTAAACTGTTGGTCATGTCATCATACCTGCTGAGCAACAGCTCACACACTCACTCATGCTAACACACTTCCAAGACACAAACACTTGCATGCAATTGGACAGCGTAAGACAGGAATATGGACAAGAAACACACACTCTTACACACACTTATCCTTAGCCTTTGATCTCATTAGGGGTTGGCTGCAGGCCGAATCCCTGCTTTTCTGGACAGGCTACCATTTTACATTCTTACGTTGGCTTACATGATGTGGCTATAAATATGGTAAACATGGTAGTGCAGACACACACTCTGGTTAAATCTCTTGACTTTTGGCCTTTTATTTACAGCAGGTCAGGGAAGGGTCGTTATTTACTGCTTGTTTTCTGACCGTAAAGTCTTACATTGATGATCAAAACATATTGCTACTTTGCATCCAGGTGCAATGTGCAGGAGTACATCTGGAACAAAGGCACACGCTGTGATTGGGCGATCACAGAGTTCCAGGTGATGTGCGTGCTGGTGGGCGTGGCTTCAGTGGTACTCATCTTCCTCTTCATGATCATTGTGTGCTTTGCCAAGAAGCTGCACCGTCTCAAGAACGAGAACAAACGCCTTCGCAAACGCAGGTGTGTGACTGGGAGGTGAGAATGGAGTTCAATCTATGACATAATGAATCAAATCAAATAATATTATATATCATATCATAAGCCGTAATGTAAGTGTTTCTAAAGTTTATCTAATTGTCATTGTCTCTTGATTGTTTTCCACTAAAAAAAAATGTTTTTAGACTGAGATAATATATATTTTGAGGTTTTGACCCCAGATTCACGCTGTACAGAGCAACATAGGGAAAACCTGGACATGGAAAGATACAAATGCACAGAAAACACATACTAAATGGTAATATTAATGACACAAATGTCTCTCTCTTGCCCTGCTGCAGTAAATACCGCCCACAGAGCAGCGAGCCACAGACAGACGGCCTCTCCGTGTCCACCATGGCCGACGGCTCGCAGCCAAACGTAAGGAAACTGTGCGACACCCCTCCGCTTGCTCCCCAAGCTCACACTCACAACCTGGCGTACTATGACAACATTATCTGTCAGGTACGCCCTTACTCTCCTCATGTTTACTCACCTTTGTCTCTCCTTTCATCCTAGACTAACTTTGCAGTCCCATCTTCATCTAAAATGTATTCATGATGTCATCTCCCATGTTTTGTGTCTTCCCGCTAACATTTTCTTTGTACATGTCTTAGTTTGTCTGATTGTCTCTGCGCATGGCCATCTTTCTTGTCCAAATAAGCTTTTAGTGTTATGCACACATTGAATCCCCTTAACGCCCTGTTGAATCAGTTACTTGTCATTGGGATTCCCATTGGGAATTTTGAATGTACAGTATTTGTGTATTTAATGTTTTTCACGCTCACCAATCCCCTCAGAGGCCATCAACAGCCAGCTATACCTGGGAATATAAACCCAGATACCCCTATAATAACTTGCAGGTAAGCATAGCAGAAATGACCGCATTGCCCCAAAGCAATTTCCCCTTTCTGGCTTTGTTTGATCCTACCCACTGTGCAACCTCTAGAGGCCACATTTTTCCATTAACTGCAAACATCCTTTCCACAAACTCTCTCTGCATCTGATATCAGCTGCCTTCCACGTGCACTGTAAGTTAAAATGATTTATCACCTCCTCCCAATGAGTCCTGCAACTAGTTGTTCAGAGTTATTATGTTGTCACAGCTGTGTGATTAAATAGCAAGTTCCCACATTAGCTGCCTCTCTTACCTGTGCACCCCTGCAGCTTCCTGAGTAACTCGATGAGAAAGCCTGGCCTCCATTTTGTTTTATCTGCTGGCTTTGCTCCTATGCCCATGAAGCTCAGACAGCCATTTTAGGGTCCCTGTGCTGCATTTTGCATTTTCCACCCAATTCTTTTCCCATGGCCGTGCATTTAGTGCTACTGTAGCAGCTGCTTTGTGTGTGTGTGTGTGTGTGTGTGTGTGTGTGTGTGTGTGTGTGTGTGTGTGTGTGTGTGTGTGTGTGTGTGTGTGTGTGTGTGTGTGTGTGTGTGTGTGTGTGTACACATTGATGAGTTATTTTCCATCTATGTCTCTGTGTTTGTGGGGAAGATTTGTGTGCCCCTGTTCCTCAATCACACTTGCTTACAGGTTCACTAAGCCAATGTATAGGGTCAGTAATGCGTGGTTACATTCTTCATCTCAATAAACAATGGAGATTGTATAGATATAATCAGAATATATATAAACAGCATATAAAGTTGACAAGATCAACAGATCAAAGAAATGTTGCCCCCATGAGTTCAAGCCTTTTAGCTTGTTGTCTCTGGTGTGAAAGGGCGTTTAGTGAGTTGTGTCCATCAGTAGCCGCTGTGACTGATCAATGGTGCCCTACTTTCTGCCTGATGTGCCCATGACCTTCAGATGTCTGACATGCTAATCAATCGATGGCTTGCTCTTTTACAAACTGACACATGCAGACATACACAGACACCGGTTGTGTAGTCATACAAACATAGATCTCTGAAAAAGAGCACTAACACAAGTACACAGTGATGGATTTTTTTGAAATCATGTGTTCATTTTTAGTCCTAGCCCTACTTGGTTGGCCTTAATGACGAGATCAAACTGTGCCTTGCTTGTTTATTACTAGCGTACTCTCTGAGCTCTGCTGGCATTTCAGTGCTGTGGGTAAAAATGAGTGACCGTGACTCCCAGATGCTCTAAATGTCAGGTCTAGAGGCTAAAAAGCCCCTGCAGACACATGGTCTGCAATGCAGTTTCTTTAATGTCAGAGATCCGATTGGTATCTTTTCAGATGCTGAGACATGATTGGTTCATTTTAATAAAGGTCTTAGCATTATAGGTGCAGGTTCAGTCCGAACACAGTATCATCTTTAGTATGGGGATGAGCTTCTGTGGAGATTTTTCCTTTGGACATGACTTTATTGCATGTTTTAAGTACATTTAATTTCAGTCTTATTTTTTAGCACATTCAAACCGTTTTAGCTATTTAAAAGTGCTTTAAAAATAAAAGACGATGACCCTTTTTGTCAGGAGCTTACTTCTTATTCTCATGCAATCCTTCTGTTTTGTGCAGGTAATGTTGCACACAGTATATCCGCACAACTGTGGGTTTTCCTGTTAATTGACTATCTAGTCCAGCGAATTGAACAAGAAATACTACCTGAATCTTCATGGCATAAATACAAATGTGAAACACAAGAGAGATGCAAGAAGGGAAGATAAGATCACGAAGAGCTGACGCACATGAATCTTGCTGCCTAATTACCTGTGCCCCATGTGTCTGGGTGTGAACATATTAAGATGTGTTTGTGGGTGAGTGTTTATGAAAAGTAATAAACTCTCCCCCCAGGATGACCCTCAGAAGCAGGAAGACCCAGCGAAGTCCGCCCAAGCCAAGGAAGAGGGTTCAATGAACATCCTCAACTCTCACTCCCCCAAACACGAGAACAACCGTCCGACCTCTGTTGCCCACGACCCGGGCCACACCCCTAACAACACAGAGGAAAACGCAGAGGTAAACTCGCTGCAGAACAACCTAGTATAATATCAGCATCTTTCAAAGTGTGCTGCCGGAAAATCCGACCAAAATATTTAAAGCACACACAAGTGCATGGATAGAATTCTTATATATTGTGGTAAAGTGCATTATATGTATTTAAAACCAGTCCAATCAGGCACAATGTAAAACAAAAGCACATGCATTTTGGAATACACCTTGAGAAGCACAACATTCCTGTTTACAAGGCTGCTATGCCAATGCTGTTCACATAGTGGCGCCGCGGGCGCCTCCTTTCTTTCCTCTTTTGCCTCTTGCGCTGGACTAAAATCTCTGGCTTGGACCAACTAATGACTGACATTCCTCTCTACTGATGCCCTGCCTTGGTCTTTGACCAATGAACTCTCGCTCCCTCATTGTTTCCTCTCCTGTTTACCCAAGCCCTCCCCTCGCCTCTGCCTGCCCCGCCTTACTGTCTCTCTCTGCCCGCATGCATTGTTGTTATCGACAAAAAGTGTCTGAAAAAAGTAATATTTGCAAAAGAAGTAAGTGGAAATCAAGTGAATCTGTACTTGCGAAATATTCGTGTTTGACATTGCTTATAGGTGGATACTTTTAGATTTCATGAGGTCAAAGTAATTGCTTGGAGTTGATATTTTAAATCTATATACATATATAACACACGCGTGTCTTGGATTTCAATGTGATTTATAATATTTAATGTACTTGAGGTTCTTTTGTACTTTTTTTGGTATACATGGAGGATTGTTATTCAAGGTTGTTGGAATAAATATTTTTAATTTTATCTAGCTTGTCCCTGTGTTTTGCTGTGAGCTCTACTTTCCCTTTCTCTCTTTTTCTGCATGTCTGCTCATTATGAAGCTAACTGCTACCCAACTGCTCCCCTGCTAATAATAACTCAATGCACCGCTGACCCTGCTTTTGTGCTACAGTAGGCTGCTCACAGATTACACCACACAATGTTTACCGTGTGCTCATTCAGCACCACGGACAGCTCTTTGAAATGAAGAAAGCTACCACAAGAGCTTACAATTTAACCTTTCTATTCTTCCACTCAGAACAGGCTGGGTTTTGATTTAAATGAAAAAACTGAGCTTATAGGATAGGTAATATCTGACACAATTTCTTCAAATGAATGCTAATGTTGCTCCATATGTGCTGGATGTGTATATACCATATACATGTATAGGCAACTGTTTTCATCTCAACTGAAAAGGTGCTTTCATATCAGTAATGTGTTCACTTGTTTCCACTGCCCCCAAGTGGCTAAAAAGATCAATTGTTGCAGATTTGAGTCAATTTGCATGTGCCAATGGGTTTAGTGTGTCAAAATTCATCCACACCTATATTACTATTCTAATACCATGCCTAATTCACCCGTGCCTTTATTACAGCTATTTCAAATGAACGAAAGCTACTTTATAAATGTGAATTTCATTATTTCTGCCTGTGTGACTGTTCCTACATTGTTGCATCCTACTTACCATATTTCCACATCAGGATGGAGTCACAATTGGCCTGGAGGTGCTCCTCCCCAAAGAGGCCAAGCTCCACTCAGAGACCGGCTCGCCCCTTCAATATGACGTCTTCCTCTACAAGGTTCCCAACAGTGAAGACTCCACCTCTCCCATCCACGCCCCTCCCACACAGAGCGGCAACTCATACTCCTCCTCTCACCCCATGCCCAAATCGCCCAAAACACCCAAGACGCCCAAGGTGCATAAATCACCCAAACACAGCAGGGAGCACTCACACAGCAGCCGCGAAGCCTTGTCTGGGAGGCACTCCTCACCCGGACGTCACCCCTCACCCGGACGTCACCCCTCACCCAGCCGTCATTCTGCTACAAGTTCCTGCCATCCACCCTCCCATCACTCCCCCTCCCGGTACACTAGCTTCCCCCCCTCCTCCTCCTCCTCCACCCCACCTGAGTTACGCAGGCCCAGAGGTCGGTCTCAGGCCCTGGGCTCTGAGCGCTCTGGGACAGGGAGAGAGCACCACGGTGGACACCTCCATCCTTCCCCCTCCTCTCCCCACCTCACCCAGCCTTCTCCATCCCCATCCAGGGTGAAGTGCAGCCCGGTCAGCACCAGATCTCTGCCTGTTCTGTCCTGACCTCCACGGAGCCTCCATCCACGCACAAACATCATAGTCTAATCTATCCAGCCATGTGTCCACCATGACTCTAACTTTTTATAATGATAGATTAACCATCAATTTATCATCCACCTTGCCTCTGCACATTCAAATCCAGAGGAGGAGCACATCACCTGGTTTTGGAGCCAGAAAACAAGAACTGGGACAACTCATCACACTCTCTCAAACTGCAGACATGATGCACACATACAAACGGCGAAACACCAGCAGCCAAACATTCCAACTTTCATGTGTATAACATTGTCTCAAAGCTCAGGTGTCTGCTCGCACAAGCACAATATGAACCATTACATGTGAAAATGCTCTGCTAGCATGGTGCCAACCTCAGTGACTGCTGAGGAATTTGTTCATTAAGGTTTTATAGAGGTTAACTACTTTAGCCTTAGTATTATCAATGTTTTGTATACGTCTTTTGCTATTCAGTGTGTACGATTATTTCATGTTTTACAGGCTTTTGGTATGTTTTTCATGTTTCTAATCCTTAATAAATAGTTAATACAACAAAGCGTGCAGTATTGTGTTCTAAAGAAAAACAAAGAAGAGACAGCAAGGCTAAGAGAAGAGACAGGATTTTCCTTTGGATTTGCGAAGCTGCTTTGTAAAACATATGAGGGACTCTGCTGCCCCCTTGTGGACACAACAAACACTGCAGCTCCAGGTACATTTCAGGTTAAAAATCTTCAGTGGAATAATATGCTAAATATGGGACTCTTTCTAATGTTCAGTGTCTGCAGTATGAACTAGGCCTACAGGGTGTTAACCGTGTATGTGCATCAGATTAAGACAGTTTACTTTCTCTCCTGCCTTCACTTATCACATGCCAAACATGCACCCCAAGAAGTTATTAAGTCTACACGTTGGCTCAGTAATATGAAGGTACGTTATTTTATTGTATTGGATGTAAAGGCCCGGACACACACCAACCAGACAACAAAGAACGGACAGAAGAGGTTTCTCAATACTCAAATTTCCCCTCCTCGACTCCTCGACTCCTCGACTCCTCGGTCCTCCGGTAGTGACCCAGAAATGAATTTCAGCGCGCCATTTTTAAGGACATCTCATTTCTCTAAATGCACTTCGAGGACCGAGCATCGAGGAGGCTCTCTGGAGGAGCTCTAACCGAGGAGACTGTGGCCCCGTCTCAGGTCGGTTAAATGAAATCCTTGCTTCCCTCACTTGCGTCGTTTCCCTGTGTTTAGTCCCTCCCTCCAGGGAAGCGTGGAGGGACGCAAGGAAACCACGAGAAGCAGGGAAATGAGTTTTAAGAGCAATGGGACGTCCTTTCCTTCGGAGCGTCACGTGAAGCGACGTCCGTTTGTGATGACGCCGCACAGCTGTTCGTCTGACAGCAGCTCTGTCCCCGTTATTTTCACAAACACCCCTGCCACACATTTACTGACACAAATATTTGTATCATCTGTTGTAGACCCCAATAAATAAAATAAAATAAGAACTCATTCTCAAAAAAGATAAACGCCATTCTTAAAATGTAT
>NW_011369945.1:11327791-11343495 GCF_000735185.1 Notothenia coriiceps | reverse complement strand
GATTGGCTCCAGGTCGCCCTTTTTATTTACTACAAGACAAATTTGCCTTTTTATTTCATACAGTTCAATTTGGATTGAGACAGGGAAATAATACTCTGGCGCCGCCACTGCCGCTCGAAAGCGCTGGAGACGCTGTAGTACATATGCCAGGCCTGTAAGTGGCGCTGTAGTCTGCCACAAAAGCAGCGAAGAAGACTTCCCGCGCATGGTTGCCATGGTTGCCCTTCTGTTTATTCTCCGCTGTGGCTCTTTTTCTCCCTCCCCGAGGCAAGCGTTTGCTCCCGCTGCTGTAATTCAATGCAATCCCTCCCCGTCAAGGCAAGCACTGTAATTCTCTCCGGTTAGTCCACCAGCAGATGACAAACACCCACCTCTCCGCCTCTTCCAAGGAACGAGGGGACCGTGCGGCAGAGTTTTAGTTAGGTTTTCTTTCGCCGGTCAATATGTCCGTTAAAGGTTAAATCTTCCGGACAAAATTTGAAAAGTGCCGGTCAAAGTTCTTCTTGATTATTTATTGAGCTTTAAAACAAATGAATAACGACTCTATAATAATAAAACACTGAGGACGGAGATCCATTTTTCTCCCCCTCTTCTGACTTGATCAGAGCACGCTCCCCTCTCCTGCAGGGGGGCGTGGTCAGCTGCAGCTCACAGAATCATCCCCCTGCAAAAACAGGGCTGGAGAACAGCAAATAGAGCGAAATGAGGCATGGCTAAAATGCATGATCTGTTTGGTATTTTGAAAACAGAAACGTATAAATATACCTTATATACAGTAGGTATGGCCCTACAATATATCATTTAAATATAGCATGATAGGTGTCCTTTAAATTAAAAAGGCACACAGGAAATATGTTAAATGTTTTTGTTTTAATATGATCCAATCACTGTTCCTTCAATTTCTGTACTTTTTGGCAACTTGTTTTTCAAACGAAGGTACTATGTATCCTTTCGTTAACTTTAACAACACTATGCACATTTTTCAACAGGTAGTATAATACCTGTCCAGATTAGCCAGATGGCACAATGTCCATTTACATTTAAAAAAACATCTGAAGGTGCTTAAATGTCCTATTGAGAATCTGTTCACACACCAGCAGCAGTGTGTGAATAACTCCCATTTATCCTTGTAATATTAGAAAACAAACTGCATCAATGTGTCTTAATTATGTTTTCCCAGCTTGGCCTGATAGTAGTTAGCATGTCACAGCTCATCACTCTTTGTGTGTGTGTGTGTGTGTGTGTGTGTGTGTGTGTGTGTGTGTGTGTGTGTGTGTGTGTGTGTGTGTGTGTGTGTGTGTGTGTCAGGCGGCAGAGCGGGACTGGGAGGAGAAGCGTGCCAGCCTGACCCAGTTCAGCGCGCAGGACATCAACCGGCTGCTGGAGGAGACGCAGGCCGAGCTGATGAAGGCCATCCCAGACCTGGACTTCGCTGCCAGGCACATAAACAAGCCTGTAGTGCCCCCCAAGCCCCAAATCACCATCCCAATCACCTCCACCACAGCCACTTCTCCTGCAGCTGGCACCACGGGGACCTCCAGCACCACGCCCAGCGGGGACCAGCAGCCCAACAAAGTGCAGATGGCTGCCCAGAAGTTGAACAGCTTGGAGGGGGGAGGTTCACACCGAGGGTCCGGTGAGTGTCTCCCTACCAGCTATGCAGTAATTTCAGTTTATTTATGTTGAAGTGTTTTAAATTGTTTACAATTGCTAAAAACTGTACCTCACTGCCTTGCTTTAAAAAATACCCAAAAAATAATGTGACCACTGTATGATGCCAGTGTTATTTGATCTAAATTTTAAGTGTTGTATATGTTGTACTTAAAGTTTGCCATTTCTACTGATTTCAAGCAATTGTTTGTATATAGATTGAAAAGATAAGATTGAGAAGAAAGATTGAAAATTGTGATTTTTAACATTATTTAGGTAAAGGATTTGAATAAGCCCAATGGCTCCTTCGCCTCTTCCTGCACTGTTCGTCATATGTCATCTGTTATGTTTGTGTATTATTCAGTTGTGCCAAACCATTCAAACCATTGTTCTGTGTTTGTAGTGGATCTCAGCATGGCCAGCAGGTATCGCACAGAGAAGCCCTCCAAGTCCCCGCCTCCCCCCCCACCTCGCCGAAGCTTCCCCTCTGTACACGGCCTCACCACCAACCGCACCGGAGACGTCATCGTCACCTCCAAGAACATGAAGGTGAGATGCTCTTTAGGCGTGAGATCAGTAGTCAAGAAGTGGAAAGGTCTGTCACACTGATTTCATTTAATTGTTACATAAAACTGAATGATTATGCCCTCAAACGCCATCTAATTGAGGCATGCCTCAGCTAATCAGTTAAACACAGTTGTGAAGGAATTGCTTTGCTCCTTTACTCAAATTAAAATGATAATCCCTCACTTTGAAAATAAGCTGTTACAGAAAAAGGTTATTTATTTTACTTTTAGCGCTTTTCCCCCTATTAACTAATTATTATTTATATTATGGATTCATTTACGGATTTATATCCCCAATAATAAATAGATTGTTTTGTAAAAGATTGTGAGATTGTTGATAAATTGACCCACAATCCCAAAGTGACCCATTCAGCAACATTATTATTAAAACATATTAAAACACAAACAAATTAAAACAGCAAATATTCACATTTGTGATGCTGCAACAATAAATAGTTTGATATAAATATGATTTGAACGAGATGTGATTGTAAAGCACCGAGGTGACCAAACATCTAAAGGAAAGGCTCAAGAACACTGGTTACACAACAGATATAATAACCAATGTGGATCTTGTTCTTAAAGCTAAGGTAAGAGGGCCATGATGAATACATCCTAGTTATTGGAAATGACTGTATGTTTGCTCTAGGGATGGGAATTTCAATCAATCAATCAATGTTTATTTATATAGCCCAATATCACAAATGTTACATTTGTCTCAGTGGACTTCACAGTTTGTACAGAATATCAGTATGACAATACGACACCCTCTGTCCTTAGACCCTCACATCGTACAAGGAAAAACTTCCAGAGAAAACCCACAGTTTAAAGGGAAAAATGGGAGAAACCTCAGGGAGAGCAACAGAGGAGGGATCCCTCTCCCAGGACGGACAGACGTGCAATAGATGCCGTGTGTAAATTGAAAAGATAATACATTTGCAACATAGGTAGTCCAAATGTTTGGAAATGCATGTGTGTATAATAGGAAGATGAATCCACGAGGATATCCATCCAGGACTTGTGATCCAGGACCACAGCCACGACTCGTTTGAAAGGAAATGTATATTCGAATATTCGACCCCCCAAAAAACGGTTAACCGGTTAACCGAAGTGTACATATCCTATAAAAAAAATAAAATTGGGTAAAAAATAAATAAAAATAAACTTTTTTTTGAAAAGTTTTTGGAAATAAATACATACATGTTCAAATAGGTGTAGAAACCAAGTCGAATTTGTCAAATGTATTGAACTGCTGATCACAGTTTGACAGCTATAGGCCTACAGCTTTCATGTGCGGAGGCGATTTACAATCAGCCCAGCTGTAGAGAAGACCCTCTCAGCTGGAACGGAGGTTGCGGGTATAGCAAGGTATAGTATGTGTATATATAAGTTTAATTTGGCATAGTTTGACCTCTACACCGCACTCACTAACCTGGTCGAAATATTTCCACACATCACTCCTTTTTGACGCCATGTCTGTTGTGTAGGACTCTTCTTAGAGTGTAAATAATTACCGGACTATGACTGGTAAAATATGTTGAATAACGGCAAAACTAAATCTCTCCTGTCAAAATGTCTATGTACTTTGCCGCCACACACGGTTGCCAAGCAGCGCTTATTGTTGTTTAGGCTGGCCACTCATGTGTCGCGAGTGTTGACAGGGGGCAGGGGAGCATGCCCATGAACTGTTAGCGCCGGAACCTCGCAACGGCTGCGGAGCGCATTTGCGCCACATTTGGGCCTAAGATGAGGTTTGAGTCTGCGTGATCTGCGTGTAGGGAGGGGCAGCAGCCATATCATTAGCTAGAACTAGCTAGATCTGATGGATTTGGACATAAACGTGAGTGAAGTATAACGGCCCGTCCACACAGCGGCGTGGAGACCAGCACCTGCAGCTCTGCCTGCTGTGAGGGACCGGTGAGCGGAGCAAAACACACCTTTAGACGTCAACTAACACATTTAGCTATGGCACTGTCGTATATATATATTGAATTATTCAATTTGATAATATGTAATCAACTTAGGCATCCCTCCCAAAAATAAATTAATAATAATAATAAAAATATTCATAATTCATATTCGAATACATGAATAATTATTCGAATACCTGAATATTCTATTAATCGTTCCCATCCCTAGTTTGCTCCAGGAGTGACAGCTGCCATTAAAACAATGGCCGGTTTGTTCCCTGAGAGCGAGTGAACCTCGCAGCTCCTAAATAAACACACGGCAGCCGGCAGTTTGAATGAATGATGTGACAGTGAGTGTCACTGAGAGCAGAGCTGCTTTAAGTTTCAACAGCAGCTGTTTAATTTATAATCTTAGTGACATTTCACAGATGAAACCCACCTCTATAGCGCCGCGGGTTGAAACCTTCAGTGTTTTCTTAAAGGGGCCCTATTTTGCAAAGGCTCAAATCCTAACGTTCTCTCCAGAGGGAGTTTCTCTTCCACACAATCCCCCCCTGTCTGAAACGCCTCCATTGGACTCCTTTGTTTACTTCTGTAGCATCAGAAAGTAACACTTCTATCGGGTACAACAGAGCTGGCCAGCTAACCAATCAGAGCAGACTGGGCTCTGGTTTCAGACAAAGGGTGAAAAGAGGTGCTGCAGCACGGAACATCAACATAAGTGACAAATAAAGCCCCCCCTTTCTTTAGTATGAGAACAATAAAGAGCTTTTTGAGCATTAAAGCATGGAGACATGTCACAGTAGAGACACTACATACTGATATACAGTACACCTGAACCTGAACCTGACTGTTTTGTTCGGCACAACTTGTGTGAAGTTTAAAAAGGCACTGTCAGCAAAAACAAAATAAGAAAATCATATAAGTTAGATGTAGCTTAAAATAGTTATCTTCACCAAAGGTCCCCGTGGTTTTCCATGTAGGGATTTAAAAACATGCTGGATATTACATGTACATCAGTGAGCTTTCTGTTAGCTGGAGGCATTTTAAGGTTTTGGCTTGAGGCGAGAACAAGCTGCTGTTGCTGCTGCTGCTGCTCTAAAGCCTCCCTGATCTCCCTCATCCATCGCTCTGTGAGGAAACTTCCTGAGTAGAATTCACCTCTGTCTCCACAACAGTCTGAATCCTTCAAGGCATTCATTCCAAAAAGAGTTGAAAACTCAAGGACCCCTCCCTTTTTGTAGCTGTTCACAGTTCACACATGATTTCAAGGTGGCAGTATAAATCGAAAAGATTATCTCAATATTATTCAATAACTCCAATAAAACACACGTTTTTATCTTATTAAATACCTGTAGCAAGAGCAAAGAAAAAAAAAATTGTGATTAAAAATCTACAATGATGGAAGCAAAGGAAAACAACCACTAATCCATTTGTTGTCCCTTCCTTTTAGTGTCTGACATGGAAAATTGCATGCAAATAAGGATTAATGTATCAAAAAAATCCAAATAGGTTGTCTGTTTAATTGATTTCGGATTGTATAACTCCTGGCAACCCCTGTACTATTGATCTGGACCGAAAAATAAGCAAAATATCTCAAATCTAAGTGGATGCCTTTGGAAAAATCACTTTTCATCTTATTGGAGTATTCGGTTAAAGAACGAAGGACACTCAAAATCAATACAGAGCTCTGTTTTTGTTATTTTGGGATGTTGAGAAGATCTGTGTATTGATATTTGGTATTTAGGGTTATTGATACTCCATCAGCGTTCAGCACAAATGAATTGTTGCCGAAGTTCTGCACCACATTACATTACACTCTGTAAGGCTGTGACCTTTACTGTCTATACACCTACTGCACAACACATCCTGTTGTCTCATAGAAGTAAATATACTGAAGAACATGAAAAACTAGTGCTGCAAATAATTATAAAAATATTTCCTTATTCACGAATTAGCTGATCATTTTCTCGATTAATCATATTTGGTAAATAGTGAAACATTTCCATCTCAGTTTCTCTAAGTCCAAGGTGATGTCTTTAAATGTCTGAAAGGTATAAAAGGTGTTCATATGAAAACAAAATGGAAGCGTGGCAGGTTCTAATTACGTCTTCTTCTTTATTGTCATTAAAAAAACGATAACATTTAACAATAACTTAGAAGTTGACAAATATTATTCAGTCAGTCAAAAGTCTGTTTCTGAGATCCTTAAACGGAGATGAAATACAATTGAAGTTACTTTCAACCATTTCCTGTTGACATTAGGGCTGCAGCTAGCAAACAATTATGGATTACTATATTAAATTCTTTACTTATGTGTTTCTTCTATAGAATTACCCCAAATAATGAACAAATAAATGTCTAAAGTGATGTTTTCAAATATCTATTGTATTCTACTAACAGTGCAAAGCCCAATAATATTCAGCATATCATCACATAAAAATATAATGACAAAACAGGATCATAGAATATCATTGTACTTAAAAAGAATACCTACTGAAAAGGTTACTCTGTGTAAATCCCAAAACAGTTTTAAGTCGCCAATGAGGCCTTTGTGGAAATAAAAAGAACTGTCTGGAAGTACTTGCTGGTCCATTTGAAGGTGCAGACTGTGCGCTGTATGCATTCTACTACCTGGGCATTTAACCTCTTCCATTCTCCTTTAAGATGGAAGAAGATGGTGACATGCCTAAAACTCTGGTGAAGCTGAGGCGAACCCCCTGTGACACCCCCCGCCCCGCCTCCACCCCGCCTGTGATCGCAGCGTCCGGCATTCAGGACGACGACGACGAAGAGAGGATCATAGCCGAGCTCGAGGTAAATAACTGATTTATTCGCAACACATTGTTGATTTGTGCTCCTGAAGTTTGGTGTTTTAACATGTTTCTGCCACACTCTCTCACATCACGTATCACAGATATTTCAAAGAACACCTGTAAAAGATTGTAATAAAAGCACCCAACCAAAGGCCACCCCCACCCCTCGCTGCATCTTGGGGTCCTTGGGCAGAAAGGTAAAGTGAAAAGCGGCCCTCTCCAGCTGCCACGCCTCTGGACTGTGCTTCTACTTTGCCGTCCTCTTCCCTTTTTGATTCTATACTTTACTACAGCTTTTAAAACGACTAACACCCAAACTGTCAACTCCATGGATCAAGATTACAAAACAAATCATTTCAAAGTGTTTTAAGTCAGTTTTAATCACAGAGAACACAGAGAGGTGTACACAGTCTTTCATTGTGGCGTCAGTGTGTAAAGTTTTGAAACTACTCTAAGTTTGGAATTTTTCTGAAATGTAGTCCTTTAAGCAAATAATGTAGTAATGTTGCGTAAAGCCTCTGAGGTTGATTCCTTGCCCATGTGTTTAAGGCTTTTACTTTAGTTTATGTTAGTTTACTAAGCAACACATTTTTTTAACTTAACCTGAATTATCGTCCCTAGCGACAATTCAAATACACAAAAAGAAACAAAACTGGAACGATGTTGCTCTCCGCGAAGAATATGATACACAATACAATAAGAACATGTATATGTATAATATATTAGTTTTTATTTTGAAATACACAGTCCTTTTATTACTTTCTAAAACATCTCTCAGGGTCCAGAGTTTGTCTTAAGAAAGGTTCCTTGCCTTTAATCACCATAATTAAAGCCATCGTCCCACAAATTATTTCACTATTATAAGACTGATGGTATAGATCCCTTTCAAAAGTCCTGAGGAAATGGTTTCTATTGACCTAGCAACAGAATACTTCTGCATCTAAGGGTAAACACTTACTCTTGACTAAGTTGACCTTACAACATCTTAAGGAAATCATTTTGGGATTTTAAATAACACTTATTGGATTAAAGCAGGGATGTCAAACTAAATGTCATCACGGGCCACATCAGCATTATGGTTGCACTCAAAGGGCCGATTGTAACTTTAAGACTATATAAAAATACATATATAAATATGTAATATATATAAAATAATGTATTATATTACGTTATTGCCTCTGCATTGGATTGTTATCGGATAGGGTAAAAACTTAATAAAATTAACTTGGTCTGAAAGCAGAAGTCCAGGGCAAATAAGTGCAAGTCTCTTCAGTGAGAATGTCAAAACATTATTTAAAAAGAAAAGCCACATTTTGAAAAAAAAGTAACAATTAAAAAAAAAGTCAAATTCTGAGAAAAAGGCATATTTTGAGAAAAAAATTCTAATTCTGACCAAAAGTCAAATTCTAAGAAAAAGGCATATTTTGAAGAAAAAGGCAAATTCTGAGAAAAAAGCCAAATTTAAGATGCATTGTGGGACATGTAGTTTATGGACATAGTGCATCTGTAAATCGGCATGTAACCCTATAATAAACACATTACATTCTTTCAGAGCTCTTGCGGGCCACATGAAATGAAATCGCGGGCCGGATTTGGCCCCCCTGGATTAAAGTCTTCCTTATATAAAGATTTAAGGGTGATGTAATTGGTATTGTTACCTTTACCATGTTTTGACACTGCTATTAATCAACCATCAAGAAATGTATCTACTATAGAAGACCAAGTTAACCGAAGTTAACCAAATAGAAAAGATAAAAACATTTGTGCGTTTGATGCTCTACTGAACTTCTCTTTCTGACCTTGTTAACAGTTCCTCTGCTGCTTCCTCTGAGCTCTGCACATATTGTAGTGTTTGTTTGTGTTTGATGGTCTCAGTTAACTGCAGCTTTAGCAGTGTACATATTGTAATTGATGGTGTGATGTGCAGTGAGTCACAGATCCATGTATTCACTTTCTGTCTGGTGACATCTAACAGAGAGCAAAGAGTCGCTTTTTCTGCTTTGTGTTGGAATTATTGCACAACGACGACAAGCAGGTAGCTGTCAAAAGAAAGAAAGGACAGTGAGGGGGAGGGAAGGTGACAGAGGGGGGTTCCTGTAACATTACTTGGTCTACTATCTTTGTGTCCATATTTGATTTACCCAGATATTATTATGCCCTCATTGTTTGTGTGGAAGAGAAACATTTCTCCCATTTTCTAAGAAAGGTCTACCAAGTTTTCCTCAGGGAAAATATTCATTTGAAAGGTGGGATGTTCCTTTTTATGGCAGCGATGTTGACACTATAATTTTAACATAACCAGATATCTTACAACCCTAGGACTCTCATAATCTGAAATATCTCTAAGGGTTGAATATTTATTATTACAAAAATATGTTTATGTTTTAACATCAGGGAAAGCTATTTTTTAATTTCTTTATTTTAAAGTATATCTCTGCAAGTTTATAAAGTTAGTCAGGTTTCTAAATCGAGTTTATATAAGACTTTTTGGGATTGGAATGTCTTTAAAGGCCGTTGCTGGTGACTCTTCCTTGTTTGTTAGTTGTGTATTGGGCTAAATATGCAATGTCTCTTAAATAATTACAATAGTTTTTGTAATACCTCGATGTTGAAAACCTGCTCTAACATGTCCACAAAGAGTTAAACATACTTCCAAACGGTGCTTCGGTCTATTTATTAGAATAGCAGCAGATTAATGCCCATTATTTTGGAAAGAGATGATCAACAATCACATATGTAGTGTTATTATGCCAAGTTCATGTAGTGAACACTTATGGTATGTATTATGATGTAAACAAGTCTTATACCTGCCCTGTCCCTGCTCCCACAGAACAGCACTCACTCCCCGGGGCCGACCAAGGGCCCCACGGTGGCAGCCCGGCTCAAACACCTTCAGCAAGGCAGCCTGGAGCGGCCCAAAACACGCAAGCAGAAAGAGGACTTCCCCAAAGTCCAGGGCCAGCAGCAGGTATTCCACTTCTAAACCCTCCACCTGACGCTCCATCTGCCTCCTCTCCTCTCTGCTGCGCTTCAGAGGAACCCCCGGCCCACCAGCAGACTATCAGAGATTACTCAAACAGCAGAGGGGCGACTATCTACAGAAACCTTGGTTTTTACCAGATCTTGGTGTGTGTTATGACATTTGAGTTACTGGATCTAACCTAGCTTGCTTAGAGATCAAGTTTTTGTCGTTCGATTATGTTCGATGTTTTGATTTCCAGAGGAAGGTCGTGGTGGTGCTTTTGACTGATTTAAACTAGCTTTACTATAATAGTCAGATCTATTCACAGACATCTTTCTCTTCCATAATAATCTACAGTGATGCCACGGAACAATTTCATATCAAATTGATATTTCCCCATGATCCAGCCGTGTAGTCTCTCCCTGACTCCTCATCTCTCCCTCTCTTCTTCACACTGTCTCAGTGCTCTGCTGGTGTTGAACAGCCAAGAGGCCAATCCAACAAGCTAGCTTACGCTGAACTGCCTTTTAACAGCTCTAATGCTACGACACATTATGCAAGATGGCAAGAGTGAAGCACAAGATGCAAGGTCGCCAGGAAAAGGTTGTTTATGTGGAGGAGCCTTTCAGTTTAATGTGTGCAGAAACACATATAAGATAGGTACAAGAGAAGAAATTGAGAACGAACAAAACACATACTGTATGGAAGTTAAACCAGGATTGAAATCATTCAAGCAACTGTATCTGATTATGAAATGAAGACCACTGATATATAACTTTAAATTGTTTTATTTTTAAGACCCCCACTACTTTTAGTTTGAATATCCCATTTCAAAATGTCACTTACTTGTAGGACAATATACGTGCGTTTTTTCTTTCAAGAACCATTTTTCAGACAAAGTTTGGACATTTAATTTTCTTGTGAGTGACAGTGATGTTATAGCATAGCATAGGGGTCTCATTCTCAGTGATGAAATGCACGGCTTCTGTTTGTGTGAACCCCTGACCAGGTCAAAACAATGGCCTGCAGATGCTCCATCAACCTGGTCATCAGCGTGGTGCACACATCTGGGGGGGGCAGACCTGCACGACAACCTCAATCCCCGTCATCCCTGAAATAACCACATCCCCATTGATTTCAGGAAAGCAGAAAGTCTACCTATATTACATCTCAGACTAAAAACCCATCTGTTTTGACTGCACCATCGCCATTTTATGTGCAGCATAGACAACAAAAAAAGGGCACATAGATCATTTACTTGAAGTGTGACATTTCGCTGTTGGAAGCCATCACACATTCTCAGGTTACTGTCCATCATGAACAAATCTAAAATATTTGAAATTGCCAAACTTTTGGGAAACACAAAAATTCAAATCACATCAATTCAGATAGAAAGTTAAATATTTCTTAAATAAGAAAATGTTTCTTTTTAACACAATAACATTAGCAACAGGATGAATAAATGGCCCAATCAGAGCAGAAAGGCTCATGAGGAGTGGGACACTTGAGAGTGTGTGTGAACAGGAGGTTAGACCCAGTGCTGGGCCTCTGAAATGTGGAGCTGCTCTCGTCTTATCTGCTCCGGCAGACCCTCCCCACTGCCCCGACCTGCAGACTGCAGCAGCCTTGACCCATCCTTGGCCACGGCACTCTTAAAAAAAATTAAAAAAAGAGCTTTGAGAAAATACTCAGAAAGAGAAGAAGATAACAGCCAGTCAGTCCCAGCCGGGGAAGAGCTTAAACTGCTTCACACCGATCCATATTTTCCTCTCCGCACAGGGGCAATTTCAGGAATCTGTCCTGATTCATTCCTGAATTTACCACATTAAACATGCAGGACCCCATTTAGAAGTTTATTTACAGTCTATATTTTCCAAACAACCCGAAGTCGCTCATCCACAGGAGCCCAGATGTATTTAGAGGCTCAGCTTTCATGCATCAGGTCATGACTTCTCAGACACTGACTACGTTTACATGCAAGCTAATATTCCTCTTTGATTTGGAACAGGGCAGTGAAGAGTTTAAAACAGGAAACAGCATATTGTGTTTGTTGATTCCAAGACCCGAGGAATTGAACTGGACATTGAAACAAATATTCCAAGTGTCCAAACGGCGGTACTACAACATGCTCTTTGGGCGCCAATACGGGTACTCTTTCTCTCAAGTCAGGCCATTTTGGCTTCATGCGCCACTGAGCAACTTTCATAGGAATGAACGGGGTCCGCCTCCAATGCTGTATCCAGTTCTCTTTATCTTTGTTTTAAATATAGAATTTTCCGATTAAGATACTGTATGTGGTGTATGCTTATATTGTTCAGGGGTTTGAACCTTTTTATGGATACGTAAAGCGGATTTGGAATATGCATCTCAATAGGGGTTTATACTGCAAAACAAGTAGAGATGCATGCAGAAAAGAAAAACTAACCCTCTGGTCGAAAGGAGAAAAACATTTACTTTTAAAGTTATGAAAGAATGTTGTTGACAGAATGACCAAGGGACACTTTGTTGCAAAGGTCAAGAATTGCTGCCACGTTGAAAATACTTTCAAAAAACCTATTCATTTTGGTTTGCACGATGGCATGTAAAAAGGAATATTGGTGGAATATTCATTGTCATTAGTCATAAACAGAGTAAGGGCAAAACCCTGAATATTTAGTGCCTGTAAACGTGTTCAGTGTCTTTGACAGTAGCTCCTATTAGCCGTAACAGCAATTAGCACACGGCTAACACGGCTGACCTCCACTTGACATGCTGATGCGGTCCGGCCCAGCATTGCACCCCCTCCTCACAGACCGCCAGGATTAGTATTCAGGGCCGCAGTGTCTCGTGCTGCTCTGAATATCAACTCTGTTTTATTTTCCGGCTCATTTCCCTTATTGCTTTTTAAAAATGTATCACCCAGAGAGCCTGAAAGCAAACACTCACTTGTTGTTGTTTTTTGGCATAAAGTCTATGTTTACAGAGTCAGGAGTGAGCTCATGGCTTGATATCAGATATTGAAACACATCCCTTTCACAGGGAAAGATTCAAAATGATTGCAGACGCAACTGTCATTTACACATAATGGAAGTCATTTTTATAATACCATATTTTATAATACCATATCATTACATTATAAGTTCATCCCTGTCACTTTAAACTGTACATACAGTTTACTTATTTTGACGCCATTCCACTCACTTTCTTTGAAAAATCATCCTGTTTCCTGTTTGGTGATGGATGCAGTAAACACCAAATGATGCCTGTTCCAGGATCAGCAGAAAAGTGGTGCAGTGTGTGCACTTGCCTCTGGCAACTGAATGCATTTTGATTCAAATTGTTTTTAAACCAGAGGCTATTTTACTACAGCATCAATCTACAAAAGCTGACAAAAACAATGTGGCCACAGCAAACCTTAAGTCTGCTTGTTATTTTGATGAAAGTGTCTGCTCTGCTGCAGTGAACAGAGGCGTGAACTGTATAATATCAGGGAGGTGCACCTGTCTGCTCCTCCTATTTTCCCAGAATAAAGCACAGAGGCAGTACTGTCCCCCTGAGGCTCCGAGCAGAGCCCTGCCACCACATACTGTTTTCTGTCATTGTTTAACTTAAGCTGTGTCAAGCTTGGATTGTTCCTCCTTGTACAGCCTGTTCCAACATAGTTACATACAATATGAGCTTTCAGAGCACGTGAAAGGCTTTTTAAATGTGTTTCATTCAGCCGGCTGCTCATCCTCAACGGTCTGCAAAGAATCCATCTTCATCAGAGCAGCCAAAACTCAGATTCTACTTTGATCATTTCCTTTTCACACACACAGTATCGTCCAGGGGATTTTATACTTTAAATAGGCCCTATTCTGCTTTTTGGGGTTTTCGCTTTCCTGTAGTGTGTTCTATATAATTGTGTGCATGTAAATGGTCAGCAAAGGCTAAAATCCCTGTGTTCTCTCCCACACACTCGCCCCCTCCCCTCGCCTGAAACGCCTCCATTGGACTCCTTTGTTTACTTCAGTAACATAATGACATCAATATGCCACATTCGGGCTTCTATTGGCTAGTGCTATAACACATTGTACATGATAGGAAAAGAGGCGGGACATTTCCGACACATCTCTAAGCGGTTGACCAATCACAACAGAGCCCGCCAGCTAACCAATCAGAGCAGACTGGGCTCTGGTTTCAGACAGAGGGTGAAAAGAGGTGCTGCTGCACAGGTAGTGAAAAATAAAGAGCTTTTTGAACATTAAAGCATGGAGACATGTCCCAGTGGAGGCACTACATACTGATATGAACCTGAAAATGAGCAGAACATGGCCCCTTTAATGAAGCCAGGTCCATGGAACCGGATATTTAACAATATCTGCAACCCGAACCAAGGATTATTTACAATATGTGATGGTTTGACTGCTCATGTTTCTTGTTATGCTGGAATTTATACTTTGGTGATAGCCACGTTATGAAATCTGTCAGAGTTCAAAATACTAAAACGGTGTTCTTGATGGTTTCTCTCTGTATCTTCCTCTCAAGGACAAACTAGAGATTAGATTACATATCACTTGTTAGACGCTTTTATCCAAAGTGACTTACATACTCAATACTGCAATTTGGGGTGAAGTGTCTTGCCCAGGGACAAAACAACATGCTGACTGCAGTGGTCAGTCAGCATGACTGCTGACCCCTGATCCGAACACCAACGCACTAGTCCACTGTGCCACACACCTCCTCCAATCCATCAAGTGCTGAATCCAGCCACTTTCTATTCCAGTACTCATTACACCTTACACATACTGTGACATGCATTATATGCCCGGTGTAATAAACTGTCCTTCATTAATCTTCCTGAACGTAACTCACTCATCCTCAAAACCCTTTTGTCTTTCCACTTTTCTTTCTTTATTCTGCACATTAAGAGCCTCTGAGACTCCTGCTGCTGCGAGGTGTTTAAAGAAAGGTCAGGTCAGTTAGGAGGAGATGTTTCCACCCAGGAGGCTCGATTCATAAAGAGATCCTTCCTCCTCCTCCTCCTCCTCCACACCTCTACTTATCGCTTCTATCATTTCCTTCTGTACTTTTTTATTTCTTGCTACCCCTATTGTTTTGTATCTTCTGCTCTCTCTTCGATACCCCTTCTTGTTTTTTGTTTTGCACACTTTTGAATTCCTCCCTTATCTCCCCTCCTTGTCTTCTTTAACACATCTCTACTCTCTATCTTTGTTTCCTTGTTTGGCTTCTCTCATTCCTCCCCTCTCTTATCTCATCTCCTTGTTCACTCTCCTCTCCTTGTCTCCTTTCCACATTTCCTTTTCTTTGCTTCCTTTACCCTTCTCTTTTTTTAACTACCGCTCTGCTTTTTTCTTCTCTTCTTAATTCCTCGGTCTGCTCATATCTTCTTTTCTCCAATCTCTTAATCTCATTTTATCTCCTTGTTCCCTCACCTTGTTTCTTTCCCCTTCACTTCTCACTTCCTATCCTCATCCCCACACCCTCCACATCTGATCTCCTTTCCTCCGCCCCTTGCTTACTCCCATCATCTCTCCTCTCCTTCTTTCTCGTTGTTTCCTTTCCTTGCCACTCCTCTTCTCCCTGCTCTCCCCTTCACTTCTCTCCTTGTTTCTTCTCCTCCCTATGCTTTTCCGCTCCAGAATCCCCTCATTTCCCCTTACTTGTCTCCTTGTCTCCAACTGCTCTTTATTTGTACTCTCTTTCCTTGTATCCTCTTCTTGTTTCTTCTCCTCTCCTCCTGTACGAATCTGCTGTCTCCTATGCATTGACATTATCCCTCCTCTCCTTCCTTTACATTTCTGGCTTCCCCCCCCCCCCC
>NW_011369945.1:11308719-11327701 GCF_000735185.1 Notothenia coriiceps | reverse complement strand
GTCCACCCCCACTTAAAATATGTTCACATTGACAGGTTCCTAAATAGATTTGCCTTTTTTTTTAAAATAGTAAGCCATCTCCATATGTTTATTTTTGGGTAGTAGATTTAAACTAGAGGGCTATCACTATGGGCAGCAACGCTGTAAATATTGAAAAATAAATCCAGCAAAATGGCACAAAAAACAGGTAGTGGCCTGGCTGGGTGTATAGTTCCCGGCCTGACTTATTGTCCCAGTCCGGCCCTGATTGACGCATGACAACAAATATGGTCTCTTTATTTCCCCCTCAAAATGCACCAGATTGATGCATCTACTGTAACTTCAATATTTAAAAAATAATCTTCCCGGGGGAGCATGCCCCCGGACCCCCCTAGAGGGTGACTGGTCCACTCCCCACTTATAAAAATAGCACTTTACCACTGCACCCCCTCTAATCTCAGATGCACCCTGAGTCATTTTGTTTAAGTACAGTGAGCCTTTCTAAAATATAAAGTAAAGAGATAAACACACCAGCATTATAGGATATACTATAATGAGTTTGAGCCAAATACTTGTTTTTGGGCTGTTTAAATAAATTGACTTGAAACAGTTGCTGATTTAGAGTACTGGCACCTTTTTTATTCCAATTCAAGCACTGCATCAGGGGCAGAGCAACAATATATTGTGGTAGGAATGGTGTGTTCAGGGGCAGATCGTTGTAGGAGTGTTATGTTGACAGGTACTTTTTAGTTTCACAATTTTTCACAATAATGTATGTGACAGATTTGAGTAAAATAAATCAAATCAAAACAAAATTAAACAAATGCTAAATTATTTTTTGTAGCGCTTCAAAGAATTACAAATGAATGAGGCAAGTATCTGTTCACTAAATAACAATAGCAGTAGTGTGATCAAGAGAAGTGTCAAACTAATAACATCTTATTTTTATAAATCGATGTAATCTTAGAATAAAGCTTAGAAATCATTATTGTTATCTTTATATAATTCCTTTTTTGGCCATATCAACAGAATACCTTTCATTATAACTGGAAACAAGACAAGGACTTATTTTCTTTCATATAGAGTCCTTATGACTGTAAATCTTGAAATTGTAAATTATTGTATTAAGAGCCTAAAAATGGTGTTGGGAAAAAGGAATTATAGCTGTTCGTTTTATAATAAAAAAACTACATTTTTTATCACAGTAAAATAAAGGTAATAGTATAAATCATCATATATAATATTTCTAAATGTGTCAAGTTGTTTAATTTGATCATCTGCCAGGCTTTTTCAAGACCATCTAACATATATTAGACTTCTAAGGATAATTTGTAGCAATTAAAATAAAGCTTATATTCAAACTGAATGGGTCTATGCCTTTAAATCCAATTACACTGAGACAGTAAATCCAACCAGTGCAGATATAAGTGTGTGTCATACATCAGAAGTTAATGAGGAGTTATGGCAGTGAGAAGATGGTTTTATTCATAGTTTCCCCTTTGTGCAGGTTATCTTTCCCTTCACCCTGGCACAATGTGACCCCTACATTACCATTAATACTATATCATGGAATAACTTTACTATCAGCACTGATAAGGGTGTTAAATTGAACTTTGAAATGACACTAAAGCCCCTCTCCTTTCTCTGGTAGTTTCTCTTGACAGCATCCTGCAGGATGTGCGCGCTCTGGAGCGAGGCACGGAGGCCGCCAGGAGGGAGTTCTCTGTGGAGAAATACAACCCTGTGCTGCAGGCGTTCCTCAGCAGCAACACTGAGCTGCTCCAATCCCTTATCGGTGATGGAAAAACTGCCCAGGTCGGTTTTATTTACCCCAAAATAAACATAAATCACAGGTTATTGCACTGAGTTCACACAGCAGGACACCATTTGAGTCCTAGATGATAATGTACAGAAGACCTGAGAGGCCACGGTGCAAAAAATAATTCTGTTGATCAATTTTCCTACGACTGATCTCCTGAGTTTAATAAGACTTAAGAATATATATATATTTACGTCTGTGAAAACAGGTGCAATTAAGTCATTTTCGTGGGTCAATCTTTTGTTTTTGTGATGATGATGATGATAATAATAATAATAATAATAATAATAATAATAATAATAATAATAATAATAATAATAATAGAATAAAATGTGATTTTAGGATCACAAGAATCCATGTTTTCTTCCAGGTGAAACACAGATACGTATATTTTATGTTAGAAAATGATGTAAAATGACTGCCATTAATGTTATTTCCTGAAACATTGACACCGAACAAAATATAAATGAGTGAATTGAATCCTGGAATTTAAAAAATGAAAATTCTGGCAAAACCCTTTTTTTTAATGTATTCTTTTCTGGAGAAAAAACAATGTTTTCAGAACTAGAAAATAAATCATTTTGTCTATTTTTGCCTCTAAGTGCCTCCATACAATTTGCAATAAATGCCTAGGATTCACACCCTTTTTATTTGAGTTGAATTGAAGAAGATTTGTTTCCTCTATCTTTCAGGATGTGTATGACTCTGCCGTGGAGTACTTTGGAGAGAACTCTAAAACCACGCCACCCTCCATGTTCTTCCCTGTGTTTGTCAGGTTCATCAAAGCATACAAGGTCAGATAACGCTCATCATATTGACTCCTAGCATGAATGAGCAGACAGAGCAGATAGCTGCTGCACTGATAAACAGCTATTACTGTAAACTCTCAGCTCTATCAGTGAGCTACTGTCACGCTTTCTATTTGACCTTTACTCGTAGATAAGTATAAAACATTTCAATGATTTCCCCCCGGCAGCAAGCGGAGCAGGAGAACGAGCAGAGGAAGAAGCACCATGTGCTGAACTGTGACGCTCCAACAACTCCACCCAAACCTGAAGTCATGGGGAATAAGGTACATTTAGTTTCTGCTCAAAATACAGTGTAAGCATCTACATATTCATAAACCATCCCAATTATCATAAAGAAGTACTGTACAAAGGATAATATCTCTTTATTGCACTCACTTATAATAATATGGTACATGCCCAGTTACTTGAGAAGATTGGACATTTATATAATATTAAAAAATAAAACCAGAAATAGATGTTTAAAGCAAACAGGTTGGTATAAAAATGTTACAACCTAGAAACTTTAAACTCCTTCATTCAACCTTTAATTGACTCATTCATATTGTAAATAGGATCTTTACATCCGTTTTTCCTGCAAAAAAGAAAGAAAATAATTACGTAAAAATTTAGATAAAAAGTTAAAATACTACAAATCCAAATAAGTCAAATATTAAAACCTTGCAAATAAATAACACATTTACAATGAATCGAATGAATCCACTACAAATAGCTGAAAGTGGAACGGGACAAAATAAAACAATTGAATGCCATTAGAATTAAAGGAGATACACTTCATTTTCTTCTGCATGTTATTAGAGTTTGAGTGAAAATATGGAATTTAAAGCTCAGTAAAAAACAGCCATCCCTAAAACAGAATTATGTTTGTACTGTTCTGTACATGTGCAGCTGAGTAGGTAGAAACCGGCCCAAGGTATGCATTGACTGTATGCTGTACGTATTATGAGTACAATATGTAATTTCGGAGATCATAACATCTAAGCTGTAAAAGACCATAGTTATCCTTTAGGTTTTCATCAGCAGCTTTTGAGAAAAGAAAAAGATTCAGACATGGACATGTTTGATGTTTCAGGTATCAATGGCGTCCAAACTGCCGCAGATGGACCTGATAGCAGAGCTGAAGAAGAGGCAGGTGTCTCCTCTGGTGAGGGAGGGGAAGGACGGGGCCATAGAGGACATCATCACAGGTACACACACACACACACACACACACACACACACACACACACACACACACACACACACACACACACACACACCGGCTGTAACACAAAAATACACTGCACACTAGAGGATTTCAATCACTATCCCTCTGGTTCTCTGACTGAAATGAATCAAACAAACATTTTGGGAAATACACTTTAGCTCCAGGACGTGGTTAGCCTAGCTTAGCATTAGCACGGGAGGCAGGTAAAACAGTCAGCCTTAATTAGATTGAAGAAATAAAATTCCTCTAAAGCTCATTGATTAACACTATGTTGTTTAAACTAAACACTAACAGAAATGTAAAGACAAAATGGATCTCCATTCAACTCAAAAAGTTTTTTACATTTTTGTTTGTTTAAAGATTAAACATGTAATTATTTAGCTTTGGAGTTGTAGATACTGAAAGAAATAAAACTAAACCAATCTACTTGAAATAGTAGCTAAAATAAATAGAGCGCTTGTCCTTTGGCTTTTATGCTACATGTCTTTATAACAAAACTGTGGCTAAATGAGGCTACTGAACATCATCACTCCGAACGATTTACTACCTAGTTGACCTTTACAACCTGAGTTATCAACTATTCTAACTCAAACTAACACATTCCAAGGGGTTATTCTTTAATAGAAGGGGTCAGTGCAATAATACAAATTAAAAGCTGAAATCGTAGTGGTGGTGTCGTGCGGACATGCCACCATGGTGTAGCTTAATTATGGCCTAATGTTGGCTTTTTACTTCTGGCGATTGCATTTACGCTGTCAAAATCATAAATGTGTTCATTAGGGTAAAATTGTCATGCTTAACTAAATGTGTAACTATAATAAACATTTGTTTGCTAAAGTTCTTGTTTGGTTGCAATAATCCAACATCTGAGTGACTCTTTTCTTGGGGACCAGGGCAAAGCAGTCAATTCCTGGTTGCATCGTTTCACTCCTTCACAGAGCCCACCAACTGTGTTCCTCTGCTTCCAGTGTTTATGCTAAAATAGGCTAACCACATACTGACTTTCAGCACTGAATGAAATGGACATGATATCAATCTTCTTGGAAAAGAGAAATGTTTTCCAGTATGTTAAACTTTCTTCAAAGGGGATCTTATAGCTTAGTGAAAAGTAATACCTTGGTTGGCTTCACTACTGCATAACTAAACATGTCCCGTCTTCTCTGTAGGAAAAAGTACCCTTTTTTCTAAATCCTTCACTCCTTCCTTTATGCTTACCTCACTTGTATGTGTCCTTGCCTCTCCTCTTCTCTCCCTCCCTGTGGGTTCTCTGGTCTTCAGCTCTAAAGTCCGTGCCCTTCACGGCGCGCTCTGCCAAACGCTCGTCCCGTCTCTTCTGCGACTCGGTGTTCAGCGACGAGGTGACTTCTTAAATCCCTCGCTGCTCTGTCTCTCTTCCACTCTGTTTACTGTGACGCTGAATGAGCAGCTGGTTATCTCACACTGCACCTTTCACAGACTGTTAATGTATATCTGTATGTTTTACGGGGAAATATCATAAATGCACTACGATGACAACTTCATTATTGTGATTTTTCTTCAACTTTATTCTTTAAAATCCAAGAATCCATATTGGGTTTGGGGTTAACCCATCCCTACTTAAGAATATTGCAATGGTTCTCTAGCAAAAATGTAACTTTATATCATAGAATTGGACCTTTCTTGTAAAATCATGATCTTGTAATGTGACAGCTAAATCATAATGTTACAACTTAATTCTTAAAGATATTTTGACCTACAATATCTGTAAAACACTTTTAGGGGTTATTGAAAAGGCTCACTGGCTCTGTTAATGTCAATATTCAAGGCTGAGACTGAAACATGGTTATTCATAAATATAATGTATTTTAGTACCTCTGATGTGGATTTACTTTACACATTTCTTTGAAGGACAAAAAACCATCTCAGGAAATGTATCATAAAACAAGACATGGCCACTACTATTTAGATTTTTTACTGCTTCATACTTCTACCCCACTACAATTCAGAGTTAAATCGTGTACTCCACTACATGTATTTGCAGATGTGGATTAATGATGTGAAATATAATCACCTCTTAAATCAGACTTTAGTTCCACCTTGAGTAAATTCACAAGTTACCCTGCAGTATACAAAGTCATTCAAACTAGCTGCAGCTTTACCAGCTTTGCACTTTCATGATCAATCATTATAAAACATATCATATATATTATTCTGAAATGGACCAATCTGCACAATGACTACTTTCACTGTCGCTACTTTATGTATATTTGATGCTAGTACTTCTGTACTTTAACTGGAGAAACAATTGCAATGAAGGACCTTTACATGTAACTGGTATTTCCATGTTTACTTAAGTACAAGATAAGAGTACTTCTTCCAGATGTTATTCATGTCATTTACTGCGCTTACATTCAAATGTTCTACTTGTGAACATTTAATGCACTGTTGTAACTCTACATCTCAGAGGTAAATATTGTGCTCTTTACTCCACTCCTTTTACCTTACACTGAGTTCTGTTTGGTCCCCCCCTCAGATTTAAGGAACCAGCCGTACAGACGGGCAGACGCCGGCCGACGCAGCGCCAAGTGGAAACCAGGACAACAGCTCCACGTGTCCTCAGACATCTCGCTCTGAAAAAACACTGCACACACTGACAGCTTCAAGTAGAAAAGCACAAAAAAGATCAGATGTTTAACTCACCGGGGCGACCATCTTTCTCCCTCATGCATGTTGAGGAATGCAGAGGTGACTGATAATGCATGTGAAGCTGTTCCCTCACACACACACACACACACACACACACACACACACACACACACACACACACACACACACACACACACACACACACACACACACACACACACACACACACACACACACACACACACACACACACACGACACACGACGTACACTACACACACACACACACACACACACACACACACACACACACACACACACACACACACACACACACACACACACACACACACACACACACACAGAGGCATCTTTCTGAATAAAGTGATGACTGTAGAATCTGTGATTTGAATAATCTAATGTTGAAGTTGGTGAATATTAGCTGCACTTGACGCTAATGACACTGGATGTCATACGAGCTTGTTAGGACGATTACGTGTTAGAAGGAGCTGATTTGTAACGAGAGTGCTTCATTACCCTGCTCAGCTTGAAGTAAATCTTCAAAAAGCATTTAAAATCAACTTTGACGGACGGACCACTCATAAATCATTTTGATAGGTTTCCTAAAAATGCTCCAGACATGATTTTTTAATTGGTTTAATTTTAAATAGATTCTTAATTACTGCTATCCATCTCTCTGTCCTGCAGGAGGTCTGAAAGATTTAGGCTGAAGATTTGTAATATATTTAAATTATTTTTAATACTGAAGTGTAAGAATGATGAACTTCTACTTTGCTTCTGCATTTCAACAAATAAAGCATTTTTTACTGTGACTGCTTTAGTGTCTTTCTCTTCTTAGTGCAGTGTACGACGTATAATTTCTAGGCCTTTATGGAAATATATCAAATTGAACAAGATGTAATATCTTCATCCATGCTAGCCGCTCTGTGAGGCTTTTATGTGTACAGCTGTGCTTTTAGCTGAATGCTCACGTGTATCGTTTTCCATCTTAGTTTAGCATAAGAAACTTCGATTACATACCATACTATTATATTTTTATGAATTTATTAACTGTGAAATCTTTATGATCATTTGACATGCTGTACTATGAATTGTTATGATTTTATTGAATTACTTTACTATAAAATAACATTATTATAACATATTGAACTGAACCTTGTTATGACATGCTATACTATGACATTAATATAGCTCACGGCCCGTCCACACGGCGGCGTGTGTTGAAGCTTCAACGCAACTTCCCATTCACTTTGAATGGGGTGAAGTCAGGCTTTGCCGAACTGCATTGTGGTTCCGTCGCTTTGCCTCCGTTGCTCGCTTCGAAAGTTGAGAAAAGTTCAACTTTTCAAGCTTCGACGGAAGCCTCAGCCAATCAAATCATATGCCAGTACAAGCTCTAGCCAATCAAAACGCGTGCTTGTGTGTCCGGGGCGGGAGATTCATGTGATTGGTTGTTGGTCGCGCTTCAGACCCGCCAACCGGCAAGCTTCAACGCATGCTGCCGTGTGGACGTACCGTTACTATCTTGTGACTTTTTTACGACATCATTTATTTGAGATATTTGTAGCTGTTGTTTTTTACAATTTACTGAAATTATATGATTTATAGTAAAGATGTATTATATAATATGGCTTTTTCCGAGTTTTAGACTGTCTGATATGTTTCTCTTATTATAGGATGACTTTTTTCCAACATACAATTACTTTTTTTCTGATATTTTCAACATACTAGAATATGACTGGTTTTGGCATAATATTCTATCACTTTCTTTCTGGCGCGAGGTCAGCCTTTTTTCGGCCACTATGGGCTCCTGTAGACACATTAGACAAAGTAATTTAATGAAAACTTGAACAGTAACTTTTATTATAGTTAAACATCATCATTTGAATCTCTGTAATCAAACATTATCTGCAACACGTGTAATATACTTTTTTTTAATAACATCTGTAGGCCGATTAATGTAAAATCCCTTAATTAGTACAAAGGAACAAAATGGAGAAGATTTCCATAAAGTTGTTTAAACGTCATGTGAAGAAAATAGCAAAATATTAAAGACAATCAGTGAGTGGTGTGTGAATAGAATTTACCGTGGTGGGTGGAAACATATTTACAACTTTTATTTTCCTTATATTGTTATTAGGAAGGTTTTGTAAAACAGCAGTGTACAGGTTTGTCAGGTTCTTGTTTTACAGCATCAGAATGTCCTCAATGAAGCCAACATTTTTTCCCCTTCCTCATTCATCTGCTCCAGTTCCTCTGTGATTCTCTTGCCATGTTGTGCCCATTCTTCAGCACTGGAAACAAACTGTGGCAGATCTGTGACGGGCAGAGAGTCATTCGTGGCTTTCAGCATCAGGTTCACAGAAGTCAGAGTCTTGGCAGATTGTTCGGCTACACCCTGCGCTCTGGCACTGGAGGCCATTCCTTCGCTGATGTTTTTTATGGTATTCAGCTCGGTCACCAGCGGTTTGAAAGTCTCACAGAAATGTGCAGTTTTCCGCAACATCTGTGCTGCTTTTGTTGATTTCTCTTCTGAAGCAGAACAAAAATATTTGACGACTCCAACTGCACTCCCTGCCAAGCCCGTAGCACACAACACTCCAAAAGCACTACCAACTGCCCCACCTTCTGCACCCACTCTCCCACCAAAAATACCACCGATCGCACCACCAGTTGCAAGGCCGATGGTGAGCCACACTACCTTTGTGACTTTCCCTTTAAATGGACTGCCACTCGCTTTACCTCCAGCACAGACTGCACCGCCTATAGCGCCGCTGAACGCTCCCCCAAAGACTCCACCTAACACACTGCCGACAAAGCCCACAGTTGCTTCCGCTGCGTTAATGTGGTTGAAAATCCTGGCCCAAGTTGAAGCAGCAACTGCCCCAAACGCTCCCCCAACTCCACCAGTAACACCACCAAAGCCTGCTCCAAGGAATCCTCCAGTTACCACACAGAGGACTTCCACCACAGAAGAGTCCTCGTGCTGGTCCTGAGCAGCTGTCAGTGTTAAGCCCTCTGAGGCTTTCTGAAGGCCATCTCTGTGTTGACTGTAGAGATGAATGAAAGACGTCAAACGTGATGCGAGTTCGCCTTTTGGATCAGTTGAAGCAGACATTTCTGTGTTTTTTCTTTCACAAAAATCAATGTGCTGGGGTAGCCTAGGTATTTTACTTGATAAAAGTTCTGTGTAGAGGTTGTCGGAGGTTGTTAAGGATAATAAAAATAACGGTTATTTGTTGTGATTGAAAGGGGTCTGCGTCTGCTTGTGTGTCTGTGAATGAAAAAACAAAGTTGCATTTTGCTGGTATTCCTTTTGTAAAATATTCGTCAGAATTTCAACTCCTGAAAGTTAAATAATGAGAATTCATTGTTTAAACTAAAAGTTTATAAAACCTTTGAATATTAGGTGTATTTATTCAATTTGTATTAATAAACAATTACTTGTGTCCTTCAAGTTTAGTTGGCCAACAACAATACTTTACTCATTCAATTGAATTCAAGAATGCAAATAAATAAGGAAAAACCAAGAAGATGCAAACTTATATCTTTTTTTACTTTGGGTAAATGTACATAATACATTGGTCTGTTCTTCCATCTCAGGTTTAACAGAAATGTTAATTTTAAATTAAAATATGTGTCAACCATTTAAACATTATATAAAAGTCTTTACACAGAACACCTGTAAAATGTTGAATGTGGTAACCATAATTATAAATATATAAGCTGATTATGCCAAAGATTATTTAAAAAAAAGATGTATTGTGCGCTTTCATTTAAAAATACAATAATTAATATATTTCAGAAGAGAGTAAGTATTAAAATGGGCCATTTCTAAATTAGTATATAAAGAATTTGATATTTACTGTTTTTGAATGCAATGCCTAAAGCAAAATGGTACACTTGAGACCCCATACAACAGGTGTGTAAAATAGGTGCTACCGTTGTCGCATGTTCTGTAGATTTTCCAGTTTGGAAAGTTTCTAAACTGCATAATCTGCACATTTCTTTTCTGTTGCTGCCTTCTGTCTGAACATGTTTCACATAACGAAGGCTACATTACAATCCCAACAAGTTGCTACAATGCATTCTGGTGTGGAAAATAAAACAGAGGACAAAATGCATACATAAATCTCTTCAAAAAGTATTAAACATGATCTCAGTGAGATAGAGCAGATTCAGAACATATTAAATCGTACTTACAGTCTGTTTCCAGTTCTATTTGTTTGCATTAAATGCCAACTGCTGTTTCCAGACACAGACAATGTTACATACTCAGCTAGTCTGTTTTAGTTTGGAGGACAAAGTGGAAGCAGGAAGTGAATAAGATCAGCAGGGCGGAGCGGAGTCTCTTTTACTTCCTAGTGCCTCGAGTGCCTCAAACAACTGGAAAACTGCCCAGTTTCTATCAAACCGCAAATAGCTTTATTATAACTTTCTCATTACATTCCGGAGACACAATGAGGAAACTTTCACTTGCCTGTTCCTCATATTTTACATTGCAAACATATTTCTCTCTGCAACCCTTTATTGTTGGCATTGTGTATATTTTGGTTTTGAATGCTTTCCTCATTTTGTAGGCCTGTAATGTTGCACAAGCCCTTCAAGTAAAAATGTGTTATATATCTTATCTTAGACATAAGCTGTTTAAAAAAAAAAGAAGAGTTTAAACACTAAACCCGGGAAGATTTTTTTGTATTTATTTAGCAATTAAATGCATCAATCTGGTGAATTTCAGAGCAAAATTAAGAGACGAGATCTATGGATACATCTCTCAACACCCATATGAAACAGAACTGTATACATTTAAATAATCAAAACATTATTATATGGTCATATTTTCTTTTTTTAATGCATATTTTACAAATCAATCCCCTTTTAAACTGTATTTTTGTTTACTGTCCTGTATAGAATGCAATTTCATTATTTCATTCCTGTTTTTCATTTATCTCTTATTTTTTTAAATAACTATAATAATTGTATAATAATTGTATAAAGGTGTGCCTTGGGAATACTTAGACTACTTCTATCAGAGCCACTTATGGCGCATTTCCACTGCTGGGCCTCGCATGGCTTAGTACGGTATAGTTAGGCCTTGGTAGGCCAGGCTCACTTTATGCTGCGTTTCCATTACAGTTTAGTAGCTGGGGCAGTCTATAGTACTGCAGTGTAGGTGGAGCCGTGACGTCATCTTCAATGCGAACCACAAAACCAAACATCAGCCGTTAGCTGTTAGCCCTCAGAGCTCACAGCTCCTCATATTTGTTCGGAAACTAGACAAAAGTTAAACAAGAACAAACCACAGACTGTCTGTGTCATGGCGAATACAGTCGCTGCTTTATTTATGTCTGTAGGCCGTTGTTGTGAGTGTGGACGGTCGAAGCATATACAGCGTTACCTTAGGCGATCTCCATTCAGAAAACACGCATTTTAAAAGGTTTTTCGCCTGCCGTCTGTCTGCAGACTTGTCAAAGCATTAATTCATTAATTTAGGTTTTTGCTAACCGGTATCAGTATGTTGTTACTTCGGCTTTTGAAAAGTGTATTACAATTAAATCACGGTAAAATATGTTCATTGTGTTGTAGTTGTAGCCACTCATGTCATTAGTTTAGCATATTCAGCCCAGTTGTTGGCCCGGAAAGAACCACGATTTTGGAGGGCCAGAAAAACTGTGAAAAGGTACCCGTTAGCCAGAACTACTCCTAGTGGAAACGCAACAAAAAACGGGCCGGGTTTGGCACGGCACGCTTAAACCGTGCTACGCGCTGCAGTGGAAATGCGCCATTAGTCTGTCAGGAGAGAACTCTCCCGCCAAATTCCTGTAGAAAAAGCTTTTCATATCCGTTAGCCCAGATAGAATTGTCACACAGACATGCACTACACCCTGGTTATACACCTTGGGGTAAAAGGAGGCTTATAGTTGAGCTACTTTTGGACATATCAAACAAAACATTCACTCAACAGCATTCCAGTTAGGTGGATTTTATTAACTTTGGTTATAGAGCCAGGCTAGCTGTTTCACCCTCTGCTTGAAGTCTTAATGCTAAGCTAACCAAAGCTAACCCTCATTAATAGACACTTGTTTAAACACGTCTTTTCTTAAGTGGCACGCATAAGAGTTTTAAGAGAACTAAATATATATTTGTGTGACTTGAAAAATACCATCTTGAGGATGAATACATTTGAAGTCTAATTATGCTAAGAAAGTCACCTACGGTAAAATAAAACACTTTATTTTAAAGCTTCTATCTTCTCTGTGCTGATCACTCACCTTAGCATGCTAAAAAGCTGGCTAACTGTCAGTTATGATGTTTGTTAGCTAGGTATTGTAAAAGAAAAGTCAGTTTATTTTAAATATGTATTCCAACCGTTGGCTTTTGGCTCATAACTGTCTGCAAACCATTCATTTTTGAAGGATTTGAAAGTTTGACAAGAGCAGTTTTAGAAGTTGATGGTGCAAAACTGCTACCAAGCTACGTTGGCTTTAATTCCATTTTGGACTCTCCAGTTCAGCACTGCTAAGACGGTAGCAATCGGTTAGCCACGTTAAATAGCAAGGCAAAGTTCACAAAAGCAGAATTAAAAAATGTGTATGCATTTATTTCAGCCCTAAAATGGTCTAGTGATCAGGGTATTTCCAATGAAATGTCTAAGTTTTAAATGCTGCAGTTAGCAGGTAATTATTGAGCGAATTAGCAGTTGGCCTATTGCTATCGTAAGTCATTTTGTCAACCAAAGGTACATTTTTTAAACACTTTTATACAGCACATCTATATTTACAATCTAAAATAACTATTTTGATAATCAATTCCTCCTTTAAAGGGGACCTATCATGCAAAATGCACTTTTGTACGTCTTTTATACATGAATATGTGTCCCCGGTGTGTCAGGGAACTCACCCAGTGTCAGAAAACACAACCGTCTCTATTTTCCTCCATACCCAAATCTCTAAAAACGGGGCTGGAACGGATCTGATACAGACTGATACAGATTTGAAAATAGTCTGACGTCAGTGACGAGGAGCGCCGCCTATATGGCCAACTCTACACCTATCAGGGGAATGAAAGGTTGCCGTGGCATGGTAAAAGCATGGTAACATGACGCTTGTAACTCGGCCCCCTCCTTTGCAGCGGGGCGTGGTCAGCTGCAGCGCATGCAAAGACAGGGTGGAGGAGAGCAAAATAGAGCAAAATGAGGCATGGCTAAAATGCATGATCTGTTTGGTATTTTGAAGAAAAAACGTATAAATATACCTTATATAGTTATGGCCCTACAATATATTATTCAAATATAGCATGATAGGTCTCCTTTAAGGGATTTTCAAGAAAAAAGCCACAAAAGAAAAATGGTTGCAGGTGATACATGTTGAGAGTTCATTACTTTTCTTTGTCTTTAATGATGGCAAATATATCTTTTTTTAGGTTTGAGAATGGTAGTGAGAACTAACTAAATATTTAGACTTCAAATGTAGCTCTTAGTGATGCACCTTGTATAATTTTTGTCTATTTTAGACAAAGAAAAACTTAACAAAGACTACACATGGATTGATAAATAATGATACTTGTTTGTTGCTGCTAGAGCTCAATGACTCGCTTTGTGTCCATTCACAGAAGAGTCACTCACAAGCGTCATGTATAAGAGGGTCACCTTTATTGTCACAAAACACAACAGGAACGTACAAAAGCAGCAACCTTTTTTTGTTTGGTTGATTTTTCTCACACAAAGCAGCAACTTTTACTTTCCATACACAAAGTTGCGTGGTGTTTTGCACGGATTAGTTGGTCTTTAGTTATACTGACTTGGTAGTAGATTATCATTCTTCTTCACAATTCACAAACAACACTTACCTCACACAGCAAGCATCACTCTCAGACTGGAGGAACAATATGTATTTGATATACAATTTCATCCATATTTCTTTCTCTATAATACTTATCATTTTTTCTTTATTCTGACAGTAAAAGGGGCTTTACCGACCCATTTGGAACATAATACAAAAATCTATGTTACTGTACAATTTTTGTTTACTCTATCATACACTCACAAGTATACACAGAATTATTGACAAGAAAATTTGACCTCTGTTGACCCAGCGTGCAGATTTTCAGGAATGTATACAGTATGCATGCCATTTTGGATTTTTTTTTCCCGTTTAAAAAATGTCCACATAAAATCAATTTCTGTAATATATCATTTGGGTTTATATACATTTTTTAACATCCACAAATGGTTTGAACAATCACACATTCATCAATAAACCATCAATAGTTTAATCTGTGCAGTGTACGTACACTATTGGTTATTATAGAGGAAAACAGCTACAAAATGGGGCGTCCTATCAGTGAGGCGATTGTTTTCCAGGAAGTAGATGTGCTTTTTATAAATGTGGTGGTACTATTATACACTTTTCACCTGGAGAACCTCCCACTCTGGTCTTCTACAACAAAGTTTCATCATGGTTTGTTTCTATGGTTAGCAGGAAAAAAAATAAAAATCTTTTAACACAGAAAAATAAAAATGTACAGATAAAAATTGTGTTGCATGCTCATGACTCCTCTTCTTCAAGTATAAAAATACAAAAAAAGCTTGATTATATAAAACATAGATGATACTTTTCTTTTTTTTACATGATAATAAAGAAATGTCTTCCAAAACAAAAACTAAATGGTCTTATAATATACATACAATATATCTGAGCAGTGGTTCAGGTTATACTTCAACTGCTGTTTTTTTCTTTATCCGTGCTAGCTTGTAATGCTATATCTGAGACTACTAATACATTCCATAAATGTATTAACTATACGGTTAAACATCAGTCTGTAATTTAATTTCTGCCAGTGGTATAAATACACACTCACAGGGCGAGATTAATATTTCCCTATAGCAAAATGTCAACGCAGCACAGAGCCTGTGTGCAGGATTATGTATCCTGTTATTAAAGACACAGTTCACCCCAAAAACCTTTCATCTCAACCCAGGTCCAATCACACTATGCAACATCTAATACTGGCAGTCTGAAAATACATAAATGTTTAAGGGAAACTGAAGATATTGTTCCAATTTCATACTTAATACTAGATAACTAATGTAATAGTATAATGTTTTTATTGTGTTAGCACATAAATAAAAGGATTTGACTGATTAGCTTCTAAAGATTTTCACTACCTTTCTCACCATAATCTTAATTTTGTTTTGTTTACAGGAAACAACAACAAATACGCACATGTATTTAAGTTTACGTTAGAAATGGTAGATTCCTTTATAGCATGGTCGGCATATTTTCTATCGATAAACTCTGTCGTTTTCACTCCTCCAACGATAAATCGCAATACAAACCACAAAATGAAGATCAATAATTTGTGATTCCAATCCGCTTCTAAATGTAAGGGGCTCTTCCTTTTACCCGTGCTACACCCTTTTACCGAGTTTTATTTTGGGCTTTTTTGAGATTATGCTCAACCTGAAGTAGTTCATACGAAGTGTAGTCGGAAATGAAAACAGTTCATACCTAATCCTAACGCAATATGGTTTGAATTTGTGGATACCGGTAAACATTTTCAAACAGTCTCTCCTGGAAGACATACAGTATATATGGTGATACACTCAAAAAAATGGAGGGGAGGGAAAAGCCCTTCTCAGTTCTTCACAGTGGTTGTGATTGTAGGTTATGGAAGGTTTTTAGTGTGAGGAGGGTTGTTTCCAAAGCCATTCCACTCACAGAAAAAGCTGGAGAAGCACTCTGGTTTCTTGACTAAAATATGCCATCAAGTTGCATTAAGGGAAATGTAGGTAAGAGGTTCGACCCACACTACGGACTTCAATGCAGGATATATCAACATTTCGCTTCAATTTTCACCAAATTCTCATTTCAAGTCTTTAAACCATATGGAAGAAGATTCTTGGTATGGAGAAACGTTACATTTTTCTGCTGCAAAAAGAAGAAGTCATACCGACGGCTTGTTTTATCAACTTGGTCACTTTTCCAGTATAATCTACAGACTACTCAGTATTAGTTTGTATAGTAGTAAAGTGTATTAATATGAATATTGAGACACAGATATGGGTTTGATTGTTAGATATGCTGGATGTTAGAAGTCAAATCCCCAAACTGCTTCATACTGCGGGGCCAGAGCTGAAGCAATTACCTCCAAATCTTTATGAAGTGTGAAGCAGAATTGCATTATGTAGGAGAAATCTGATCATTTGAACTAATTATTGGGGTGTTATCATCCTAGATTGAGGACCTCCATCTTATTAAGACGGATAAATCGTTCAAATGACAAAAATCTCACACTTTCAAGTTCTGACCTAGGATCGAGTCCAAACCCAGAATGATCCGAGTGCTCGCTCCTCGCGTTATTAGTCCGGCTGAGACCTGAGAAGCAGACAGAGAATGTAAAAGCAAAGCAACAGAGAGAAGAGGAAAGAGAGGCTGGCTCACAGACCAAAGAGATGTGAGGAGAAGCAGCGGAGGGAAACAGCAGCGAAACTAATGGTGATTGGCCAGAAGGAGGAGCAGCGGTTCTTCTGTAGCACAAGAAGAAGAACAAATCTCAGCACTGCCCCAAAAAAAGCAAGCAGAGAGGGAAGATTTAAGAGAAGAAAAAAAAACAAGACAAGAAAAATTTGAAAAGAAACAAGAAGCAGTGAAAGGGAAGGGGAAAGAAAAAAAGACAAAAATGAAAATTTACAAACAGACAAATGTATTTCAAGTTTTTGTTAAATCTTACATGTGTGTCTGATGAGGTTTTCTGCCCCACCTCCCTCCTCTCCCACTACCCTACTCTTCCATCTCCTGATTGGCCGCTGGGGATGTTGGGTTTTGGTGCATCGGCGTGACAGTCCTCGTGCTTGTGTGTAGAGGAGAGATAGGAGAGAGAGGAGAGAGAGAGGAGAGAGAGAGAGGAGAGAGAGATGAGAGAGGAGAGAGAGGAGAGAGAGGAGAGGAGTGTGTGTGTCGCTGAGCTGCACACAGCTAGACATGATGCTGTGATCACAGTCTGCTGTCAGAGCGCTGGGACTGAAAATATGTCCTCCTTCCTCTCCTCTGTGTAANTATTTATTTAAATTTGACCTAGTTTCTGACCACGAGTGAAAACAGCTTTACACTCGTCAGGGTGGCTAATGTTCTTTTATTTGGGAGAAAGAAATAAGCCTAAAGCTGTTTTCACTCGTGGTCAGAAACTAGGTCAAATTTAAATAAATAAGTCTTTAATCATTTGCTCTGAAGTATTCATGTTCAGTCTTTTTAAGAACCCCTCTCCTTCATTGTGGACTTACCTGAGCTCCCATCAGTCAGAGACAGCTGGGTCGTACCACCTCCAGGAGGCAGCAGGGGGGGTGAGGGTACTGGAGGAGGAGGAGGAGGAGGAGGAGGAGTTCCAGTTAAGCCTGGAGGTGGAGGTGGAGGTGGAGGAAGAGGAGCAGGAACTGCAGCCTGCAGAGCATCCTCAGAGGGAGGAGGCTGAGAGTCTGAGGAGGGGGGGGAGGGGTCTTCACCTGAGTCTGCTTCTTCTCTAGCTGTCAGGGGGAACAAAGTGGAGTCTTAATGCCTCAACATAACGCTCCCAGGGACTTTATTTCCCAATAAATATCTTCTTCTTTAAGCGTCCTTTAAAGAAAAACCTTATTTGGTGCAAATTAAGAGAAAAACAGACACTTTTTTCCTTCATATATGATGAATTTTGTGCATCTAAACTCACACTAGCTCGACAATTCATTGTACTTTCTTCATTTGAAATACTCAGTTGTACTGTTGATCAGTGCTTATTAACTATTATGTCCAGGGAACTGAACTTCTGGAGCTTTCCACTCAACTTGAGTTTCAACGTCTCTGCCTTTAATGCCAACCCCCAGGGGAAGGTTCATTTGATGTCCAATCACATCTTTGCATTGACTTTATATGCAATCGCCTACATTAGAGAAGACGCCACCTGGGCATGAATTACATTTGTGGCCAATCTGTGAGAAACTAGACACAAGATGACGTATAGCGCAGACTTTCTCAGAAAATTGGGGAATATTGCTGATACAGTTTCTTTATTTTCTGTAAGCAATTAAAAAAACAAGAAGAATGGTCATGACATCTGGTTCATTAGCAAATCAACTGAAATATTGCGAAGCCTTTTATTATTTTTAATATTGCTGATTATGCATACAGCTAAGAAAACTCAAAAAATGCCCTATCTCAAAAAATTTAGAATAGTTCTCAGACCAAGTAAAAAAAAAGTTATAACAGCAAAACACAATCAAACATGTTGAAAATGTCCAATTAATGCACTCAGTACTTGTTGAATCTTTTAGCACGGATTACTGCTCAATGCGGCGGGGGCGATGGAGAGGGGCAATCGAGGCTGTGCAGATTGCTGAAGGTTGTGATGATGCCGCAGGATGGCTTCAATGATCGGGCCTTTTAAGCTGCGATTAGCGATTGTTGGTTCTGGTTCTTTCAGCTTCTTCTTCACAATACCCACATATTCTGCCTATGGTTCAGGTCCAGGGGAAGTTTGCAGGTCCAATCGGAGA
>NW_011369945.1:11303078-11308674 GCF_000735185.1 Notothenia coriiceps | reverse complement strand
TATAACAGCAAAAAACACAAATCACAACATTTGGAAATGGCCATCATGCACTCAGTACTTGGTGGGGAATCCTTTGGCACGGATTAACTGCATCAAGCGGCTGGCCATGTACGGCAAATCAGCTGTGGCATTGTGGATGGTCGTTAGGTGCCACAGGAGTCATAGCGCTTTAGCATTGCTTGTTGTCTTGTGTCTTTCAGGGCTTTCTGTTTACAATACCCCATATTTCTAGGGTTCAGTAGGGAATTTGGCAGCCAATCCGACAGTAATGCCATGGTCAGTACCACCAGTTAACTGGTGGGTTTTGGCACTGTGGGCAGGTGACCAGATCTTGCTGGAAATATGAATTTTCATCTCCATGAAGCTTCTTCAGCCAGACGGAAGCATGTATGCTCTAAATCTCTTGTACACAGCTGAATTTACTCTGGGCTTGATGCAAACAGTAGGGACCAACCCAGCTGCATGGCTCCCCCAACCATCGCTGACTGTGGGAACTTCACCTGGGATTTCAGCAACTTGGATTTTGGCTCCTCTCCAGCCTTTCTCCGACTCTGGCGGACCTTGACTCAAATTGAAATACCAAACTTGCTTTCGTCCTGACAAAGCCGGACCTTTGGACCACTGGTGCAACTGTTCAGTGGTTCCTCTTTTTTCCTTTAGCCCAGCAGACGCCTCTTCCGTTGTCCTTGGTTCAGAAGTGGTGACCCATGCGAATAGGCCTATGTAGCCCTTCCGGCCACGTCCCGTGAACGCCGTGACTTTTGATACCTGGAATCCAGCTTCAGTCCACTGTCTTGAGTCCCCAAATTCTGGAAGCGGACTTCTTAAAATGCTGTTAAGGCTCGTTCATCTCTCTTGGTGTGCAGCCGTCCCTGCCACATTTCCCCCTTCCAACGACTTTTTGTGGACATGTGCTTTGCACGGCACTCTGTGACAAGCTGGCTCTTTGGAAATTTCTTTGTGTTCTTCCCTCTGATGGAGGGATCGTCAATGACCGGTCCTCTGGACAGCAGTCAGATCAGCAGTCTTCCCCATACTTGTGATTTAGTTTACTGAACCAAGCTGAGTGTTTTTCAAGGCTCAGGAAACCCTTGCAGGTGTTTCGAGTTAGACGATTCAAGTGATTCGTTGAACACCCTACTAGTATACTTTTTCATGATATTCTAATATTTAGAGATAGGATATTTGAGTTTTCTTAAGCTGTATGCCATAATCAGCAATATTAAAATAATAAAAGGCTTGCAATATTTCAGTTGATTTGTAATGAATCCAGAATGTATGACATTTTTGTTTTTTTAATTGCATTACAGAAAATAAAGAACTTTATCACAATATTCTAATTTTCTGAGACAGTCCTGTATACCATATAGGGCCCTTTCATCACAGCTTTCCATTCATTTGATATATGAAATTATACTAATCAATCATTGTCACAAAATGTTGTCGAAACAGCAAGATGAAGGAGATTAACACCAACAAATATTTTGAATGCATTATCAAAAGTGTCAAGGCACACTCAGTTGATGACATTAGTGACAGTCTTTTTTTAGGATAAATCTGGTCTGCAAATAGGTCATTTCTTCTCCAACAATTTGTCCACATTTTTCAAAGCATGAAATCAGATCATCAAAATGAACAGCGGCAACAAAATATGTTTTCCTGACCCTAAAATAAAACTTGATGAAGGACAGACAGTTTTAAAATAAGTGACTTGATCTGTATGTTCTCATCTCATCTGCAAGGAGAAAAACACAAACTTAAATATTATTCATCTTAAAATATTTGAGTAGTATTGTTTGATAGAACAAGCTGCCCAGGGGCCCTGAGGAAATGATCTTAGATGTTTCTAATTCACAATGTCAGCCTGCAGCTCTGACCTTTCTGAATCACGTGCTGGATGACGGGGACCACTTGGACGTCCAGCTGTCCAGAGGAGGACCGCTTCATTTGGACCCGCCCCTGCTCCACCAGAGCCTGAACTTTGACCTCCAGCTCCCTCAGGGCCTGGGTGGAGAGATCCTTGTCTCGCTCTATCTCTCTTTCCCTCTCACGTTCTATTTCTCTCTCTCTCTCTCGCTGCTGCAGGACGATCACCTGGGAGCAGGACTCACGCAGACCCTCCTACAGAACACAGTGCGATACACACTATGTATAAGGAAACTGTGTACAGTATGAGAACGATACACTCACAAGGGGCCTAGAGTATCAAATACTAGCAATAACCATCACCAGCATTATATATTGCTAATCAAAATATCTGATGTGTTATGGCGTGTGAATAAAATAAAAACTACAACTGCATATATTATAACTCAGGCATTGTCGTTGTACATCTGGATATTAATATTGTAATATATTGTTTTGTCCTAGTGCTTTACTGAACTGCAGATGAATATTTTGGGCCCTGGTAAATACATTTTTTCTTTAACAACAAACTTTAGCATTTCAAAAGAATATTAACTTTAAGTATAAAACATAGATTATATGGAAGTACAGGTTTTTTGTCTACAGGTATTTCTTTAAAAGTATGCTTTGGCCGCACCAACCCTCGTAAATGAGGTAATTAAACAAAAATATGGGGCAAAATAGTTATGAATAAAACTAAATACATTTACTCTAGGGCTGGTATTTTCATTTCATGCTATTTATACATTTACTTCACGTCATTTTAGGGCAAATACATTTTATCTATCAGCTCCAAGAGTGAAATGATGACCCCATTGCACATGTATTTTGATTACATACATTTGACTTGTAACAGAACATGTTCTTTCACTACTGATCATCAACAACTATGCAAGTATGCAAGGTCAAAAGTGGACCACAAAGTCAGGCAGAACAGATTCTTTGGGTGCTTTGGCAAACTAGTTCTGCTTTGTCTAAATATTTAAGCAATTTTTATGAATCAATGTTCCAATTACTTCGCTGCACAGAATATAATGAAAATAAAACACAAGTTAGACTTTATTAAAGAAAAACATATAAAGAATAGAATGGTGTACTGTACCTTTAAGAGCTCCACTTCTTTCGTGGTCTGAATGAGCTTCTTCTCCATTTCTGACATTTTCTCCATCGCCTCCCTCTCACTCTCCTCAAGCCTGGAGCTCAACTGTGAATATTTCATTTTTTTTTTTCATTTATACATTATGATTACCTTCCTACATGCTGTGTACATCTGCATATGTCAGGGTTCTTACACCTTTTCCAAAGTCAAATTCAAGGACTTTTCAAGCATTTTCAAGGTGCATTTTCAAGCTTTTCAAGCATCTTACAGCTGTTGTAAATTACATATTTATATACACAAATGATTATTTCCCTACCTCACATTAAATCAGATGTTCTTTATGCTATAAACAACCAAGGACTTGGACGACCAAGGACTGTTGACCCCTGGGTGAGTGCTGCTTCCTGCCTTCACTGGACTAACAATGGCTAATCCCAAACTGTACTTCTTTTTCCTTGCGTTATTCGCCGCCTCCCTACCCCCTCCTGCGCATAACAAATGCAAACCGCCACTACTATCATGTGTGATTATGAGGTCTCTACACAAGATGATTGTTACATTCCACTGTCAATGTGCGCACAAAACAAACTAGGCATTGTGACTCACTGCTATCTCTTGGCCGTGCTTTGATTGTATTACTACTGATGATATCGGGCAATGTGTATGTTCATCCTGGACCTTCTAGTATGTAGCCCTAGTTCTGGCCTGTGCCCTGATGTCAATCTTTGTCACAATGATCTGAGTTTCCCTGACTTCTGCTCTCGTAAAGCTGTAGGTTTTCTACATGTAAATGCTAGAAGCTTGCTGCCAAAAATTGACCAATTAAAAGTACTCGTTCACAGCTCAAATCCGGAGGTACTTGCAGAGCTGGCCCGACCCATTGAGCGACATAAGTGGCCGCTTAAGGCCCCGCAGCCACTAAGGGCCCCCTAGCAAAAAATGAAAAAAATAAATAATGAAAACAAAAAATAATCTCAGTACACTATCGCCGTGATAAGTATGTTTAATTAATTTTGTTAATATGCCTAGATTGCCTACTCTCAAAGTCATGTATTATATTATTGAGTCAATAATATAACACATTAACCGTGCTTTACCTGAACCTCATCATGACACTAGAGAGGACGGTAGGATTGTAATTTCCCGTGTTCAGTGATGCAACAGAGGCAAGACACCGACACCAGAGCGCTGAATGGAAATTAAACATCTGTCTTATTGGCTGGCAGTAACCTATCCTGTGAGCTCTGACATGTTTAAACTGTCAGTCGGACTCAGAGTTTTTGAAGGGTGGACATAAGACCATTTTTTCTTTAATAAAAGACGACAATTCTCATAGCGGTGGCTCACACAACAACCCCAGAACCACACTTGAGCAGGTAAACAAGGTTGTTAAATGTAAGTAAATTCCAAGTATGCGGAATATGTAAGCACAAGTTAATTACAGACTACGTTGACGTTATTTTGAATCGAAGCTTGTTATGTTGCTTAGCTGTCCAGTGATATTTAATATGTATACCAATTAAATGTTAATGTTTAGGCGTTACCTGTGATTCAAAGAAGCTCTCCGTGGATTGACTCGTGTGGTTTATCTTACAGTACACAGTTAGATCCTGGGTCCTGTCAGTAAGTCCCTCCCCCTTAGTTAGCTTAGCTAGGCTTTTAGCTTCTGAAGATATTGTTGTGGGTTCAGTTTTTTGTGTTAAATGTGTTGGAAATGGTTAGTGTGTTCGTGTTTCGTGACAGGATATTGAATTGTTGCAGCAGTAAATGTCTGCTTTTGGCCGCTGGGCGTTGCCATACAACACCTTTAATTTAATGTGCAACCTCTTTTTGTGACAGGATTTTTGCATGAAATTATAACTTCTTCTGATGATATTCCTATTGACAGCTAGTTTCTATGTGAACCTTATGAGAGGGACAGCAGACCGAGAATAAATAAAAACGTTATAATACTATATGCAGTAAACAAGATACGTTTTAAAAGGGAGTGATTTGTAAAATATCCATAGAAAACTCTGTTATAGTTCTGTTTTATATGGGTGTTTGAGAGGAGTATCATAGATTCTTATTTTGCTCTCAAAGTGCACCAGATTGATGTTTTAACTTCAAATATTTAAAAAAATTCTCGCCGGAGAGAGCATGCCCCCGACCCCCCTAGTGGAGGTTGAGGCCCCCCTAGAGGAGGTTATGTCTACGGTGTTTTACATGTTTACCGATGATTTATACAATATGTGTGTTTATGCTAACATCAATCAGACAAAAGTTGGTTCCCTGTTGTGTATAGTGAGACGCGCTAGGTGAGGTGGTCGGCACCAAGCAAAGGCTTGCTTAGGGCCCCAAAAGTTCTAGGGGCCGGCCCTGGGTTTACTTGTCATCACTGTGAGTCTTGGCTGAAGTAAGAATAACCCAGCTCTTGACATCGGCATCGCTGGTCTATAATGTGGTTTAGGCAGGTAGATCATTAATTTTTGTGTGTGAGTAGTGGGACGATCCTCCTCACACACGTGGGGGTGCCGTCGTTCGTGTGTGTAGTTTGTGGTTGTGCTCTGTTCGCAGTGCTCTGATGAGCTGCGGACTGCCCTGCCCGGAATG
>NW_011369945.1:11294169-11303033 GCF_000735185.1 Notothenia coriiceps | reverse complement strand
TTCGCTATTTTTTGAGAGCTAGAAGAGAGCTTAATATTAAAAAACCTACGGGAGTTTACGCCGGTTGCGCGGGGACCGCCTTTGCGAACTAGTGCTAATAATTTTATGCTAATAAGTAACTGAAACTTTTGTAGGTAAAAAACTTGAATTTTGTCTTTTATTATTATAAACTTGTCATACAAAAGTTGTCATCTTAATATCCCTACATTGCTATGGTTTTTGAGTGCCATGCTATTATAGCCGCTTATTGTTCAGGTGCCATGCCATAAATAGCGCTATACTTATTATTTCCCTTCTGGTAAAAAGAATTAGTTATTTTTTTACAAAAATGAGCCTTTTACAAAATAATGTGTATTTATTTTAGCCTAAAAATGTCGTAAAAACATCCTATCGTCATAAAATTTCAACAGGTTTTGTTCACTGGTCATTGTCTGACCCCTTGTTCCTTTTGGTACAAAAGCATGGATGATCATTATGGTTTTGTTTCATATCCGTAAAAGAAATACGGGTGACGGTAGAGTGTTCATTTGTTCCTGTAAATTATTAGTCTGGGACGTTATTTTAATTTAGTCAATGTGGAAACGAAAAGTTCATTGAGTTGAGTTTGAGTGATCCAGTGAGGTTGCAGTCGGTGGTAGTCTGTCCAAAAATCCTATACTCCTTACCAGGTGTAAAGGTCCATAAAATATTCGACCCTACAAACCCGTAACTGTATAGAGGATGAGACCTTTTTTGGAGAGCGAACCATACTAAACGACCCTGTGGTCACCAGCGGTGCAATTGGCGTATAAAATAAATTGTTCACTGCCTTTTTATACTTTCGTCAGCACAGTAGAAACTGTCCTAACTTGTTTGAGCCCTTGTCCGCGGTGCAAAGGGGCGTCGGTCCGAGACCACAATCTACGGCACAATACGTACGGGAAGGTTTTCCTTTACTATATCAAAGGGTTTGGCATGAAACGGCATGTCTAGTTGATGTACAGAAGCCCTCCAAGACGAATGCGACACGCGCAGGGCGCTCCACCGTACGTCGAGTGTCACGCCGTATCTGTGGGGGGGCAACCTGTCAAGTGCCGCTCGTATACCGAGATAGCACTTTTTGACAAGTCTGGGGCTGGAACAATTATTCCCTAGGTGCCCATTACACACTAACCACTGACCCTACGGAACAAACAGGTTCACCTTTACACCTGCCTGGGTACCCTTTTAGCATTGCTCCGATAACTTACCGGGGGCACCATCGCTTTATTATAACCAACACTACGTTCGAGATCCACACTTCCTATGCTACGGCCTCACCATTCCATGTCGACGGATACCTGTCAGAGAGACTTTTTTCTTAGCTACTTAGGTTCCCCTGGTCATTTTTTCTTTTTTTTTCCATTTTTTTTATTTTATATTATATAAATTTAATTGAAAAAATTAGCGCTCTAAAACAGTCGAGTGCATGCCTCCTTTCATGGCGCATGGCGCTATAGGCCTGCATGTGGTGATCATCTGGTCCTATGGGACTTGAAGTTCCAATTAGTTGCTTTTGGTTTAGTTTATACATATGTTATAGTGTTTTTCTTTAGTTTTTTTTTAGGTTTTCTTCTAGTTAGTTTATAACCTCGCTGAGTGTTGGGATTGTATATATTTACTGACTATGTGGATTACAGTGAGTGTTGGAAATTGACAAGGATTAGAGATGAGATCTCGACTGGCCGTCTTATTTCTGTGCCTTATTTCGAAGGGAACATTGCACAAATATACCTAAATAATTTTGTCTGACGTTTCAGTGGTTGTGTGGAAAATCCCTCCCCGTTTTCACCGGCGTTCCCGTCCACAATATTGCGGTTCTTTTAACTCTCGTAGTCACTCCTTCCCTACGTCCGTTTTTATTAGCAAAATAAAGCTAACCAACAAAAGCATTAGGGCCATGTCGGTTTTCAGCATTAGCTCTTAATTTTATGTTAATTAACGTGTCGGGAGTTAGGGTTTGGTGCCGTGGTCCCCTCACAGGTCGCTACCGCCGCACTGGTCGTCTTTCCGAAAGTCTCACTTTTGTAGGCGTATAGTGTGAGGATAGGGGCAGAGTAAATCTACCAGGAGTTCCAAAGGGTAGCGGTGACTCAAAGATAGAACGGCATATAGAGTCGTCGACGGAGTCTGAGTAGAACTCTGTCCCTGTGGTTTGTCAGAAATACTGACAGACACCCCCTTTTTCGCTGTTGTAGAACGTTGACAAAATTTGAACCGTCTACCCTCAATTCTACTACTCATATCTCCAGGTACTGAATAAAGACGATGTATGTCGCCACTGCGAAATTTTCAACCCGGAAAACAAAATAAGATTAGAGTAAACAGTTTACACAAGAATCAATGCAAAACACAGACTCGTCGGAGTTTCAGTTTGGACAAGTCCTTAAACAAAAAAACAATGAAACACCAAATTACACACAGTTAATTACACACAGTCATACCGAAAGTAAAAAGAAAATGAAATTCAACAACATAATTGAATTACAAACCTGACCGGAGTAAAATGACTAGTATAAAGGTAACACACATCTTTTCTAATGTACCGTTAAGGTTGTGGTAACAAAGAGTATGTCAGACCACCATCACCGACTAGGGAAGTGAATTTGCACACAAAACAACACAAACACACGTGTACGTTGAGGTGTCATCTCACTGTGATGGTGCACACCAGTTATAAAGACTGACAGATAAATTAAAAAGGAAAAAGAACAAGGACATCCCTCTGTTGGAGGGGCAGAGGAGTCTGGTGGGATTCTTTTCAGAGTATTGAAAATCTTTCCCCGACATCGGCTTCGTGGTAAGCTGTGGTAACATGAAGAGCCGTTTAGGAGCCGAAACAGCCGGCGCTTTAAGAGAACCGAGCCAAATGATCCGGGTCACTAACGTAAAAAGACAGTATCTATAAGGGACGGCTCAAGTCAAAATTCAAGCACCCCCCCCTCCGCTCTCGGGGTGGACGCCCTCTCAGCCCTGGTCTGGCGGAAACACTGATCGTGATATCAATATTGGCTAAAATAAATAATCGTGGTTATGATTTTTGTCATAATCGAGCAGCCCTAGTGGGATTCTTTCGATCAATATGTCATGCTATCAAACGACATACACACCATGCAGCCAGCTGAAATCCAACCAACAAATGCTTGTGCATCCAAGAGAAATTAACACCAAAGGAGGATAGTCAAAGTAACTGTTTTTTATCAAAAGCAAACTCCCTACTAGCCCGTCCAATCAAGTTCAACATTTGTATTGCTGGTGTACGCAGTGCGTCATACATTACAGGGTTTTTCTACAAAAATATAGTATGAGGGCACTAACGTCACTTCCGGACAAGATTATGGCCCGCCCACTTTAAGACGAAAATAATGCATTCGAGCGTAGCGGAAAATAATAGTTTCTTCACGTGTTAAAGCTGCTGAGTCATGTATCGCACCTCAAACAACAAATACATCCAGAGTTAGGGTTTTCCTTCACTTAATCTACAGCAAAAAGGACAGTAAAAGAAACTAATTCAGAAATCACAGTTTCAGTGTAGGCCTGCTGCCTGCTACTCGCCCACCGGCAGACCGACCGGACATCGATCCCCTATTTATTCGGAGCTCCATAACAAAGCTGTCTATGCCGTCTGACGATCTATTTGACACGATTTTCATATTTTTGGAGTAGTTATACCGTTTGTGACGAACATACATATTGTTTTCTGGCATCACTTTAACATTTTATGGGGAAAATCTGCATTTTGATATGAGGGCGCATGTCGAAAGTTAGCCGGTTTAGACAAAACCCTTCATTAACTTTTATGTTAGATATTAAACAATGTATATCTGATGATGAACTTTTGTAAACAAAAATCCTTTTAAAATTATTATATTGAATTTCCTTCCTGGTCAACATTACAAAACGAACCATTTGTAAAGTTTCAGAAATCCATTGCTCAAACAAAAATTGACCTAAATCCAATGAATTGAGTGCGAAGATGAATAGTTCAAAGGTCAATTACTATTACAATATGAACAAAAGTATGAATGAACACGTGAACTCTTTTTTTAATTGCAGATTGCTGATACTCAGACTTTTAAAAAAAGTCTGCTTGATAAACCCAATGGCACTGCTTACTGGGAATGTTAACACATGCATAATAACCAACAGACGTTGATTCTGTGTAAATTGTGATTATAAAAGTTATAATGTGACAGTGGCAGCAGATGACCATTTTTATTTGGCTTACAATAAAAAAAACACGGGTACATTTGGTATCATGTGGTTTGGTTGGGTTACTGAGCTCTAGTGTTGAATTTAATATAGTTTTCGAGCAGATTGCATTTATTTTAATAGCCCAGGTGGTAAGAAATGGATACAGGAGACATCTTCATTTTTACTGTATAGGTTAATGTCGGCCTCTGAGATACACGCATATATTTGGAGAGCAAAATGGACATTATGTTCCAATTTCAAAGTCAAATGATTTGATATGATTGGATGCTAAGCTTTCATGTTTCCGGTGGTTTTGACAGCGGCTCACAGAGCAGTTTGAAAGTACTTGTTTAATGGTTCGTTCTGTTGTACCTATCAGTGGTGAAACATATATTTTTCACTGCATCATCCCCACCAAACGAGGATGGCAGTCTCTCTCCTGTCTCTTTCTGATACACTATCCCCCCCCACCTGCTAACGCACAGTAATCTGCGCATTCATTCCCAATCACAAGCTGCACTCACACCCTGTGGAAATAAGCGGAACAGCAGCCCATCCTTTCCATTTCATGGTGCATTCTGCTGGCTGTGTGTATTATTCGTGCTTGTAAGTACTTTATGTGCAATATTGTGTTTTTTGTGTGTGTGCCTGCTGGGTGTCTTTACTTAACATCACACTGTCTCAGTATGCATATGTACACACAGCTGCCTCAGTAACACAGCTTGGCTCTGTGTGATCCAAAGGGAGCTTCAAAGCTTTGATATACTCTCATGGGAACACAAGGGGATAGGGTGGCTGTCAAGAAACCCCAACAAAGCCAGCACCAGACCTTCTCTGTAGGTGGATGTGTTTTGAAGGAAAGACATACACTGCTGAGACCAACACCATTCTCAAAGAAGTCTGTGTGTGCGCGCGCATATTCAAGCTCCAGTTTTACTGTTTGCCCTTACAGCAGCAAGGAACTTTGCCATGTCGATAACAATGAGAGCAGCCAAGATTTTAATGGGAATATCATTTCCTGCCTATTTGTTCTTTCTTTGGCACTCAATGTATTTAGCTTGCCTGCTGTGATTCAATGCTAAGGGACGTAAGAGGGCTATTAATAAGGAAGCGGAATTGAAACTGAAGAAAAGTGGATAAAAACAAGGTAACTGGACAAAAAGGTGGGGTGAAAGAAAGGGAAGGAGAGGGCATGGAAGGAAGGGAGGATATACAATAGTTAATAAGCAAGGAGCTTGAGAAAAAAACCAAACCGTTCCCACACATATTGTTCCATGGTCCATCTCTGGCTCTCTTGACATTGTATTTCATCCTGTCTCAGCCTTTCAGTCCCTACATCCCACTAATGCTTTTATTATGGCATCAGACCCATCTCTTTCAAGTGCCTGTATGACACACACACATTCACAGAGCCAATGATCCTTCCCTTGGCCTCTGCGAGACCAAAGACCCCTCTGCTAGCAGATAGCGAGTTCCCTTAGAAAAGTGAGTGAGACATGGCAGGAGTGAGATACAGAGAGATGAGACCACTGATAGGGGGAGAGAGAAATAACACTCTGAAGTGCATGTCTCCCCCATTCTTCCTGTAACTAATAACGTTGTCCTTAGGGTGACAAGGGCTATTCTTCCTTTAGTTTGTCTTCCTTCTTTCCTACCTTTTAACCCAAGGTCGGTGCTCAGTAGTGTGTCTGCAGCCGTGTGTCTGTGTGTGACGCTAATGTTTTCCATTTTGGAACTAGATTATATTAATTTGAGCTGTGTTGACATTTTTTGAAGATATGTCATATTGCGGACATGATTCTGCGTTCTACATAATTGGGACTGGCGATTATAAATAAATGGAGACCTATCTTGAAATCAAAGAAATCCAAACCCTATAATTATAATCGAGATAGTATCCCATGCAAAAAACAATAAAGTTGTACAGTCACATCATTTGTATCACTCTCTTGTATTTATTTGTGGGTAAACGTATGCATAATGTGATAAGAAAGTATTCATTTTCAATAATATATAAACAATATTTAAGGTGCTAAAGAAAATAACAAAGAAAACATTGATGCACCTTTCCTTAACATTTTGAGAATTTCTCCAGCTCAGCGTTTCCGCCAGGGGGGCGTCTTGCCGTCATTTGACGCTCCTTATTCAGCTCGGAACGCCCTGAACTCGAGCCGAGGGGCGTTGAGAGAAGATCGAGAGTTTTTATAGCTTGAAATGACGAAAAGGAAAAAGGACGAGGACATCCCTCTGTTGGAGGGGCAAAGGAGTCTGGTGGGATTATTTTTGCCGCGAGCAAAGCGTGTTCCTATGACGGAAAGTGTAGTGCCGGTGAGCCTTGACAGGGGGTGCTAGCCGGAGCCTTGCAGCGGCGATAACTGAGGTGAAACTGAGGCTCCGCGGTAAACTGTGGCAAAATGAAGAGCCGTTTAGGAGCCGAAAGAGCCGGCTCTTCTTAGTGAGCCGAGCCAAATGATCCAGCTCACTAAAAAGAGCCGGAATTCCCATCACCAATATGTAAAGAGATAGTATCTATAAAGGGACGGCTCAATTCAAAATCCAAGTCAAGTGACACGACGTGACGTCACCCCCCTCCCCTCCCCCGTTCTCGGGGTGGATGCCCTCTCAGCCCTGGGGTGTTTCTCAATCTCGAGTAAAGCTGCTCCAGAGCCACTATTTCAAGCATACTACGTCATCGAGTGCCGCCCAAGTACTGTTCCAATGTCCAGCATACTTGGAATTCTACCGAGCCCGGCGTACTTCGTTTGGACACATTTCGAGGCTGCACATGTGTAGACTCCGCGGTCTTAAAATCCCCACAATGCTTTGCGCACGGACCAATTTCCCCAAATCTGTGGCGGAAAATGTAAGGCGGGGCCTCTCATATGACGCACACTTGCTCGCCTGTTCCACTCTTCGTTTTACAAATGCCAGGAAGTATTCTTGCCTCGCTTCTGAAGCAAGACGCTCGGAAGACATGTGCTACCAAGCAAGCCTACTCGACATTGAGAAACACCCCTGGTCTGGAACATTGCTCCAGCTCTTATATCTTATCTCACTTTGTATTTCCAGGTCATCATTATCAAAAGAGCAAAACCAAAGCAAAAGAGACTAATCAACCACAACCCAAGTCCTATCCGGGCACAGTGTACAAACCATCATGTGAAGCTAAACATTGTAGTGTGAACAAACAGTCTTGTAAATCAGTATTTATTGGTCAATATAAAAAAAACATCCATAAGTTACAATATAGGACGAATGAAAAATACTCTTTTTAGCAACATTTATCAATCATAACCGCAGTAAATGATATATTACTTTGACAGACATATATACCGTGGCAATAAATCTCTGCTCTTCTATGTTTTATTTCCTCCGCAGTGGACTGGCTCATAAAGAGTACGCTTCAACTCTGATAACATGTTATAAAATCTGAAGTAATCAATAATGTTATCTGCGTGTATGAACTGCTAAATCAGTTTGGGTGTCTGAAGTGTCATCCTCAGCTCTGATAGCTGCCTGAGTTACAGTGAGTTTCCTGATTGAGGATCCCTGAAGTCACGGGGAGGAATACAAAACGTATCACTCAGAATTCACACTGACTGGACCCCTCACGTACATCTATTCGACCTCTTACTGTCATTCTACTTTTAATGAGAATGAAAAAAAAATCCAGTAGACATTTGATCTCCGTATGTTAATAATCTCTTTCAGAAGTTGAAGCTGTATTTTTTTGTATTCAACCAAGACTGTTACTGGAGTTTGTACGGGCTCAAAAGCTGACTGTAAGAAGAGTAAAAACATATGAAAGGCCCAAAATGCATTATAGCTTACACAGCCCATCAAAGTAATAGGTGTGTCATCCCTTTTTTTTCAACACCTGGCAGCTGAAGTATGAGAGCTCTGCTAAACGAGTCTGGAACAGGAAAGGTGTGAAATTCTAATTTCCACTCACAGCTGAGATTTTTTTCTGTTGCTTTAAATACTATTATATGGCTAGGTCAAGCAGTTGGAGGTTGTATGGTACTATTGAATTGCAGAATTATTAAAGATCCAGCCTGCTGTGAAAGGGCATGCTTATATGAACTGTTCAGCTTTTACGGTACGTCCACACGGCAGCGTGCGTTGAAGCTTGCCGGTGGGCGTGTCTGGCGCGCGACCAACAACCAATCACATTAATCTCCCTCCCTGGACACACAAGTATGCTGTTTGATTGGCGAGAGCTTGGCATATGATTTGATTGGCTGGTGCTTCCGTTGACGCTTGAAAAGTTGAACTTTTCTCAACTCTCGAAGTGAGCAACAGAGGCAAAGCAACGCGACAGAAGTACAATGCAGTTCGGCAAAGCGTGACGTCACCCTATTAGAAGTGAATGGGAAGCGTCTCTGTTGAAGCAACGCACGTGTGACCCATACAAAGTGTGTGATCACAATGTTATGTTTATATTTACCNGGAAATAAACATCTGTCTTATTGGCTGGCAGGTACCTATCCTGTGAGCTCTGACAATGTTTAAACTGTCAGTCGGACTCAGAGTTTTTGAAGGTGGACATAAGAACATTTTTTCTTAAAAAAGACGACAATTCTCAAGCGGTGGCTCACACAACAACCCCAGAACCACCACTTGAGCCAGGTAAACAAGGTATGTAAATGTAA
>NW_011369945.1:11268762-11294129 GCF_000735185.1 Notothenia coriiceps | reverse complement strand
CAATGGGAACCCCACTCGTTCACACAACATAAAAATACAATACAAATAATACAAGATTATATAAAGCATTTATCGTTCCAAACTGCAAAATCTTCCACAATCGCTCTCCACGCAGTCACTTTACACCCCTCTTATAGAAACATAGTAGACTACATTTTTACAGCGAGATTTATGTCCAACAGACTCAGATCGCTGGCATACTCAGAGATACTGCACAACAACACACGCCACACAACCAGCATGTAGATTACCAACACGCACACAACTATCCGATGATGGAATTTTCAAACAAAAAATACAGTAAACTAATGGATACGCACGGCCCGTTACACTCATCACTGAGGTCTGCATGGTCTCGCTACAAACAAAAACTAAACACACTCTATCCCTGCAAGCCAAAACAGCCTCATGATTATCAAACAGACTTCATGGAATGCTTCATTCGGATGCCACTATACTTCAGCACTAATACACTCCTCATCCCTTCTAGACCATCTACATTCAATTTCGCACATGGATAACTGTTCATCACACTTTTTTGCTATCCATTGTTTTGTTCTATACTGCTTCTTGACAATCAAAACCCACATTGTTTCTCTGCGCACACGCACTTACCACTCGCCTGAAGCTATCGTTGGCTGTACTCTAGCCACCACACGCCTAGAACAGATTCTTCGCCGAACGGTGTTCGTCGTCTGCACGCTGCGTTGTGATGACGAGACTGTTGCAATCTGCAGGTGAGAACGCTTGTTACCGCTTTCACTGTCCTCTAGCGAGACGCACCATCGCGCTCTGACACTATAGTGAACACTAACTCGTCTTCCAACTTTCCCTCGTTGTTTTGTGACCTTTCCTACCATTTAGGGTTAAAAAAAAACATCTTGCAATTCAGACTTTCTTTATTTTTAAATGTTACAGTATTGTTCCATCTGTAGATGGCCCGATCGGACAAGTGGTTAGCCTTTGTCCGACTTTCCGGTGGTGTTCTCGACACCCGATGTCAACATCGTGAATCGGCAAAGAAAACTATTGACCACAAGCTACAGTAACGTATGCCTTACCTTCCTGTCAAATGCTCTCTGTAGCAAAATGCTTGGCATGCAGTGGCTGTGTGTGCTGTGGATTGTTGATAAAGGGATATTCAATAATTTTATTAACGCGATTTTGCAAGATTACCAGGTAAAATACCCAGAAAGCTCTCATTAGTCAAATAACAGGTCTACATATCAGCAGTGTTCGCTCGAGACTTCTCTCACTGCAAGTTTTGAACCAAAAGTCCACACACTATGGAAAGGAATGCAGTCCTTCAGAAAGATGACATGTCTTGGTGTGGTGTTTGTGTCTGTGAGTGTGGTTCTACGTGCTGAGTCTGCACAACTTCATTATAGTGATGCAGATTTTGTAAGAAACTCCACAGAGTTTCATGTCCTGCTGGGTGGACATGAATACTTCAAGACCAGTGGCTTCTCAACTGGCTCAGGCCTCGGGGACCCACTTTTTACGTTGCGTCAATACATCGCGACCCAACGGGTTTTGAAGCCACCTCGGCAATCTATTCAAACAAAAGAACGACGCTGCTGTGCAACATGATATGACGCTTTTCAGCATACAATATTAATAAAAGCTGAAGTACTGTGCTATATCCCTTCACAGAACTAAAGTATGCTTTTTAAAAAAGCGTTTAATGAGATGATGGAATCAAAGCGCTGAACTATAATAAAAAAGCACACATGCTGACAAACCAACCCCAGCCAGGGGGGCTCTGGGGGAATTGCTCCCCCAGGAGATTTTTAGAATACTAACATAAAACTATGCATCTGCTGGTACACTCTGAAGAGAAATAATAATCTTTTAACTACCCGACATATTAATAATATTTTATGCCATTTGGTTTGTTTTTCACTTGTGTTCTGACAATCTTGCTGCGAGAAGAGTAAAGAGGAGATAGTCTGTGTGACTTAACTTTAAATTGCCTGGGTAGATAGCTCCCATTGTTCTGTGACCTGTTAATCATCAACCGGGGTCATATTTCATTCTGTGTTCATTTTTATCTGAGTTGTACCATGGATGTATAAAAGAAGAGTTCTATACCGCAAAAGTTATTCTTCCCGTGTGGGACTTCCGCAACAATCTTGTTCTGATTGGCCAGAAGACTCGAAAAAACATCAGCAAAGATATTTTATTGAGAAGATGATCACTATGTGACAGAAGTTTTCAAAACCGTTTATGGTCTCCGGTACTTCCAGTCCAACGCCGACTGCATGCACAGCGATAGAAAATCGGGCCTTCAAAATAAAAGTTTGACTTTTTACCCAAAAGAAAAAAAAAAGAATTCCAATTTTTTTTTCTTCACTCCACGACCCACTCGAAACGGGTCCGCGACCCACTTTTGGGTTGCGACCCACCAGTTGAGAACCACTGCTTAAGACGACATTAACTAATCATGCCATAAAATAATGTAAGACCATACATGTCACTTAACATGAGTGGTAAGATTTTGAGAAAGCATACTAACTGTTAGTTTGGAATGGCTGCGGACAACTTTTGTATATTTTTTTCTAAAATCCATCTTTATTGACACTTTTTCAAAAATAATTTGCACAAAAGTAAATTAATACAACTAAAGGGGAGAAAATAAAAACACTTTTGACTTATCTATTTACATTTACATTTATTCTGATAGTTAAGATTGTCACTGTTCACAAAAAAAAATGTTGCAAAGGTTCCATTGAAAATTATAATCATACATTAGTTTGACTTGTGAACAACATTTGCTAATACATGTAATAAAATAAGTTTTTCCTAAAATTATACAGGTTATTATTTCAATTTCAAACCACCTTTAAATGCATTAAGGAAGCAATGTACTCTTAATTGCTTAACTTTGTTAGTCACAGAGCACCAAAAGGGAGGTACTGTATTGGTTATATTTTAGTTTAGAAAGACATTGCCTCCTGTCTGTGCCTGAGTGACTCAGAATGCTGTTGATTCTGTCTACGCAGACAAATAGCTTATTTGCATATGACCAAACAAATGTTGTCATTTTTGCTTAAAGCAGTACACGTGTCTCTTCTATTATTGACTCACAGACTCTGACTAACAGCTGACAGCAGCCTGAGCTTCCCAGATAATCAATGTGTTGTATGTTTGCATGTTGAATGCTCACTGTAGCAATTAAACAATAAAAAAATCTGCAAATATAACAATTATTAGTTTATATACAAATGTACACTGTGAACTTTCAATACTGCTGCTAACAAGAGGCCATATTTCACAAAAGTGTTTCTACATTGTTTCTCAGTGCATCTATATTGTTGTTCCTTTTCAGTAATAGATAAACAGTATAATACTGTATTATATTTTCTATCTTTCTATCTAAAAGCCTGCATCTTGTTTCCTCTTTTTCTCTGTTTTTTAGAACACAATGAATCTTCCTCCAGATAAGGTGAAGATCCTCAGCCAGTATGACAACGAGAAGAAGTGGGATCTGATCTGTGACCAGGTGGGTGTTCCCTCTAGATTGACTGCCCAGGCTGTCACCATGTATCTCTCTGCATATTTGATTACAATTGGCCAAATAAAGGCACTTGTTTTGTGGTTGGCTGACATACAGTGATGCAATGTGGATGCCACACACCACACTAATCCTCAAACACACACAAACATGCAGAAGCTCATTAATATTGTACATCACCCTAGTAACCAAAGGAAGGTTAATAACAACCTGCTACAGGATGGGAGAGGGACAGCGGCCCCCTATCACTAACAAACAGATATTCACTAACCCTTTTCATTTTCGTAAAATGAAAAAGAAAATGAAAGCCAATAGAGTCAGCCACCTTTAAGATAGTACCTTTTCACTTTGAGATAATAACTCGTCATTTGACAAAGTTTCTCAATATTTTCCATACTAAGTCAATATTTCTGAAGACCTAAGTTATTATTTTGAGATACCAAGTCTTTATTTTAAGATACTAAGTCAGTGTTCTAAGATACAAAGTCATTTTGAGATACTAAGTCATTATTTTGAAATACTTCCTCATTATTTTAAGATACTAAGTGCCATCATTTTGAGACTCTAATTCATTATATCAAGATACTAGGCCATTGTTTCGACATACTAAGTCATTATTGTGAGATAGTAAGTCTTTATAATGATTTGAAGTATGTTTTTGTTTTTTTGCATCACATTGGCGGAAATAGGCTTCCATACTTAGATGTTTGTAAGCTCTTATTGTTTTCTCCATGAATACAAAGGTAAAAAAGAACTTAAAAGATGGTGTGATTGAAGGGACTGCTGGACTGTGTTTGAATATAACTCCTGCTCTACTGTAGAATCATTTATCTAGAAGCATGTTAAGATCTAACCAATTTGCATAAGAGACGCTTTGTAATCAAACGGCCTGTGTGAAGCCTCGCCTGAGCTCTGCCCTCTGGACCCCCCCCCCATCACTGCAGTACTGCAATCAGATATAATCAGAAAGGTGTGTGTGTGTGTGTGTGTGTGTGTGTGTGTGTGTGTGTGTGTGTGTGTGTGTGTGTGTGTGTGTGTGTGTGTTTCTTCAGGAGCGCTTTCAAGTGAAGAATCCTCCATCTGCTTATTTGGAGAAGCTGAAGAGCTATCTGGATCATGGAGGAGTCAGTCGTAAGGTACAATACTCCCATCTCACCTCTTAATATGAGGCTCAGTTTCTGTTCACAAAATCCCGTTCCTCCATATTTTGACTCTGTACTGAATTGTTCCTCAGATCTTATCTTTAAGATGTACAGTTAATACTATGTTTGCAAACGATTAAGCTGGATCTAAAAGGACTTTTACACCTATTCTAAATCAGAAAAGTAACCTTAGCCTTATTTGTTATGCTGTTCGTGATCTAAAAGACTGATAGGGACGCATCGGAAAAAACCTTATTGACTTGGATTTTAATCCTCAAAGAATATTTCTCAGTTGTTTTCAATATTTTCATTTTGTCAGCTCAATATTGATTTAAAGAAAAAAAGCCTATTCCCAATATAAATGTGGATAATTTCACAGAGCTGTCAATGACAACAACACCAAAGCATAAATTCCTAATTCCCAAGAACCATGAATCATTCATCCTACCTGTAGTTTATAGCTTGAATTCTTCACATCTCACAAAAATACTAAAAACCCACTCATTCTCCTGCATTCATAACAATATATAGATTTTGAAAAGGTACTCTGCAGACCTAAAACCTTTAACAGCAGTCAACATTGATTGAATTAGATGACACAGTGAAACGCTAGATTCCCGTCCTGGAAACGTTTTAATTTTGTATAGCTTCATTTTATTCCGTTTATTAATGTGACGGATTGGAATGAGAAGAAAATATTCATGTGGCATGTATTTTTGTCATTTGTGTCAGTTTCACTGGTAGGAAGCTTTTCTTTTAAATATGAATGCATATCATTGCAGTTAATGCTTTAACTCAATACATGTCTTTTAGATCTCCTGATATTTAAGCTTTTACTTACTTCACATCTTCCCTGCTGTCAGTTTAAGAGACGTGTGCAGGAATCCACTCAGATCCTGAGAGAGTTGGAGATTTCCCTGAGGACCAATTACATCGGGTGAGTTTCACTACAGTTCTCAAAGTCTTTGTCAAGCTCAACCCTCTTTTAAAGGGGAGAAGCTAATTATAACACAAGTTGAGCCAATACATTCTGAGAAAACCTCAGAATAAAACGTTCTATCTTTCTAGCATTCGAGACACTAAAGGACATGTTGAATTTAAAAGTGTGTCCATGTCTTAACACAGTATATTAAAATGTCATGTTCATTTAAAACCTCCTAAAATCTGTTTGGACACATCAGTCTTGCTTTAAAGTGAATTTTTCACACATTAAATGCAAATTGTAATATTAAACGTTTGTATTAACTGAACATATGCTTTGAAAGTTTTCAATTATACAAATTCAAGTGTTGTTTAAGGCAGAAAGATGTGATTTCTGTGGCCTATAAAGCACATTTTCCACATTAGTTTTATGTGTTCTTTCTTGCAGCTGGGCTCAGGAGTTCCTAAATGAAGAGAACCAAGGCTTGGATGTTCTTGTGGATTATCTGTCCTTTGCCCACAGTGCTGTCACGTAAGTACAAGCTTGAAACAGTCAAGTCTTATCTCCTCCACACAGCCTCAACAGCATCAAACTTCCCCATAAATACCACCACGGCAACATTTATTTAAATTCTGATTCTGTGATTTACAGATATGATGTGGACAGTTTGGACAATGGAGTGTTGCCCACAGACAAAAGCAAAATAGTGGACAAGTCAGTGGAGGATCTGAGCAGAAGTGCCAGCAACTCCCCCACTCACAGCGCCTCCAAGGCCAGCAAGGGCTTCACAGTCAGGTACGGACAGAGAGAGGATGCTTCATGTGAGGTGGATGAGATTCTGTCCCAGCTGAGAGTGAGATTTACTGGTTTGTAGCTGATCCTGTACACATGTATATATTCCTTTAACAGATTTATATTCTATTGAGGCATATGTATTGTATTAATAAAGGATTTAAACCTATGATGATCAGGCAATGGCCCCCTGTGCACAGACATGCACAATCCCCCAGACCCTCACACAGGCTTTATAGTTGTTTAGCCTCTTTTTTAACCGACAAAGCATTTTAAGAAAATACCTTGGAGAAACTGGCATGGACATATTTGACTATTTTACCTGACTAGCCCTACTTAGTTATTTTTATTTCCCCTTGAAGTTGTATCACCACTAGTAGTAGTTGTGAGTCTCTTTGCAGCTCTTTGTTTTGGACTCTTTGGAGTACCACTGAATTGCTTTGTGTATTGTTCGCCTGTTCTTTAACCCCTTCCTTCATGTGATTAGACGGTATTGTAATTTTTTGTATGAAGGTTTACAAATCAATGCTTGAGTACAGTGAGTGAGATACATCAAGTTAATAGAAATACATATCAGTATAGTAAACTATTGCAGGGTTCTAAAAACCTGGAAATGTCATGGAACTTCAAAATGCTAATTCCAGGCCCTAGAAAAGTTATGGAAAACAATATTTTTCCCAAAGTTTTGGAAAAGTCATGGAAATATAACTAAAGATGCATCAAATATAATGTACATTTTATCCATCTAATAAATACTGTATCCCGTAAAGTAATGAAACGTAAAATGGCATTTAACTGTTGAGGTATTTTGCTGGTGAGAGATTTTAGTTGCTTTAGCGTGTAGAAGCTAGTAAGCCTACTATTTGATTTGTTTTAGATAGGCACAACATGTTTCATATGCAGACCTTATTTTCCTGTTCCATGTTAAAATAAACCATTTTCAGTGGTACCGCTGAGAAAGAGTCATTTTTTTGGTAATGGAAAATTAGGTAAAGGTCATGGAAAAGTCATTAAAAATCATTGGTGAAAAAGTGTATGAACCCTGCTATTATTAAAGGGCCATGTATAAACTAAGAAGATAAATCAAAGAAAGCTCATCCAGCTAGTGTTGGATGGGGTTGAGGTCCAACAATATTTGAGCACTTAACTTTAAAGTTATCACTTGGAAATCCCTAAATAATGTACTGTAAATCTATAATATGTCCTGCTTAATGAGACACATCTAAAGTACATGTACACATACTGCATACTTGTATGTACACTTTTCCATAAAAACACAGATGTATGTGCACACACACACACACACAGAAATTCTTTATCTGCTGCACAGATTAATTTCAGATTAGTTTCTCTCTCCTGATCCCTCCCTCGACAGATGCGACAGTTGTTACATTTTGTATTTCATAATGAATCAATATCAAATAAGGATAAAAGTATAACATACTTTTTATATTTATATATTCAATGTTCAAATTTCAGTTATTTTTTGTTTGGCAGAAGATAATTGAGTAATTGTTATTAAAGCAGCACATGAACTCTGTGGGTTTTCTTAAAAATATGTCACAAATGAAGTTGTGCAGTTACACGTGAACACACACTCACACACAAACACACACTAAGACATGTCATCTTTCTGAAGTGACTGCATTCCTTTCATAGTGTGGTGGGCTTTTGTTCAAACTGCAGTGAGAGAAGTCTGAGCGACACTGCTGATATTAGACCTGTTATTTGACTAATTGAGAGTTTCTGGGATTTTACCTGTAATCTGCAAAATGCTAATTAAAATATTGAATATCTTTATCAACAATCCAAGCACACACAGCCACTGCATCCAACATTTTGCTACAGAACATTTGACAGAATAAGATCATACTTACTGTAAGCTTGTGGTCAATAAATATAGACACATATGCGTGTAGGGACAGTAAAGCTGTAACCACACGTCTCTCACCTGCAGATTCAACTCTCTCCAACACAGGAAAGCCCTGAGGAACTCTCGTGTTGTGCAGACAGACGACGTCCATCTCTGCATCATGTGTTTACGTGCCATCATGAACTATCAGGTATTCAAAACAAAACACTCACTTACCTCTTTAAAAAAAAGATATACTTTGTTTTTATCAGAATCGGTTTTATTACCCAGTAGGTTTACACATAGGAGGAATTTGCTTTGGTATATGTGGTAAGACACAGAAAGAAGAATACGTAGCAAAAATAAAAGTAATATAGTACTGTTATAACAGTTATTTAAAGAATATATTTTAGGAGTATTCTAACAAATAAAAACTAAGACAAAATCTACACAACATATAATTATGTAAGGAACTGAGTACAGTATAATAAAATATGACAAATACTATAAACTATATTAAAAGTGGAGAGCTGTGCTGATTTAAAAGCTGGGTTGTCTTTGAACAACAAGATCGCATGATGTGCATTAATGTAATGCACAGCTTTTAGTTCATACGTCCTGATTGACCAATATGCAAGGAAGCCCATTTTGCCAGGAAATAAAAACATAAAATACTCATGAGATACATGAGTATTCTTTGACTTCTTTGACGCCCAAATTTGGACTTGTGAGTAATAAGTTACTACGTCATCATGTGGACTCTCTCTAAAATGATTAAGTAATGATAACCAGTTAATAAGTTAAAAAACAGTAATCAGATAGTCAAAGTCAGTTCCGACTTAAAAGTAAAAATGTTGACACAAATTCAGATACAGTATGTGGCTTTGTTAATTAAAATGAAAAGGCAGTAAATCAAATCAAATGAAGTCATTTTTAAGAACCGCACCATAATCATGATTACATTTTTCAGTCTGGGTTCAACCTGGTGATGAAGCATCCCTGCTGTGTCAACGAGATCACGCTCAGCCTCAACAACAGGAACCCACGGTACGGAAACGTTATACACTTTAATGTGTGTGCAATGTGTTTTCTGAGAGCTAACTTAATATCATGACTTATTTCGATGTAACTCTATCAACATTACATGTTAGCTGAGTGAGCTGAGAAGGGTTGACTGAGACTGAGACTGAAAATCCCTCATTATTAATCTCATAGATAAATAAAAACAACACATTTCATTTTCATATACTGTAAATGTTGCTCCTCAGGACCAAGGCTCTGGTGCTGGAGCTGCTGGCTGCTGTGTGTTTGGTGCGAGGAGGCCATGACATCATCCTCTCCGCCTTCGACAACTTCAAAGAGGTACAGCAATAAAACTTTGTCTAAATGACTTTCAGCAATGTTGATTTAAATGATCATAGTGATCACAGATTTGTTGCTTACACCCGTTGATCTAAATTAATGTTGATCTATTTAAGTACTGCTAATCTAACTAGTCACAAACCACTGAACTGTTTTGATTCGCTCTCACTGCTTCCATTGTTTAGCTTTCAGCCCACATTTAGAGACTTGCTGGGGGAAATTGTGCTGCATTGATCTCCTAATAAACAGATTTATAAGTGAGAGCTCTTATGACAAACAACCATCAGGTAGAAAATAAACTATGGAGATAAAAAAGGACGTTCAAAAAGGTTACAAATCTGTTGTTCTTTGTGCTACATTCACATTACAGTCAGTAGCACTGGTGAAATGAATACTCAATTCAGTCAAAGTAAAATAGTAATATAATAGTTATTAAAATAGAACAGTAATAGTACTTTTGTAACACAACCTTACTTAAAGGGGACCTATCATGCAAAATGCACTTTAGTACGTCTTTTATACATGAATATGTGTCCCCGGTGTGTCAGGGAACTCACCAAGTAGAAAACACAACCCTCTCTATTTTCCTCCATACCCAAATCTCTAAAAACGGGGCTGCAACGGATCTGATACAGACTGATCCAGATTTGAAAATTCTCTGACGTCAGGAACGGGGTGCTCCGCCTACTGTATATGGGCAACTTTCCACCTATCAGGGGAATGAGAGTTGGCGTGGCATGGTAACAGCATGGTAATATGACGCTCGTGCCTCGTCCCCCTCCTTTGCAGGGGGGCAAGGTCAGCTGCAGCTCATTTGCCACAGAATCAGCCCTTGTGGTGACAGGGCTGGAATAGAGCAAATAGAGCGAAATGAGGCTAAAATGCATGATCTGTTTGGTATTTTGAAAAAAAACTTCACAGACATGTTTTATATAGGTATGGCCCTACAATATATTATTCAAATATAGCATGATAGGTCCACTTTAAGTAAAGTTGTTTTCAGCTAAATGTACTTAGAGTAGTATGAAAAGTAAAAGTAGTCATTGTGCAGCAAAATATTTGCTGTCACGGTTTTATCATTACACAGAGATAAAAGTAACTAAAGCTGTGAGACAAATAAAGTGCAGAAGAAATGTAAAGTAACATACTATGTAAGTAAAGTAAGAGTACCTTGAGGTTTTATTCAAGTACAGTACTTGAAAAATGTACTTTGTAACATTGTTTCGGTAACTAGAAAATATTAAGGTTTTTTCTGAACATTTGATACCAATCTCTGACAAGGAAATAATCAGTTAGTCCAATCTCAGAAGTACAATTTTGGTATGTTTTAATAGTTTTACATCTTATACAGTAAATGACTGAACCAGGCTCTGTTGCAAAAATGCACCCACTTGATTAGACACACTCATTCCTAAAGTTCACTTTTACCACTTCATTTTTCTTTTAAATATCCATGCCGACCTATATAACCAGCATCAGCAGGGATGACTCAGCCTACATTGAGACTTTATTTTAAACCGCTCATATGCTTAACATAGTCGGGGTATTAGTGTTACAGCGCCCACATACCAGTAGCCCTTTAATGCACGGAAACGCAGGTTAAGGGGAACCCCAGAGCCACCTGCCCCCCGCCGTCAGCTGCTCTGCCCAGTTGTCCCAGCGCCAGAGCAAACTCACTGCATGTAGAGGTATGTGAAACACTTGTTGGGTTAACTCTGACCTCTCCTTGGCCCTCTCTCATCTTTGCCTGAGAAAGCAGCAACTGTTGCCAACAGATCGCCTCCTGCAGCTACAACAACGCAGGCAGAAAGCAGCATAAACCTGAACTAGGAGCGGATATTATTAGCAAACGTCAAGGAAGTTAGAAATCTGCCCTGCGACACGCTCTACAGAAGGAATGTCTTTTGGATTCAGATAATACAATTCAGTTCACATACTGTACAGACAAGTTGAACCAACTCCAAATATGCTAAAGTTCACCCAACTCCTAAGAAATGCTTGGAAACTGATAACCTTTTTCTTTTTAAGTTTTAGCCTCAAGTTTTTAGAGTTCACTTTTTATCATTTCTTATAATAGCCCACAGGTGTCGGCATCAACTGCCTTTTTAATTTCAGAAAAAGCAGTTTAATTAGAATGGATAGCTGCTCCAGTGGTGTTTTAATCATTTTTATTTGAATTTAAGTAACAGATTACATTTCTTTTGCTGAATTAAATGAGTTTTGCCTCTACTCCGATGAGGTTATTTCCTTGTTTGTCACCCTGAGAGCGGCTGTAACCTGACACAGACGCATCACTTACACTACACTATACACTATACCTACACCTTTGGCCTCATTGCAGTCAGTTTCTCAGTCAGTAAGGATTCCCTCAGTATTCATCGTTCAGAAGGTTTTTACCATCTGCAGTCGTCTCTTTATCTCCAAAACACACATACAAGCTGAAGATAAAAACACAGAATAAAGTAGCTATATCTTAATAATCAACATGTTTCTCAAGCAGACGCAGGATGTATGGGGCTGCTAGCTAACCGCTAACGTTAGCTCAACTTTTTTCTTTGAAGACCCCGGTATCTGATGATTTGAATCCTTTATCCAGCTTAGTTTAAATGACCAATATCTAAAGGATATCTTAGAAAAGTTGCTTTAATTGGATAAAAGGTCAGTTTATGGCTATTGAAACGAACCACTACTTTAATTTTAAAACAGATTTCAATATTTTACGGAAACGTTTGGGCTAATATAATACATTACTTAACAAAATATAGAACATAGAGTAGGTCATCATTTTTTATCCGGAAATATTACATATCAAACCTTCTAACCAGACTGAATTTGGAAACAGCCACAGACAGAAGCAGAAGGGACAGAAAAGAAAACAAACAACTAGTATCTGACGCATTAGTGATAAATATGATCTGTTCCGAGTTTAAAAATAAATATATCGTTATGTAATTATTTCTTTAGTGTGTAATTACATAACAGAGCTGGTTATTAGTTTGTGTCAAACAACAGGTGGAAGTAGTGCATTGGTTGGGGACTATTTTAAATGGCGGATTAATCCACGTTTGGTACTCTTATGAGTGTTTTTTGCAGCAGGACAGTGTATGTGAGATTTAGTCAGAATAAACAAAAGTGTTCACAGTAATGAAGACGCAACAGTATGACTTATTGATGTCTTTTTAATAGTTGTTAACATCAATGCAGCACTTTGGCACTGAAGAAAAATATATATCAGGCTTTGATACACATACACACTACTTGTACGGATCAACTGATTTATTGTTTTTATTCAATTTATTAAGAGTGAGAAATGTAGAATATTACCAGATTCTTCCCCCACCCCTGGATCAGTGCAGCATCAGTTACCCCACAGAGACTAGAGTATCACAGAGTGGCTTTTTTTGGTGCCGCAGCACCGCTTCGTGTGTGTGGGCGAGAGCCAGAGATGGAGCAGTGATAGATTGGTCGTAGAGTGTGGGGGGGGGCTCATGTGTCCCCTCAACAGCAGAACGTGGGCAGCATTGTTTTGGGTTGTGCAGGCTGTCAGGTTGGCATGCTGCATTATTTAGCAGACATGAGTGGGCAAAAGGGGGAGGCAGAGTAAAAGATCGCAAACACAGAGACTACTAATGTAAGCAGGCAGGGAATCTGCTGAACTGTGAGTTAAGGAAGCACAATTTGGTAACTAATCATTTAACCACATTGTTCTCAAGCACATACTAAAACCTTGTTTATGTGATGGTTCTACTGCAGAATGAAGGACAATCAATGTAGCATAGCAAAAACCCTGCAACAATCTAAAGGCAACACTTTTTATTTTAATACATTTTTTATTGTTATCTTCATGTTTTTTAATTTTTTATTATTGCCATTATGTCAGTTAGTCAGTTTGTCCATTAACTGGGCCTTATCTTAACCTACAGACACAAAAGCAGATTTTAATTTAAAACAAGGCAACATTATCTTTTTGTCAGTGTATTTAAATAGTTTTCTGAAATACAGACAATTCAGATGGATATATATTATAAATATATAAATTCAGCTCTGGAAAGAGACCACTGCACCATTATAATTTTCTCCGGTTTTAGTATTTAAAGTTACGTGTTTGAGTAAAATAAATGTTTTTCTATTTTATTCTATAAACTACTGACAACATTTATCTGTGTTGGCATTCAACAGACACCGGAATGGAATGGCAGACGTACATCTTGAGATTCAAAAATGTTCGGAGCTGTATATATAAATAGATATATAGATAGATAGGTTGATTTTTGGACAGATTTTTGTGAGCACACTGCCCCCATGTGTGTACATATGGAAAAGGCATAAAACAAGTTGTTGATATCTCATCCATATCTCACAGGACTTCATCCAGATTTACCTCAAAACTCAGTCAACACATCATTAATCATCCTGTTTCACTCTGCCCGCTGTGAGCTGATTCTAATTCTCACTCCTCTCACTGTGTTTCAGGTGTGTGGAGAGAAGAGTCGCTTTGAGAAGCTCATGGAGTATTTCTGCCATGAGGACAGCAACATCGACTTCATGGTAAAGCTGGAAGCAAACAGAACCAATGATACAAACAATCATCCAATAACACGGCATGTGATCAACGTGAACTCTCACACATACAAACAGAGAGGATATAACTTGATACTAATGCTGGTCATGTGATAGTAGAAAAACTGATGCTAATCACCAGCTTATTGTAGTCAAAGTGGAACCACCTCTCATAGCAGTAAGTAGATAAAAAAAAAGGTTAAAATAAAAATTGTATAAAATATATTTTCAGTAAAACAAACTGAGTCGGTATTGCCTGGTTAAAAAAAAGGGGAAAAAAGAACATTTAAGAAAATGCATTTCGATGTTGTGGCTTCAGAAGTTCTCTAACCATGCATTCTGTAAATACAGTTTACCTGGCTCTGAAATAAACTAAACTGATACAAACTAAAAATAGATAATTCAATCTGTAATACAAATTGTAACTTCATAACGATTCTAATATTTGTGTAAAGTCTGATAAATGTTGACCTACTGCCTGTCATTTAGCTTTACATACTTACCCTCATCTGTAATCATTATCAACCATAATATTGGCACCTGTAGTTAAAAAGTATTTCCTCTGTCTGCCCACCAGGTGGCCTGTATGCAGTTCATCAACATCGTGGTGCACTCAGTGGAGAACATGAACTTCAGGGTCCACCTGCAGTACGAGTTCACCCGCCACGGCCTGGATGAATACCTGGAGGCAAGTGTGATGTTTGTCCATGTAATAGTTTTATTTATTAAGACTCAGAAAAATCTTTTGGATAACATTGATGTAGTCCCTTTGTAATTTGTTAATCAGTTACAACATGGCAAATGTTTTAATCTTTTTTAAATGTCCTGTTTGTGCAGAAGTTGAAGTTCACGGAGAGCGACCGCCTGCTGGTGCAGATCCAGGCCTATCTGGACAATGTGTTTGATGTGGGGGTGCTGCTGGAGGACGCAGAGACCAAGAACGCTCTGCTGGAGCACATGGAGGAGCTGCAGGAGCACAACACACAGGTGGAGACACACACACACACACACACACACACGCAGGTAGGGTACATCCTGGGGCAGAGGGTGGGCGATAGCAGCCAGCGACTGTCAGTGTAGAGCTATTTGCCAGTTTAATGTTTACGATAAGTAGGTCAAATTGTTTGGGGACAGATTTACTAGTGGCGATAGAACACTGGAGGTGTTGCTTTGTGAATATAACTACTGTTACAACCCGGCTCCTGGACTGTAACAAAAAGCAGGGAGGCGAGACGAGGGGTAAGAATATGACAATGGTTTATTCTTAATAAACAAATAGCTCCAGGGAACCAGCAACAGGTCCCCGAGGCTGGCACGGAGAGAGTGCCCAGAGGAGTCAGAGAGCGAGACGTATCCGGCTTGGCTCCTCTTGTATTCTTCCAGCAGGTGCAGCTCATCAGACAGGTGTAGTTCATCCGGCAGGTGCAGCTCATCAGACAGGTGTAGTTCATCCGGCAGGTGCAGCTCATCAGGCACTGGAACCTGCAATCACCCACAAACACACACACGAACAGACGGCACCCCACGTGGTGTGGAGGGGTCGTCACACTACTCCACCAGCTTTAGATGATCTATCCTGCCTAAACACATTATAACCAGCGATGCCGATGTCAGAGTCTGGGTTATTCTTCTTCAGCCAAGACTCAGTGATGACAAGTACCCAGGGCCGGCCCTAGACTTTTGGGGGCCCTAAGCAAGCTTTGGCTTGGGTGCCCCCCCTCACTCTAGCGCGTTCTCACTATACACAACAGGGAACCAACTTTTGTCTGATGATGTTAGCATAAACACACATATTGTATAAATCATGTAAAGCATGTAAACACCGTAGACATAACCTCCTCTAGGGGGGGCCTCACCTCCACTAGGGGGGTCCGGGGGCATGCTCTCCCGAGAAGATATTTTTTTAAATATTGAAGTTAAAAGCATCAATCTGGTGCACTTTGAGTAGCAANCTGCTGCTTTGAGGCGACTGTTTGTGATCTGGTTCACTCAAAATGTGTTAATAAGACAGTTTCTCTGCCCTGGATGAGACGACTTCCTGCCAAACAGGCCCTACGGCCTGTTTGGCAGGAAGTCGTCTCATCCAGGGCAGAGAAACTGTCTTATTAACACATTTTGAGTGAACCAGATCACAAACAGTCGCCTCAAAGCAGCAGTGGAGGTGGTCTGAACAACACTCAGCCTGCAGGCCGAATCAAAACATGATTAAGGTTTAATGAAACACACAGCAGCACAGAATGACGTGTAGGACCAAGAGTTCACCTTGTACACACCTTCAATTCTTTAAAAGCTCAATATAGACTCTGAAAAACCAACCCGAGTCTAGTCTAGAGAGGCTTCTCAATTCTTAAATTTCCCCTCCTCGACTCCCCTCCTCGACTCCCCTCCTCGAGACTTAGTCCCGCCCACAGGAGATGCGAGCGGAGGAGCCGAGGAGGGAACCGGAGGACAGAGGAGGGGAAGCAGCAGGCGGTTAGAGAAATGTGAAATCCTCTCCTCTGAGCGGTCATTTTAAAGAGACGTCCATTAATGATGACAGGAGGCAAGCAGCACTCTGTCTGATGGACAGATGTGTTCATGACGACTTATATATTTACTTTTAATTCATTCACAGTGCGGTATAATGAGACAATAACAGGCTACAGATGCGGACATATATACACACACACACACACATATGTATTTATATATACGATTTCAGAAGTATGAGAGCACTCTCATAATAACGTAAAACTATCAGAGACTGGATATATCAAGTATTAAAAGTAAGCATAGGACACCAAACCAACTGAGACCCGTCTGTCCGCCGCATCTACGCACACGCACACACGTGCGCGCGCGCGCACACACACACACACACACACACACACACACACACACACACACACACACACACACACACACACACACACACACACACACACACACACACACTGTACCACACGCACCTACAGCTCCTTAAGCATATAATATATATCAGGATACTGCCGTTGTGTATTTTATTATGTGAAGCAGTAAATGGTCTTAGAAAAGTCAACTCTTTGTTTGTAGATATCTACTAAACTAAAGCATACAAATACAGAGAGTAATGTAGGCCTGTTATGCTGAGTGATATATATTATACACACAGCTCTGAAGGAAACCGATGGACTGTCCACTCCAAGTAGGGAATGAGTCCTTACCCCAAGTGAAGGAGTTCAGTTATCTTGGGGTCTTGTTCTCGAGTAAGGGAACAATGGAGCGTGAGCTGGGCCGGAGAATCGGAGCAGCGGGAGCGGTACTGCAGTCGCTTTACCGCACCGTTGTGACGAAAAGAGAGCTGAGCCAGAAGGCAAAGCTCTCTGTCTACCGGGCCATTTTCGTTCCTACCCTCACCTATGGTCATGAAGGATGGGTCATGACCGAAAGAACGAGATCGCGGGTACAAGCGGCCGAGATGGGTTTTCTCCGCAGGGTGGCTGGGGATAAGGAAGTTCAGTAATCCAGGAGGGACTCGGAGTTGAACCGCTCCTCCTTCGTGTCGAAAGGAGCCAGTTGAGGTGGTTCGGGCACCTAGTAAGGATGCCACCTGGGCGCCTCCCTAGGGAGGTGTTCCAGGCACGTCCAGCTGGGAGGATACCGAGGGGTAGACCTAGGACCAGGCGGAGGGATTATATCTCTTCGCTGGCCTGGGAGCGCCTTGGGATCCCCCAGTCAGAGCTGGTCGATGTGGCCAGGGAAAGGAAAGTTTGGGGCTCTCCGCTGGAACTGCTACCCCCGTGACCCGACCACGGATAAGCGGGAGAAGATGGATGGATGGATGGACACTGCTCTGCTTTCTGCACGGACCTCACAGCTGTTCTCACTGTAAACATTGCGTCGCGATGAAAGCAGTTAATAAAATAATATCCAGGGGATGCATGCAGAGCTGTCAACTCTTTTAAACATCACTGTTGCCGGAAATACATCCGCGGAGGACCCATCAGTGTATCCTCGATTATAGCTCTTCCAGAGATCCCCCTCGATTTTCGGTCCACGAAGTGCATTTAGAGAAATTAGATGTCCTTCAACATGGCGCGCTGAAATCCATTTCCGGGTCACTACCGGAGGACCGAGGATTCGAGGAGTCGAGGAGGGGAAATTAGAGAAATGAGAAAGGCCCCATAGAGACAAGAACTTACAGTATATAAGGGATTGTAATAGTGAGTCCTCCCTCCACCAGGGGGCCCTATGGAGAGCAGCAAGAACATGTCCTAAAACCACACCCACACGAAACATCAAGAGTCTATCAGAAAATGGGTTAGGATTAGGGTTAGGGGAGATACAGAAATGCGAAATTGTAGGTCTAATTGTTATATCAGTAACACACGTCTTTGCAAGGAAATTATCAAACAAGATTCTTATACACAATATGTCCTGCACACACAAACAAAACAAAAAAGCAATTACTTATTTAATGTATGGGTAGGATGCGAAGGAGGCAGGAATGCAATGATATCAAACCTACACACCGACGTGCCTTGTCTCCAACCCAAAAGGCTCTCTCTTAACAAACTTAAAGGAGCGTTTCACAACAGAACTCAGTCCATTGGTGGCTGGGAACCAGAGCGGTCACATGCAGCTGTGTTATGTGCTGTTTACACGAGAACGCAAACGGTTGTATCCGCTACTTTTCTCTTGCTTTTGGTGTATTTTGTGACGGAAGTACAGCGCCAATTACAGGCCCGGCATATGTACTACAGCGTCTCCGGCGCTCCCGAGCGGTCTCGTGAGAACGGAAGACTTTTTTGATATCGTATTTGGTTTGTTTGCGGTTTGTTTGCGGTTCGTATGCGTTTACGTTTGCGTGTAAATGGGGTCTTAAGGTCATCAAGGTGTTTCCACCTGCAGAACAAACACACTTTTCTATTTGGTTCCCTCTACTCAGGCCTGGATATTATTAGTGGTTGTATTGACAGTGTTAGATATACAAAGAGAAAGACAAAGAGACTCAGAGAAAAAACCTGACAATTCTAGTTTTGCTCATCATGTAACCATGCATTCAGTTGTCTGAGCTGTTTAAATATGAAAGATGAGTGCTTATCAACCTTCCGAATATTAGGTGTACTGCTGCATAAAGGAATGGTGAGACACACACAATGAACCCACAAAAAAAAAAAAAACTTGGCCAGCTTAGAGTGAAAAGAAGAGGTAAATAGGACATTTCTAATGAGGTTATACTTCCCTCCTACGCTAAACTGCCGAACATTTGTTCTGAAACATATTGTAATGCTTGCCCTATTGACACTGTAATTTCTGGAATTATTTGGATGCTGCCGTGTTTTTTTTTTTAGCTTTCAATGTTTTATTATTTCTACTTTAAGGGTTTTACTGACTACAGTTTCAGCCTGATTTCTTGATTTGCAACTTTGAAGCTTGTAGTTGTTTTGTCTTTGTTTGTCCCTAAATGCTGTATTTAAAGGTGCTTTTGTAGAAGTTATCTAAAAACGTTGCAAAGATTTAACACTACATGTCCACTTTTTTGCTCCCTACCGCTGACTCTCCTACAAAGACACTAATACATTCATTTGCATTCACCATACTTTTCCTGCACAGATTTGTTTTTTTTCTGCATACATTTACATGGTTTTAGCACTGCAAATGCCCTTTAAATAATACAGTAAAATATCCTTAAAACCAATATGAATAAACACATAAACAAATCACTGTAGCAGTGACGCATTCAACTGGATTCAAAATAATATTAGAGTCAGAAACAACATTTATCTTAAATTAACATTAAATTGTACAATAAAATGTCTCCTAATTAGGAAATGTGTTGTATCATACAATATAAAAATTAAATATATATATTTTTCCTGCTGAGCTAACACAATACTGTAAGAAAATCAATCCAGACTATTCCATATAGAACTTCCTAACTCTCCGTTTAACATGATAACATTATGGCTCATAACACACGCAGGAACCAGAAACAAATAGGAGTAAGGTATTACAATGGGTGTGAGCGTAAAAGAGAGAGGGAGGAGGAGATGGATTATCATGGGCAAAATGATTCAAGCGAGGTGAAATGCATCAAATTGGAGAAGATAAGGGAATAATAAGAGAAATGGAGCTATTAAAAGAGGTGCATGAATCTGAGCAAAAAGAAATGGAAGGAAGAGGGAGAAGGAAGCACTTATGGAGACTAGAGAGAGAAAGATGAATAGATTTGAGAGTAGATGAAGGGCAGAAAGTTGGAAAAGGCAGAGAGGGGAGAGAAAGAAAGCAGGTGTAAGATTCATGGAGAGCACTTATCCCGAAATATATATGAAGCCATGGCAGGAAATGAGACAGATGCAGAGAAGAGAGGAGGGAAAAATGGCAGGGAGAGAGCTGCCAGGTTAGAATGACTCTCCCTCAGAGTAGTTGCCTGGGAAAGTTTGGTAGTAATGGTGATGGATGTAGAGTAGGAGGGTAGGGGGGGGTGGTGACGAATGGTGATGATGGCGATGGTGGTTAAGGTGGAGGGGTGATGAGTGCCTCCATCATCCCTGGCTCTCTAATAGCCCTTCATCAGAGCTGTCCACGCTGACGTGACTCAGCCTAATTGCGGCGCCTTGGAGCTGCGCGTCACTTTCACTCCAACCGTAGTGAGGCCGAGATGGAGGCTATTCAGAGGCCCAGTGTGGAGGCAGGCATACACACACACACACACACACACACACACACACACACACACACACACACACACACACACACACACACACACACACACACACACACACACACACACACACACACACACACACACACACACACACACACACACACACACACACACACTCAACACCTGGACTCATTTACCTCTGCAAGGCTTCATCTCATGCTGTGAGTGAGGGCAGCTTGTCCGCAGTTATATTTAGCTGACAGGTGAGTGCTAGCATGTGCATATGTTGGTGAATTTGAGTGTATCTATAGATCTGTCCACAACTGTGTGTGTCCTGCCATTTGGACATTAAATCGTGTCCATATCAGAAAAGACAAGGCCTACTTATAAAACTTTTTTTTAATAAAAGTTACTCCAGCAACTTGTTATTTTTCAATACCAATGAGATCCATATCTTAATCCCAAGTATTCTATAAAAAAAATATCTTCATTTTATATAATGCAGTCGTTGACATTATTTAGTTTGAGCGTCCCTGCCTTGTTAATGCCAACATCTTTCAGGCTCCTTGTTATCTTCTCTTTCCTCAGTATTGCCTCATGGCGCCATTTGTGCCCCATAAAAGTGTAAAATGTCCCAGTCTAAGGTGCAACAAAGCTAACAGGACATTCTCATCTTATAGAATGAAACAGGGAAATGTACTGTATATTATTAGCATTCATCATATATATATATACTTTCATTTCAATTTAGATATTCAATGTGGTTTGACTGCAGGAACTGTTGCTTTTTTTTAAGTGACATTTTGTACACTGTTTAGTCAAAACTACCTCTGATAAGCAGTCAGTGAAGTAACTAAACTGACAAACAGGGAAATGGATGAAAGAATGAGCGGAAAGCGGGATGCGATGAGACAGGATGGATAAGAGGGGGGGGGATCAAAGCATGACAGCAGAGAGAAAGACGGAAGAGATACGGGATGAAGGCTTAGAAAGGAGAGACAGATGAAAGCATGAGGGGTAACAGGGATGACACGATAAAGTGAGACAGGTTAGGTGGAATGAGAAAATATAACAGGAGAAGAGAGAGTGAGGAGAAAAGAGGGATACATATAATGGTGAGAGAGAATTAGGTCAAATGGGGTAAGTTGCCCATGTAACAAAGAGCAGAACATTTGAATAAAATAATCAACACAAATATATTTTTTAAGAAAAAACACTATATTTGTTGCCATTTTTAAGACAATTATTATGTTGTTTACAGAAACTTATACAATTCATCAGGGGGCCTGGTAATCGTATATTTTCCATGCATCATGCTGTAGTAAGACAAAGAAGTCGGTGTTACATAGTAAATAAGACTAAAATTGGACTTTTAGGTTTTACATACTGTACATGACACACAGAGACGATGGAAATGAGCTTCCATGTAGAGTTGGGTGCACAGAGGCCAGGCAGCTACTCACTTGGCAGCGTAGCACCAGCCCTGTGGCAGCTTACCTTCGAAAGGAGACCATGTTTTGTTCTTGGTGTCTACAGAGTGCGGGGAAAAAGTGTCCTGAAAGAGTTCAGAATGAAAGAGTTCAAGGCATAAAAGGTTCAGACAGTGTTGGTTCCTGCCAAGAGAGGGATTTCAATTTGTTGGACAAATAGGCAGCAAGAAGGACAAATAGCCTGCGGTGTGCAGACAAGTGCTATCAGGGACATTTGGCTCTATAGATACAACCGTTTGCGTTCTCGTGTAAACAGCACCTAACTAGCAGCAGTGGAAATGTTGAAAAGATAGGCTAAAACAGATTGTAATGAATAAAGGCACAGTATCTCAACTTTGCAGATTTATATCTTTACCTCCTGTAGTGTGAAGTTGATTAAAAATGGTAACATGATCTGGGAAAACACCCAATGTATAAAAATGGAACACTATAATGGCACTTTATTACACTAAAGTCATCCAGATGAAAATCTTATATTGAATATCTTTTTCACAATTTTTCAGACTTATGTTTGCACGGCTGTCAAGAGAAGGAGATCAACATGTGTTGTGCTTAATTTAAAATTCAGACATACAGTATTTCTATTCCCAAAAGTGATTTTGTGATGAGTTAAATAGGGATATTAGCCAGTGGAACAGTCTGTTCACAGTTTTAAATAAATGCGCTGGCTGTATTTATAATCAGTAACCATAGCAACAGTGTCAACAGGTCAAAATCCCCGTTTAGAATTGAATGCAAGAAGTAAACAAGTCAACATCTAATTACAACAATGAATGACTTCAATATTGAAATGAGCCTATTTGGAGAATATTAAAAAGGAGAAACAGCACAAGGAAGGCGAATCAAATCATGAAAGAAAATGAAAAAGGAGAGAAACACAAAAAACAAGAAGAAACTACACAGCTGTGGCTCTGAATGAGAACATATTTTGGATGTATGCTGCTGTTCACAACCGTCATATCAAATGTCCTGTTTGTCAACCGCATTTAAAGTTTTTCACTTTGTCAGGAGAACATGGTATAAGTGAGATAATGCCCTTGGAGGAGACCATAATAAAGAATTACTGACCTCCCGTTGTCCATTAATCCCTGATAAAGGACACCTTGCCGGGCATTATCCCTTTCTAATTCTCTGTGGGTTAATAACTACAAGAGACCCCTATGGATTTTACTTATGAAAATATTGATTATAGCAGCTTTAGGGGCCTGCAGAACAGCAGCACTGTGACTCATACTGCCATGCAAAGAGAGCACCTCATGCAGAGAGAAAACTGAGAAGTTCTGAGCTTCAACTTACATTTGTTGAACTGCCAGAGTGAGCAAACTTCTACTAAACCACTGATGGGATCAAACGCACAAACACAACATGGAAACAAAGGAATGCATGAAGCAAGATGTATTCACAGTAACCAACCACAGAACAAGTTTAACTTCTCTCCAAGTTTCCAACGAAGGGAAGCAGACGGTGATATACGAGAGTGACAATAACAACATAAAAGGTGGACTACAAACATTGATGTCATGTTATTTCCATTTCACAGACATCACGAGAAGCTATTCTGCATGACACAAATGATAACGCTAATGCAGCGAAGTAGGACACATTTGTCAGTTTCACCATTTTGTTCCTGATTTAATTTGATCGAATGCCATCTATTCACTTCACTATACACAAAGATTTTATTGGAATGTTCTTTCAATCTTAAGTTTGTAGAAAGTTCTCTTTACAAATATATACTATTTTCTGTAAGTGTTTGTTCAGCATAAGGTGAACAAAACTCTGCACAATGATTCAACCATACTGACTTGTTGGCGTAGTCATACGCACGTAAGACGGTAATAGAAGTTTAATATTTTAAAATAGCCATTATTGAAAACAGGCTATAACAGGCTTTTTGAATGGCAGTTACTTCTAACGTCTTAAATTATTTATAGATTATTTAACCTAATAAAACCTGAAATACCAGAATTACTTGTGTGTAATGTCGTTTTCTTTATCTCCACTTCTTATGCAGGTGTCGATCAAGACTAAACATCAGAAACTGGGAGTCATATCATTATTCTAGCTATTTAATATGTGGAACTTAATTATTACATAATGGCAAGAGTGGTAGACTAATGGCTGTGCTGCTCCTATGAACACGCAAAGACATTATTTTAATCAACTGAGGTCAACATGGAAGGGGTGCTTTTAATCAATGGATGCTCATTCATCTGGAGAAATTGTTATTGTATCCAGAAAGTGAGTTAATAAGGCAGGTTAAGTTTGATTAAATACTTCCAACATCGTTTAATCGTGTAAAACACACAAACGTGGTGGTCATTTGTTGGCTGTCACTTTGTTCCGGTTCACATGTGTGTCGGCTAAATGGATCAAGCAAAGAGGAAATTATGGCTGTTTTAGTTTAAGCTATTAAACCTAACCTGTTTTTGTTCTTCTGTATGGTTACATTTAAAGACATGAACCCAAACAGCCTCAGTTTGGTTTCTTAAAGAACTCTTTGTTGTTGCATTCAGTGTAAAAGATTGCAGGCAGTCAAGACATTATATACTGTATGTTAAGGACTCTATTCTTACCTTCATTAGAGAAGATTTCCCTCTAATGATGAGTGGGAGTGTTGTTATACTCAATGTCATATCAACAGAGTGTCTGCAGCTATGTCAATGCACTCCTCATCTGGTTCCTCATCTAAAGAATAAACAAGAAGAAGAAGAGTGTCGGGGCAGAAAAAGTAAGTTAAAGGGGACCTATCATGCAAAATGCACTTTTGTACGTATTTTATATATGAATATGTGTCCCCGGTGTGTCAGGGAACTCACCAAGTGTCAGAAAACAGAACCCTCTCTCTTTTCCTCCATACCCAAATCTCTAAAAAAGGGGCTGCAACGGATCTGATACAGACTGATTCAGATTTGAAAATTCTCTGACGTCAGAAACGAGGAGCTCCGCCTATATGGGCAACTCTCCACCAATCAGGAGGAGACAGCCACGACCATTGCCGTTCAAAAGCGCTGGAGACGATGTTGTACATATGCCAGGCCTGTAAGTGGCGCTGTAGTCTGCCACAAAAGCAGAATCAGCCCTTGCAAAAACAGGGCTGGAAAA
>NW_011369945.1:11256580-11268722 GCF_000735185.1 Notothenia coriiceps | reverse complement strand
GTGGCAGGTTGTGTGTGAGAGAGAATAAATAAGACAGCCCAATATTAAAAAAAATTGTTATTCTTTTCCCCCGCATATTTAGCATATTTCGCAACTTCCCGCAATTTCACCGCATAAAATCACATAAAAACCCCGCATGTTTAATCGCATAATCAAGGATTTTAGCCCGCGTTTTTCTGGAGGGTCTAATTAACATCTGAACATCCTAGCCTCTACGATCAGACAATAAACACTGTCTTTCTCCTGAATGAAGCCCATCTTTTAGCCGGCAGCTCACTTTCTAAATGCAAAAACAGCGGTTCACGGATGATGAATGATGAAGACGATGTGATCAGGTCAAAAGCTCGACACACAGAGAAAGTGAGGACCTTGAAAAGGAGATTGCCTTGTCAAATGCTCGTTCTATGATTGAACTGTCAACCATTAGAAAGTCCTAAAAGTGCTCCAAACCATGAAGATCTACAGGTCTGCAAACCCAGATGAAAGCCATGTAACAGAGTTAAAAAGCAACGGGGAAGGGAAGAAAGTTGACTCTGGTTCAAGAGACAAACAAATCGAAATGTGGGATATTGTTTGCTCTTCTATATCCTGGGTCCTCAAACACTTCATGGTCATTACAGGGTGATAAATGACCTCTATGGTGACAGTGGAAAAATGAATTTGAGAAATCAATGAAAAACAAGGACTCGTGCGTGTGCCACCTTCAGAGCGTCATGACTAACACACCTGCTTCTACGTCTACTGTGAAGCTATGTTGAATACCTTTTGGTCAACCCAGACATCTGGAAGTCTTTTGACCTGCACATTACAAAGCCAAATGAATTTAGGAGGCATCTCCTGGCTGGATAATTATGAAATCAGCTGATTTAATTGAAACTCATGGCTAATGTATCATGGTCATTTTATGTTATACGAGATCCAGGGTGATTTTGAAACTATGTTGGTAAATAACAAGTGTTTTCCTTCTTTGTTCGAGCAAATTCGCGGTGCATTCAAATAGCTTACCCAGCCATGGATGCTTGACACGATGTGGAGACAATAGGATTCGCAGCAGTCCCTCCCCATGTCAGATTCCTGGTGGACGGAGGCGTTTCAGGTGAACTGAGGGGATTAGCTCGCCTGAAGCTACAGCGCATGAATGGCTTTCTGTGTTTCTGCTAAAATCCACAATGTGCTGTCTGCATTCAGAAGTGCATTCACGAAATGCCTCTCCCTTTCTTTTGACTTTTGCAAGCTCTTAACCTGCCAGTCTGCAAGCCTCATTATGCACTGATAGTGAATTAGTAATAATTGGAGCATGATTGTCAATAGAAACTGGATGTTTGCCGGGAATTGCCAGATAAAGTCTAAATGTTTACCCGTGTGATTTTACATTATTCTGCAAAAAGCACAAGCTGTCTGTCTCACTGTTGTTTTCACAGATTAAATATATTTAGCTAGCTTTGTTTGCCTGCCTGTCCTTGCAACGTCCCGAGACGCTTGTGTTTCCGTTTACAACTATGACGGCGTGTGGCGCAGTGGACTAGTGTGTTGGTGTGGATCAGGGGGTCACAGGTTCAAACCCCACTATAGTCAGCGTGTCCCTTAGACACTTCACCCCACATTGCTCCATTTTTTTTTCCAAAATAAACACTTGGTGATAGTATTTTGTCTCTCTGGGGTTAAATCATGCTCATTTTTACAATTATGATCAGAAATAAACAGTTATTTTTAAAGGATTAAGATGCCTGGGATTTATAAAACACCAAAAATAATGGCACCAACGTGTGTGCCCTTACCAAATAGACATTTAATGGAATAAATGCCCCTAAAAATGAAGCAAACGTTGGAAAGATAGACACGGAAACAATAAACACACACATTGATTTACCCCCGTCAGTCTCTAAGCCTTTCACATCTTCACTGGCTGTATGTTTCAGTCATTCATGAAAACTGCGGTAACGAGAAATTCATGAGGAAGTGGGAGGAAGAGAGCACCGTCACAAAATGTTCTCACATCCTTCATTCATTATTCTCTCATTCTGCATTTCCACAGACTTGATGTTCTCCTTTCTCCTCATCTCTTCTTCCTGGCAGCAGGGATGATAGAGAGAGGGAGAGTGGCGAGTTACCATGGCAACAGTGTGCTGTCTGCAAAGCTATATACCTGTTCGCTGGGTTTCCAGAGAAAGAAGTGTGAGAGGAAAGGCATGAGTCTTGTAAAGAGTCCTCTCCTGCTGATGTTGAGGTGTATATCAGTATGTAGTGTCTCCACTTTAAAGAGTCCTCTCCTGCTGATGTTCAGGTGTATATCAGTATGTAGTGTCTCTACTTTAAAGAGTCCTCTCCTGCTGATGTTTAGGTGTATATCAGTATGTAGTGTCTCTACTTTAAAGAGTCCTCTCCTGCTGATGTTCAGGTGTATATCAGTATGTAGTGTCTCTACTTTAAAGAGTCCTCTCCTGCTGATGTTCAGGTGTATATCAGTATGTAGTGTCTCTACTTTAAAGAGTCCTCTCCTACTGATGTTCGGTGTATATCAGTATGTAGTGTCTCTACTTTAAAGAGTCCTCTCCTGCTGATGTTCAGGTGTATATCAGTATGTAGTGTCTCTACTTTAAAGAGTCCTCTCCTGCTGATGTTCAGGTGTATATCAGTATGTAGTGTCTCTACTTTAAAGAGTCCTCTCCTGCTGATGTTCAGGTGTATTTCAGTATGTAGTGTCTCTACTTTAAAGAGTTCTCTCCTGCTGATGTTCAGGTGTATATCAGTATGTAGTGTATTTGAGTAATGCACTTGTCTGTATTGCCATTTCAATAAAGTTTTGAGTAATTGTGCTGCCCTTGCAGAGCTGAGATCACAGAATAAGGCGTAATGTTTATCTACTGATGCTTGACAGAGTTTAATAATCAAATGATCATTCATAGAGGCGCCGCAAAACCAGCGTCTACATCCAGGCAAAGCAGACATAACTGTGCTCTAAAGAAAAGTTAATATCCTGTTTTCCTCTCAGGGTGAGTCACAGAATTCTACTTTCCTGCAAATTATGCAACAAAAGGGAACACAATAGGAATCCAATACCAGGAAATCGAGAGTGCATTAGTGAGTCCCAAGAGGAGAGTGTGTAATACATTTTGACCTGCTGAGTGTACTCTGTGCTTCCTCACATCATACAAATACTGTTTCATACTGCCATCTAGTGTCCATAACAGGAACTATAGCCCTTTATTCACCAACACTGTGTCCTACTTCCATAGTGCATACTTATTGTTTACAGAGTCAGGGAAGAAACAACATCATTTCCAGTTTTATCCAAACACCTGCATCAATTAAACTATTGTTTTGAGAGCCAACATCACTTAAACGTAAACAAAAAAAAATGCTATGTTTCAGGGTTTTTGCAGTTGTGCCTACATTTGTGCATCGCATTATGGGATATATCCATTAGCAACATTCGTGCATCACATTTTTTTCAATTAAGTGTTTCTTTTTTTGATCATTGTGGTCATGTGATGTCTAATATTTGTAAAACAGTGCAGATAATTTCAAATGTATCCCCCGAAAGCTTCAAATATATGAATAATGCAAGGAATTAAATACATTTAACTCAATAATTCTTACAAAACAATCAAATTATTGGTGGATTAAACAACCTCTCTCCTGTTTAAACTGCAGCTGTTTCCGCATGATACACCCAGCCAGATTTACTGACATACCCATTACATAAAGGGGCATTGTGTTGAAACCTAGTGTAGTTCACATTTTAAAAAGCTGGTTAGAAGACAACATGAACTGTCACAAGTCAGCCATTAAGGCAGGGGTGTCAAACTCAATTTCATCGCGGGCCACATCAGCATTTTGGTTGCACTCAAAAGGGCCGGTTGTAACTTTAAGACTATATATATATATACATATGCAAATATTTAATATAAACGTATGTATTACATTACATCATTATCGGATAGGGTAATAACTTCATAATTAAATACGTCTGAAAGCAGAAGTCTAGGGGAAATCATTGGAAGGTCACAAAATGATTATTTTTTTTTTTTTTTTTTAAAAAGCCAAATCCTGGAGAGAAAAAAATGAAAATGTAAAAAAAAGTGACATTTTGAAGAAAGAAAAGTCAAATTCTGAAAAAAAGTCAAATTCTGAAAACAAAAGTCTAATTCTGATTTTTTTTTAAAATCGCATTTGAGATGCATTGTGGGACATGTAGTTTATGGGCAATGTGCTTCTGTAAATCGGCATGTAACCGTATAATAAACGTATTATATTCTTTCAGAGCTCTTGTGGGGCCGCATTAAATGAAGTCGCGGACCGGATTTGGCCCCCGGGCCTTGAGTTTGACACCCCTGCTCTAGAGATATCAATCATCATTTCAAACTGCAAAGACTAAAAGCATAGCGATAGAAGATGTAATTAAAATGCTTCAAAAACAGGTTAGTTGAAGTTAAATCCATGAGAACTAGAAATGTGTCTACATGCAGTCAGAATAATGAGCTTCTGATTTGTTCCTTAGCTGGAATTTCATATAAATTATAGATTCAAGCACAAGTAACACATGCAAATATGAAGTCCACACATGTTTTCTTCATGAAGGTTGATCTTTCATGTTACACCATGCTATATTATGGCCATTGTGGGTAAAAAAAACTATACATATTACAAAGAAAACGTTGATATTAAAGTATCAAAAATGTGGAACGTTTTTCTCTCAAATGTCCACTTTTATCATCTAAAAGTTTTTATCTGTGAATATTACCAAATTGTTAACCATTTATCTAAGATTTAATTGACTTATATATGAAAAATTAACAAAAAGATGGGAAAAAAATGTTCACTAAATTGTACAAATAAAAATAATAGTTGTTCTCTTTGCATTAGGTTTTAATCTCTGAATATTACCAAATGTATCACCATGTATCTAAGACTAAGTGGCCAAATATAGAGGGGGAAAACTACATTTTGGGAGTGAATTACATTCCTCTTAAATGTATAAATGAAGTCTCTTAATCTCTCAACATTTTCCAATTTTTTTTCTTCCTGGAAATAAAAAACAAAAATCGAATAATCTCTGTAAAAAAATTAATTCCCACAATGGCCCTGTAATGCTGTTGTACTTTTGCACTGATGGTGTGAAATGTAAACTGCATTGAAATCATCGCAGCATAAAAGGAAGGAGTGTAAATATTCTCTGTGAAAGAAAACATGGATGAAGCAGCAGGACTACATGCGTGTGAAATAATGGAGTTAGTCATCATGCTAATGCTCATCATGCTAAAGCTCATCATGCTAATGCTCATCATGCTAATGCTCATCATGCTAATGCTCATCATGCTAATGCTCATCATGCTAATGCTCATCATACTAAATGCTCATCATGCTAATCATGCTAATGCTCATCATGCTAAAGCTCATCATGCTAATGCTCATCATGCTAATGCTCATCATGCTAATGCTCATCATTCTAAAGCTCATCATGCTAATGCTCATCATGCTAATGCTCATCATTCTAAAGCTCATCATGCTAATGCTCATCATGCTAATGCTCATCATGCTAATGCTCATAATTCTAAAGCTCATCATGCGAATGCTCATCATGCTAATGCTCATAATTCTAAAGCTCATCATGCCAAATCTCATCATGCTACTGCTCATCATGCTAATGCTCATAATTCTAAAGCTCATCATGCTAATGCTCATCATGCTAATGCTCATCATTCGAAAGCTCATCATACTAATGCTCATCATGATAATGTTGGACACACAGATGGAGGGAGATGAACTACAGCTGATGTTTCATGCCAGACACAGTCAAATCTGTACGTACCCACAAAAAGCCTCTTAGGGATTCTGATCTCCTCGTCCTTACTGTCTGTAGCTACAGACAACAAATAAAGGAAATAAAACAAAAAGCAAAAAGAGGGAAAGAGAAAGAAGAACCGTCTTCATTTTGTCAGACAAGCCAGAGGTGACCCGTGATGCGAGATGGGAACAAAATTAAGATTATTTTGTCGTCTAGTATTGCGATAACGATACAGGACGGATCATTAGCATTGAAAAATGTATTTAAATGATCATGCTGAGATTTTTTAAGAGGAACTTTACTAAATAAAAAGGTTTGTCTAAGTCTGTAAGTTAGATTTAACAAATATTTAATAAATGTTTAGCTTCCAGAGATTTAAATAACGACTAAGAAGCTCTATAGTAAGTTCAACTAACTTTTAAAAAAAAAGTTTTAGCTAAGTAACAGTTTTTGGGGTGGTATCATTTATCAAGTTTAATAAAAAAAACAGAGGAAGTAAACACTAAAGGGAACAGCAGAAGAAGACGGATAGGAAGTAAACACTAAATGGAAAAGCAGAAGAAGACAGACAGGAAGTAAACACTAAAGGGAACAGCAGAAGAAGACAGACAGGAAGTAAACACTAAAAGGAACAGAAGAAGAAGACAGACAGAGAGGAAGTAAACACTAAAGGAAACAGCAGAAGAAGACAGACTGGAAGTAAACACTAAAGGGAACAGCAGAAGAAGACAGACATGAGGTAAACACTAAAGGGAACAGCAGAAGAAGACAGACAGAGAGGAAGTAANTCACATACAACTTAAACCCAGAGTATTAATTAGACCCTCCAGAAAAACGCGATTCTGCGATCGCAGAAATCTGCGCCATTTTGCTGATTATGCGGTAAATTCTGCGATCGCAGAATCGCGTTTTTCTGGAGGGTCTAATTAATACTCTGGGTTTAAGTTGTATGTGAGAACACATTAAAGAGGAATTACTTGAATTAAAAACGTGGTAAAGTAATGTTTCTGTCACATGAGAAACCAATGTATCAGTATTGACCATTGAACCTGTAAAATCAGAGTCGTTGTTTTCGACACGTTGGCCGAAGGATTGGCATCGTTCAGGGCGACTGTGGTCGTCTTTCAACCAGAAGGTTGTGGGTTCGATCCCAGCCCATGCAGTCAACATGTCGATGTATCCTTGGGCAAGATACTTAACCCTGAGTTGCTCCCGATAGCCAACGGTGTGTGAATGTTAGGTCCTAGAGTAAGGTACACTGCTCTGTATGAATGGGTGAATGACATGCAGTATGTAAAGTGCTTTGAGGGGTCTTAAAGACTGGATGAAGCGCTATATAAGTACAGTCCATTTACAATTTAGGAGAAAAACAGTGTTTGTTTTCTGATCGTAGAGGCAAGGATGTGCAGAAGTTCCTACTCTGGCTTTAAGTTGTATGTGAGAACACATTAAAGAGGAATTACTTGAATTAAAAACGTGGTAGAGTAATGTTTGTGTCACACGAGAAACCATCAGATTCCACTTCCTCTACGATAACAGCAGGCAGGATTGCACTGAAGCCAGTTCCATAGTAAAGAGACATTATGATAAATGTATCATCCTCTCTTGCCTCTGTGGTGAAGGCTGCTGATATCTGAAATAGTCTCTATTATTTATGGCTGCTGGAGTAACACAAAGACACCCAAGGCCGGCGCTCTGAAAGAAAGAGAACGTGACGGCAATGCGTGTTTGAATGTTGCGTGTTTTCTGCACATGACTGCGGGTTAACAAAATGTCACTTGCGTGAGTTGAATAAAAGCAGACGATCCAACAGGAAGTGAGCGAATGCATGACAGCCAGACAGGAAGTGGTGTTTAGCCCCAGAGTCACTGCTTAGTGTCTGACGGATGGCTTTGGATGTTTCAGACCAAACACTCTTATTTATTCATGCTCACTGGGGATTGGCAGTGTGAGAGCCAAACAGACAGATAGCAGGACAAATAGACAGAGGATGAAGGACTGAGGAGACTAGAGATAAAGAAAAAGGAGACATGTAGTCAATAGGTGGCTAACAGGTGGAAAGATCCCTGGATTTTAAAGAGATTTTCTCTGTCTCGCGTAATATAAAATGACCGTGATACATCAGCCAGGGTTCATAAGTTTCAATTAAACCAGCTGATTTAATAATTATCCAGCCAGGAAATTAGATTTCTGCCTCCTAAATTCATTCGGCTGATCGTTTATTTGATAATTTGCAGGTCAAAAGACTTCCAGATGTCTGGGTTGATCAGGCTTTTCCAGACGTCTCAGTTACACAATGTTTTATTGTTAATCTTGTGGAATTAGAGAGGACTCTTTAAAGTAGAGACATTACATACAGTACTGATATACACCTGAACATCAGCAGGAGAGGACTCTTTAAAGTAGAGACACTACATACTGATATACACCTGAACATCAGCAGGAGAGGACTCTTTAAAGTAGAGACACTACATACTGATATACACCTGAACATCAGCAGGAGAGGACTCTTTAAAGTAGAGACACTACATACTGAGTATACACCTGAACATCAGCAGGAGAGGACTCTTTAAAGTAGAGACACTACATACTGATATACACCTGAACATCAGCAGGAGAGGACTCTTTAAAGTAGAGACACTACATACTGATATACACCTGAACATCAGCAGGAGAGGACTCTTTAAAGTAGAGACACTACATACTGATATACACCTGAACATCAGCAGGAGAGGACTCTTTAAAGTAGAGACACTACATACTGATATACACCTGAACATCAGCAGGAGAGGACTCTTTAAAGAGAGCTAACATTATACATCCACAGCTTCACATTGTCCCTTTCTGTTCTGAAGTGACTCACCATAGTGTAATATCGTCAGCAGGGCACATTCTCAACCTGTAAGTTTCTCTTACTGTTCAGCCTGTTCCCTTTATGTTCTCTATCACAGTACATATTCGTTCTCACAGCATCATTATCGCCACATGCACTTCCATCAAGCAGCGGGACGTCTGCATTCGGGAAGGGAGACAAAGTGCAGCTGACTTTTAATAGAACTTCCTGTCATGGCTTTTTTGTTACCGTAGACATGGCACCAGGTGGAGAGACATGGTGCTTTTTATACTGTGTCATTTGGTAGCTGAGATAACGTCATGTAAGTGAAGTCCAGCGGATCCCTGTGGTGTTTCTACCTCAACTGTACAGTGTGTTCTTTAATGTAGGATGGGTAGTTTTGAGATGGGAGACACGACTGCTAGCTGGATTTAAAAGATGATTTGGCTGTGTCGGGATCAGAAATGCTTGCAGGTGGAGGTAGTTAGGAAGGAGAAAATGTAAGATTTGTTGAAAAAGTTCTGACAGCGACAGAAGGGAAAGTTTAATTTGGTCTTTCGTGTGCTAGACTTGAAGACCCGATTTTAAATTAAACCCCGATTGGATTTTTTTCCATCAGCATTTAAATGATTTTACGTCAACAAGCGAGCCATCAAATGGGACTCTGCTCCGTGATTGAAAATCTTCTGTGAATACTTTGTGGTTTCAAATGGGAAGAATTTCATTTTTCCCCAGCTCTGTCTGTCACTACCACATCCTCTTTCCTCCTTTTGGAGCTTTGAATATTCTAAAATATTAGCATTTCTACCAGTAGGCACATCTATCTGGTAAGGAATACGAAACATATTTTCTTCCATTTGAGCGTCTACAATTGCTTTCCCTTGAAAAAACGTTGGTGAAATCTTAAAAAACGTTCAATTACTTTAACGTTAAGCACAGAAATAGCTTGATTTGACAAATGTATTTTATTTTTTATTTCATGTACTTTTAGGTTCACTTGGTCACCAGGAATTTAACTAAAATATTGAAGACACATCCATAGAAGTGGTAAATAAAATGTGACTGTGTTATTTATCAAAGCAAAGTCACTAAATTGTCCCTTCCTGGCTCCCTTACAGTCAAATAGCGGTTATCGTACAGAAAGATTTAAATGTATTCATCTCGTTTCATTCTTAATTTAACGATAGTGGATCTTAGCATAGAGTTGTGGCGCTTTAAAACAATGAATTGGGAAGAATTGAATTTTCCATCTGAAATACAACAGTTTGAAATGAATTGAATGTAATTTACAGTAAACGACGACTGAAGAGATGTCGGCCTAACGATATCACAGAGGCAGCAATACAAGAGATTTCCATTTCTTTCTATTGATTTGGCTCATTGCTCCTTCTGGTCCTATGGGGGTTTTGTACCTCCAGCTTTGTTGGGTTTGTCAGCTTAGAATAAATCACCTTGTCCTGTAATGGCTCTCCCTCAGGACCTAACATTGCCCCTAAAGAGACTTAAGTCGTGGTGAAGGTGCAGGAAAGTTGCTGTGCTTTGGCCTTGCAACGACAACCCATTATTCATTGTAAAAAAAAAGCTCCCTGTCAAAATTCCAGAAAATAAAGCCAGTTGAAATCTTCGGTAGGTTCTCGAGCTGTTAGAAATCATTATCAGGGTGTCCGCGGGGTCTTAAAAAGTATTAAAAGTTGATAAATCAATTTTAGCAAAAATGAAGGCTATTAAAAAGTATTAAACGGCATTTTCCAAGGTGTTACATTTTGTTGCTTGTTTTCAATAAGTATATAAATTGTCCAAAGAGGAGGTCAGTTTACGCCGGTTGTTAAACAACATCGTTATGGGGAAATGCAAGTCTGCGTCCAAATGGTTGGAAGATAAGGAGGAAGGACAATCAATACTGTATATAGTCAATGTGAGGTAAAGTGTGTCGCCAAGGTAACCGGTTAAAACTCAAAGTGGAGATGAGGTCTTAAAAGGTTTTACATTTGACTTCAGGACTCCTGCATATACCCTGATAATAGCAAAGGCAAGTTTATTTATATATCACCTTTCAACGCAAGGCAATTCAAAGTGCTTTAAAGAAATGAAAAGCATTAAGAAAAAGCGCCGCGGAAACACATTATAAAATGTAGAATAAAACGGGTATAAGAGTCATGAATGAAAGTTACAGTGCAGTGTGGGATGTGAATAGTTCAATTAAAAGCAGCGGCAAAAAGAAAAGTCTTCAGTCTGGATTTAAAAGTAGTCAGAGTTGCAGGTTGGTCGTAGTTTGTTCCAGATATTTGGGGCATAATAACTGAACTTCTCCATGTTTTAGTTCTGACTGGAGACAGAAAGCAGACCAGAAGACCTGAGAATTCTGGATGGTTCATAATTTAGCAGGAGATCAGAAATGTATTTTGGCTTTTGCATTTTTTATATATTCGAACGTTTCTCGGGATAAAATATAAATTCTCTGCCCTGTTTTAAAAATATTAGACATCACATGACCAGGATAATCAGAAACAGAAACCCATAGAAATGTATTTGGGCCCAGCATCAGTATTTTAGGAATCAGTTATTTGACAGACAGGAAACTAGTGCTTCTCCCACGGGTGTTTTTTGAGTGACAGTGAGCCATTATTTCAACTACACCTGTAGACTTTTTGTGAGGCACTGAAGCGTGCAGTTGGTAAACAAGCGATTGCAACGTCTGACCTGTGTCTTCCTACACAACACATACCAAAACTCTGTGGGAATTTAAACGAGCCGTGCTGCTCAAGACGTTTTTCCACCACAGGGAGTCCATTGTTTGTTACAGCCTGTTCCCACACAGACAAACAGTGGCATTCAAATAGAAAATGTGTTAGTAAACTTATTTACAAATTCAGCTGCAATTTACCTACATTAGTCAAAGTCAACTTTATCATCAATTTCTGTGTGTGTTGTATCAACATGGAGACGGATATTACGTTTTCTCACCGTCCAAAATAATAAAAATATATAGAAATATGTGTATACATTAGGGATGGGAACAATTAATCCAATATTCAAAATTATTCTGGTATGAGAATGAGTTTGTTTTGTTTTTTTGGATGGGGGCTTAAGTTGATTACATATTATCAAATGGAATAATTTAATGTATACGACAGTGCCATAGCTAAGTGTCTCAGGTCTAAAGGTGTGTTTTGCTCCGCTCACCGGTCCCTCACAGCGGGCAGAGCTGCAGGTGCTGACCTCTCTCTCTCTCGCGTCCGGTTATACTTCACTCGCGTTTATGTCCAAATCCATCAGATCTAGCTAGTTCTAGCTAATGCTATGGCTGCTGCCCCTCCCTACACGCAGATCACGCAGACTCAAGCCTCATCTTTATGCCCAAATTCCAGCTGAGAGGGTCTTCTCTACAGCTGGCCTGATTGTGAATCGCCTCCGCCTCTCCCCTGAGTAGACATGCTCATATTCTTACACTAGAAAGAGTATTGAATAGCTGCATTCTGTGCATAGGCCCTGCTATAGGTTGTTGATCTCTGTTGTCACGG
>NW_011369945.1:11241313-11256331 GCF_000735185.1 Notothenia coriiceps | reverse complement strand
GACTAACGTTTATAATAAATACATTTGTATTGATTTTAAGATCTTTTCATAGTTCATACAATCATACGTATTGGATCATTTGTATTAATGTGGACCGGAGGGAGAGGGTGACGAGCATAAGTTTCACTTTCATTTTTTTATTTCAATTCCAACTTTGGTCATGAAGAATATGTTTCTCTGTTGTCCACGTTCATAAAGCAAAAAGCAACAGCATCAGAGCACGGTGCAGTCTCTAGATGAGTCCGTCGTTCTTATTAAAAATCCATGTTGTAGTCCGCTGTATAGAACACTGTAGTTTCCCCACAGCAGCAGACGCACACAATGACGTCCGCTGGCGCATCATAAACACGTCGGATAGTGAAAGTGCATTCGGATTCTCTAAAGTACCGCAGTCTCTTCTCCTAAATCCTTTTTAATTCTCCTATCCACTATCCCTTAACCCCGTGACGTTTCACTCAGAGGTCAAGGAATAGGAGATAGGGTTAGAATTTAGGAGCTGATTTTTGGATTATTGGAACGCAACCGAGGAGGGGTATTGGGATGAGGCTAGAGTCCCGCTTACCCGGTGTAATTCAAATGTACCGGCGCGCAGCACAGACACACAGCTGCTGCCCAGCCGCAGCACCGGAAATGGAACTGCTGGGGGAAAAACTGACTATCAGAAATGTAACGTTATCTTTGATAATATTTCCTCTCCCCCTTTTTCGTCAACGAAAGTAAAGAGAGATTTTGGCAAAGTTTTTATTTAGTAAACTACATTTTCATCTCGTAATTTTTCATCAACGATATTGCATGTTGATATCGTAACAGTTATTGTTTACCCTTCCCACGTCCATGCCTAGCTTGAATCATGAGTTTGGATAGCTAAGACTACTTTTTTCATCCAAAATCGGGAGATAAATAAAGTCAGAGTATCATGTTAACAGGCATTACACACGTAAAAGTGTAATAAAATGCAATTAAATCAAAGAAAAAGTCTGGGAATATTGCCTTGATATTAAAATGATGGCTTGTTTGTAAGGGTTGTAAAGTTTGAACAGGGAGGAAACATTTTCTTTGGGTGGAACATTTGCCAAAGCTGGTAACTTAGCATGGAATTTAGGCTACCGGATGTTTGCTATTCCCAGACAGTGTATTGAAAAAAGCTTTTATTATAGCCACATGTTATTGCTCTTATACTGTGCTTGTTGCCAAGTATGCTTCCGTTTTGTTTAACTGCCAATCACGGGAGTATTGTGTATAGAAAGTGTTGAGCAATATCTCTCATATTTGTTGGTGAGCATCACGTTGAGAGTTTAAAATATTAGCCAATTTGAAGGGGAAAGAACAACGGACTGACACTTCTTTTATCCTCCAACAGAAAAGATACAAATGAACAGAAAAGCTTGAAAGCTAACAAAGATTTTGTGAGTATTATCTATTATACAGTTAATGGGAATGAGCTAGTTAATAAATGTCAGATAACATCTAAATGTAATCGTGAACAGGTGATGATCCTCAGTCCAGCTTTCATGAAATACGTTCATTTGAATTGGCTCAAGAAGAAGGGCCAATATCCATCCACTGGGATTATGACTGTGATTCTCAGCATCTTCATGTGCGATAAGGTATGTTCATTGCGAAAATCAATATTATAATTGATATGGATAATTTAAGAGGTATTGGTGGAAAGTAGGGATGGGAATTTGAAAGCAAATGTATATTCGATCCCCAAAAAAACGGTTAACCGATTAACCGAAATGTACGTATCATATAAAAAATTTAAAAATGTGGGAAAAATGTTAACAAAAAAAATAAATAATAATAATTAAATTGGGAAAAATAAATAAATAGCCTACATGTTGAAATAAGTATAGAAACCAAGTCGAATTTGCCAAATGTATTGAACTGGTGATCACAGTTTGAACAGTTGACAGCTATAGGCCTACAGCTTTCATGCTAAAAACATAACTTGGTTTTTAAATGAAAGAGGGATCAAACACGAACAACATAACGGGTCAGGGTAACGTAACCCGTGACAACAGAGATCAACAACCTGTAACAGGGCCTATCACAGAATGCAGCTATTCAATACTCAGTCTTCTTTAAGAATATGAGCATGTCTACTCATGGGAGAGGCGATTCACAATCAGGCCAGCTGTAGAGAAGACCCTCTCAGCTGGAATTTGGGCATACGATGAGGTTTGAGTCTGCGTGATCTGCGTGAAGGGAGGGGCAGCAGCCATAGCATTAGCTAGAACTAGCTAGATCTGATGGATTTGGACATAAACGCGAGTGAAGTATAACCGGACGCGAGAGAGAGAGATCAGCACCTGAAGCTCTGCCCGCTGTGAGGGACCGGTGAGCGGAGCAACACACACCTTTAGACCTGGCGGAGGGTCGACAACCCCCTTAGCTGTGATATAATGAGCATATATCACGGCCTGAAGTGAGCTATTGCTTTTATAAAACGGTTACNGTGACAACAGAGATCAACAACCCATAACAGGGCCTGTACACAGAATGCAGCTATTCAACCCCTGAGTAGACATGCTCATATTCTTAAAGAAGAATGAGTATTGAATAGCTGCATTCTGTGTACAGGCCCTGTTATGGGTTGTTGATCTCTGTTGTCACGGGTTACGTTACCCTGACCCGTTATGTTGTTCGTGTATGATCCCTCTTTAAATAAAAAAACAAGTTATGTTTTAAGCATGAAAGCTTTAACCTAAAGCTGTCAACTGTTCAAACTGTGATCACCAGTTCAATACATTTGACAAATTCAACTTGGTTTCTGTACTTAACATGTATTTATTTATTTATTAATAATTATAATTATTTATTTTTATAGGGTATGTACATTTCGGTTAGCCGTTTTTTTNGTCCTGATCCTATTTCTAATAAAAACCTGTCTAGAAAATGAGCTGATCAGTAGTTTTGGCCTACTTTTATGATGTACATAACGTATTTTTTTGGCTTGTGTAACCATTAGCCAATCAGCAACCAAGGTAACCCCCGCCAACAGTAGGCTATAATAAGGGACCTTTAATGTATTGCTCAAAGTGATGATACATCTGCCCCGAGCCTGAAGAATACAACAGAGAAAAACATACAGTGGTAGTAGTTTGTAAGAAGTGGGATATTGACACTGTTTTGCTTTCCTAGCCTGCTAGCTACAGTAGTTAGCTAGCTAATGTTGTTTCACCTTTGCAGATTCTGCATTGAATTAGAGAGCAAGGCTAATTCTAAACGTAAAACCCTTTTGGTTGGGAAGATTCTGAATGTATTATTTTATGTATCAGAGTCCACATGATAACAAAGGTATCCCAGCTGTAGCTGTGAACATGACAGGATGTCTGATTACCTAGAAGAGCATTAGGACTGTTTTAGGCATATGATAGCTATGTGATTAACCAACACAGTCTCACGGCATTTCATGTTATAGTCACGAAATGTAATCTATTTATTCCTGTTCACCAACACGATTTTTGCTTTTTTTTCGTGTCACACAGAACCATTTTAAAAGCAATGTAAATAATAACAAATTAGAAGGAAAAAGAGATCAAAAAAAATACAGATTTCAGTATTCTGACACAGAACGATTTTAGAAGCAATGTATTTATATTGGTAGTATGCTTCGTGCCTGCACCAAATAATAACAAATTAGAAGGAAAAAAATATTTTAAAAATACAGATTTCAGTATTCTGAGGCTCTGAACCATTTCTTTTCCTCGCAGACGGCAAAAAAACTCAGACATTATAAAATTTAAAATAAAAGGGATAGGGCTTAGGGTAAGATATTGAGTAAGAAAATGTTTTTATGAACCACACAGCTTCCGGTCTTCCAAGACCCGACCGGACAAAAAGACGTGGTGCAGACACGAAACATACTACCAATAGAAATACATTGCTTTTAAAATCGTTCTGTGAGACACGAAAAAATGCGAAAATTGTGTCGGTGAACACGAATCAATAGATTCAATTAATTTTGTGACTATAACACCAAATGCCGTGAGACTGGGTTGCTATAATGGTAGCTGGTTAATAATAATAATGTTGGGCTAACATCCTGTACAATACAAGTTGAGTATTATGTAGGAGTTTTTCTTTAGGGATTCAGAAGAGTTAAGTCTAAACAGGTCTCAACATTGTACATTTTAACTCATATTACATCATAACAGCTCAATCATCTGGAGACCTTTTAATGAATCTAAATAAAAGATAACTTATTCTAATCTCAATGCTTGATGACATAATTGCAAAGACTGCATATGCATGAGCAACTCTTTATCTACCAGATATCCTTTTTAGTTTTAAAATAAAACTTAACTTCCCCCCACTCTCTGCTGTCATTGTGTGGGAGGAAGAGGACGAGGAAAGAAACTGCATGATATTCCCTCTTTTGGTGAAATTAAAGATATATATATTTTCCATTTTGCAACTTCATTTTGTGGCTGGGGATTCTGCGGAAGAACAGAACAACTTACAAGCACTTTTGTCTCTAACAAAAAGAGCAACATTGTGATTATGACATGTCTTTAAATTATTTGTGTAGTCCTCGTCTCCTGGCTCATGTTTTAGTGATTACTCTGCTGTGTGCTGTCAACAACCCTAATCCTGTGTGTGCAGACTGGGAAGATGCACGAAAACCCTTCCTCCAATTCTGAGCTGTGGACCCAATATGTTGCACTCAAAACTGGGCACTAAGCGAAGTTTATCCCTGTACTGTACCTCAGCCTCTTCTGCTGTGCAACGCCACTGTAATTCAGGGCTAAGGCAAAACATAAAACCTTTTAAAAGCCCAGAAAAAAGAAAGCTTAAAGAAGAGTGAGTACTAAATGTGTCAGTTCAAAAGCACCACTGAATGAATGCAAAGACTTTTGGCCCACTTGTAATGTGTGATTGTTGTTTTATTGCTCGATTTTAATGTGATTTTTACTATATTTAATTGTTATCCTTTTTTTTTACTACTTCTGTAAAGCGACTTTGAGCACCTGTAAAAGCGCTTATAAAATACATGTATTATTATTATTTGAGTGAAGACTGCTAATTGTATATATTAATTGTTGTGCCTTTTTTTATTGTGTGCATGTATATTAGGGATGGGAATTGGAAAGCAAATGTATATTCGACCCCAAAAAAAACGGTTAACCGAAATCTAAATATCCTATAAAAAAAAAAGTGTGAAAAATGTTTACAAAAAAAAAAAACATGTTAAATACATGTTGAAATAAGTATAGAAACCAAGTCGAATTTGTCAAATGTATTGAACTGGTGATCACAGTTTGAACAGTTGACAGCTATAGGCCTACAGCAGGGCTTCTCAAACTCCGGACCGAATAACAAATCAATCCGGACCGAACCCTGTGTCCCTTTTATAAAAAAAAGAATTATACAAAATAAAAACTTTCTGATTCTGAAATTAATGTATATTTTCTTGTGTCTGACGCGTTGTGAGAATGAACGTGCATATATATTTACTTGTGTGCGTGAGCGTGACACGCATTGCAAACCGCAAGTTTACCTTGACTTTCTAATGCTCAAGCCATCATACTGTATGCATGTATTGAATGTGTACAGGGATACAGGGGGCGCCAATTGCTGACAGGCAAGGCAGGCAAGTGCTTGGACCAGAAGGGGGCCCCCAAAGAAGGTAGATTAAGAAGGTCCACAGCAACGACAACATGAACAACCCTTAAATTTACTGCAACGGGGGGGGGGTCCCTGGTCCGGACCAGGGACCTTGTATAACATTTAAAGTGGACCTTTAATAAAAAAGTTTGAGTACCCCTGGCCTACAGCTTTCATGCTTAAAACATAACTTGCTTTTTAAATGAAAGAGGGATCATACACGAACAACATAACGGGTCAGGGTAACGNCACCCGGGTGTAAATCAGGGTTGCCAACTTTGGGTACCTGGCTGGAGTGAGATTTTGAAATCATAGGTTTAATTACACATATGCACACTAAATGACTGCAGCAGTCATTTAGTGTGCATATGTGTAATTAAACCTATGATTTCAAAATCTCACTCCAGCCAGGTACCCAAAGTTGGCAACCCTGATTTACACCCGGGTGTCTGTAGCTAACAATGCTATTTGCACCCGAGTGTCTGTAGCTAACAATGCTATTTACACCCGAGTGTCTGTAGCTAACAATGCTATTTACACCCGGGTGTCTGTAGCTAACAATGCTATTTACACCCGGGTGTCTGTAGCTAACAATGCAATTTACACCCGAGTGTCTGTAGCTAACAATGCTATTTTACACCCGAGTGTCTGTAGCTAACAATGCAATTTACACTGAAAGGTAAAAAAAAAAAACAGGGTTAATTGAGAAAAATTCCAAATACTGATGTTTGTCCCGAAGTTGCTCTCATTCAATATTATCAGAGTAATGCAATATTGACTTTAGCAGTTTTAGGTAATTAGGTCATTGTAAAAGGTCAAATCATAATTATTTGCAAATCACACAGTGACATTGACTTAATAACGATGTGTGTGCATCAAAACCTGTAAGCTGTGTTTATAATAGGGTGCAAGAGGGAAATGTATTTTTAATTGTGCCGATCCGCTGTTAGACAACAGTTTGTGTACCCATCACCACTGTGGGAGTTTTAAACTACCATCTATAAAACTGAGGTAAATGGCCCACTTTCTTAAAAACGTGACTCAAGACCACTAAAGTTTAGATTTAATCAAACAGCGGCATATGGTGTCCTTTGCGTCTATAAACACACCTCCTAGAGTTCATGCTTCAAAGTTACACACATGAGGTTTCTAGGTTGCACTATTTGTTTTATACTAGGTGATCAGCAAACCCTTTACAACATATAAGATGGTATGTGTTTGGAGGGATGTCATTGAATTGTCTAATGTCTCATTCATCTAAGTACAAAAGTACATTTTTACAGCTTCAGCAAAATGAGAACGTTGATTTAAGAAATAATTTTTGTGTCATGTCAGGTAAAAGGATCTTAGAGGTATTGCACTGAGCCTAGAGAGGAAGTAAATGTCCCTTTCCTTTGATGGACTGATATTCTTTATTATTTTCTGGAAAGTTTTATTTCATTTTTATGCCTTTTTTATAGTATAGGGGTATTAAAACTCAATGTATCTCTTTATGGTAGTGCAAGTGGATTCATGCAGTGATATAATGAGCATTATATATATTCTTTGTCCTCTTTTACATTTTTTCTTTCAGTCTTGTCTTGTAGCTTCAAACAAGATGACAATTATTAACTGAAACAGACAGAGTTTTTCTGGTGAGCGTTACAAAACCAAAAGGTGGGAATGTGTCAAACGCATGATATCGGTGCATGGCAAATCGCAGCGTTGAACCTGTGTAGCTGTGCAGGCTCTCTGATATGCCAGTCATGGATGAGACAGTTAGAGACTTCAAAGTGTCTGAAAGTAGCTCAGAGTCAGCCTCAGTCTGGAGCCAGGCAGGTGCAGGTTTACCTAACAAGCCTCTTAAAACACTAAATCTTGTTAATTCACGATGTAAGTCTGTTTGCCGCACAGTTCTGAACCACAACTAGGAGCTCAGCGCCTTCCGAATGTATGACAAGTTAAGCTGGAAAGTCTTCACAAGGAACATTACCTGTGTGTGTTTGTGTGTGTGTGACCTCAAGGATTATTCAGACATTCATTTTTGGATGTGTCATTGTCTGCTTTTAATTAAGTGCATAACGACACAGGGACTAAGGTTATGGTGTGAATGATCAGCTCTGTTATGAGTCCTTTAGGCCATGTTTAATGACTCATAAAAAAACTATGGCTTTTATTAATCGCTTCCATTTTCAAGTCTTCACATTTTTGTGAAGCATATACAAATGAAATTACCAAGGAAAACACTACAGTGAGTCTTTGGTTTTGCCCTTGATGTTTTTCTTATCAAAACATTAAGCAGAAATAATACAATAACCTGAACCGTGTCTACTTGTTGAATTTCACACGCTTTCCTCTGCAGTACATCCTCAAAGTTGTAGAAAATAGAGACCTAACAGTAAAATGTACTTTTTATCTGTTCAACACCCATTCTTGTTAAATTGGAACAACAATGTACACCATGTATCTGTGTATTCCTGTATCCCATATCGATTTGAAAATACTATTTATAAAAGAAACAAATGCAGTTGCGTGCTTGTATTTTATCTTCCAACATGTTTTCTTTAGTCAATTCCACCCAAGATGCAGCTCCCCTCTCTCCACCAAGGGTATTTCTTAACTGTATCACAGCTGCCCCCGCCATGAGTTATGGCGCTCCGTGATTCATTGAGCGATTCTGATGAGGTTATGAGCGAGCCAAGGACAAAGTTATCTCTCCTCTGCCCAAAAGAAACACCAAGTTTATTAGCCTTCAAAGCAATAGACCTCTTTTTTAAAATCTAATCCTTGGTACTAGCCACTTCATATACTACATGCGTTGGCTGGCAGAATACATAACGTCGAAGGGATGCGGGGGGGGGGGGGAGAAAAATGGAAAGAGGAAAAATCCATTACACTGCTGCCTTGACTCATTGAGCCTATTGTAATTCATCCTGAAGCTTGTTCAACTCGAAATGGCCCTATTTACAGACTTCCATTACAACAATAAGAGGAAAAAGAGAGAGAGAGGGCAGCTGTGTGAGTGTGTGTGTGTCTGTGTGTGTGTGTGGATCGTGTCCAGGGTGTGTAATTGAATGACTGGGACTCCTCCATCCTTCATTATTCCACCTGAACCAGAGAGGAGGAGGAGGAGGAGGAGGAGGAATCTTACATGGGATGGGATGGGATGGATGGACAGAAATAATGGCATGTTTCCAATCAGTATCCTAACCTAGCAACTTGTAGTTATGCTTTTGTAGCAGCTGTTACACAAAAGCCACTACTATCAGTAGGTCCTAACAGTCCTTCATGCTTGTTGACAAACAATAGATTTATTTTCAGTTGTGGAGCTGGTATGGTAGAGTTTTGCTTCAATTGTACACTCCTGCATGGAGTCTCTTCTATAATGATTCCCCTTGTCAACCTTTACCCCGTAGGTCACAATTACTGTGCGCTGTCCACTCTCGGTACATTCACATCTGGTTGATATATTTTTTCTGTGGCCTGGGTGGAAGGTTCCTTCAGGAGAGAGTGAGGAAGTTGAGTATGAAGTGTAAGTGCTTTGTTTTTTTTCCCAGGCTCATACTTGTATTCCTTCTGATTGGCTTTTGCTTTTTTCTTCAGGTTATAGCCTAGTGCTAAGGTGAACAAACATGATCCTACTGTCTGGGACTAGTTGTTTTTCTACTATTCATGTTATAGTCATATTGGATACGATTACCTGTCTTTTCTTTGATTGTCTTGATGTGTAAAAATCTTCTTGACCGAGCTCTCCATTGGACAAAACATGTCAATGAAACCTTGTTTGGCATTCCTTTAGTAAAACGTCTTGTTACCTATCAGCAGACATGCACCTGGACCCATTTATTTGCAGTAAGCTAATAGCTGTAGGACGTTTTATGGGCCTAGCTTATTTATCAGTCTAGTTTAGATTCATGCCAGTCTTGTAAAGCCAGATGTATGGTTGCACCATTTTCATCGTGCTACAAGAAGACAAAAAATGCTCTGCCTTGTTTGTATTGCTTGTATCATGTTGGGCTTTGCAAAGTACAGAAACATTTTTCATTTGTGAATCTCAGTGTTTATGTATTGTGTTATTAAATTGAAGCAATAACATTTAGAATGTCTTGTGTTTAAATTTGAATTGACAAAAAAGTTTGTCTTTTATAACAGCAGTCGGTATTTGCGGCAAAAATGTGATCATGGCGCCTCTAGTGGAATAATAATAATATTAATAATAATAGATTTAATTTGTTAGTGCTTTTACAGGTGCTCAAAGACGCTTTACAGATAATAGTGAAGAAAAAAAAAAGAGAAGAAAGGAACAACAAATAAATATATAGTTAAAGTCAAATAATACAAAAACAATCACACATGAAAAGCCAGATTGAAGAGGTGAGTTTTTGTGAGTTTTTTGAAGGTGGTGAGGTCGGTGCAGTCTCGGATGGGTTGTGGGAGTGAGTTCCAGAGGGAGGGGGCAGCGACGGAGAAGGCTCTGTCCCCCCAGGTCCGGTGATTGGTGCGGGTGGGGATGGATAGGAGGTTGGCTTCTGATGAGCGGAGGCAGCGGGAAGGGGTGTGGTGGTGCAGCAGGTCTGTGAGGTAGGGGGGGGCCTGGTTGTTGAGGGCTTTGTAAGTAATGAGGAGGACTTTGAAGTGGATTCTTTGACGGACGGGGAGCCAGTGGAGATTCTGAAGGATGGGAGTGATGTGGTCTCGGGAGCGGGTGTGGGTGAGGAGGCGGGCAGCAGAGTTCTGGATATGTTGGAGTTTATTGAGGAGGTTGGATGGTATGCCATAGAGGATGCTATTGCAGTAGTCGAGTCGTGAAGTGATGAATGCATGAATCAGGATTTCAGCAGCAGAGGAGGAGAGTGATGGGCGGAGACGGGCAATGTTTTTGAGGTGGAAAAAGGCGGTCCTGGTGATGTGATTTATGTGGTGGTTGAATTTGAGCTGACTGTCGAAAATGACTCCGAGGTTGCGGATGTGAGGGGGGGGAGATAGAGTGTGGCTGTCAATGGTGAAGTTGAAATTCTGGATGTCTTTGATACGGGATGGGGGGCCGATGATGATGATGTCTGATTTGGCACTGTTCAGTTGGAGATAGTTTGTTTGCATCCATGCTTTTATTTCTGAGAGACAGTTGGTGAGAGTGGAGTGTGTTGTGGGGGTGATGGTTTTTGTTGAGATATAAAGTTGGATGTCATCGGCGTAGCAGTGAAATTGAAGGTTGTGGCGACGAATTATTTTGCCAAGGGGGAGCATGTAAAGGATGAAGAGGGGGGGGCCAAGCACCGAACCCTGGGGGACGCCTTGGGACAGAGGAGCAGTGGAGGAGGTGCAGTTGTTGATGTTGATAAACTGATGTCTGTCGGTGAGGTAGGATTTCAGCCAGGAGAGTGCAGTGTCAGTGATGTTGAGTGATGATTCAAGGAGGGACAGCAGGATGGTGTGGTTGATGGTGTCGAATGCTGCGGTGAGGTCGAGGAGGATGAGGATGTTCAGGTTGCCGGAGTCAGTAATAGGCAATAGGCTCCATTGGTACAACATAACCCCTTAAAAGAGAAGCATAAATCTGGCTATAGTCAAATGAAGTTGGATCATCTGCCATTCAATTTTCAAGTATGGGAATTGGATGGAAACAAAAAATGTCATTTAAGAACTATGCTGTCAGTGAATTGGCCCGTAGCATAGGAAGACAAGTAGACATAATTAAAGTGTCACGGCAGGCTGATTATGCAACAGTTTGCTGACGAGACCGCTACACCATTTGTGATGGAAGGCAAACGGGGCCTGTGTGTATGGATTCACACACATGCCTGCAAATGCTTAAACACATACTGACAGAGATACAGCCAAACTTATGAGGGGGAAATGACTTATCACTCCTCATCTATTTCATCACTGGGATACATTCAGGCTCATCTCATCACATTCACACCAGCATGTGGACACAACTCACTCCCGGGCACAGTCTCGTTTCACACAGACACTTGTTTGCCCCCGGACACAGAGCATCCTCCACTGTCTGTTTATGAACTCATCTGTTTGCTGCAGACAGGCTGGGGATGAGGACATTTATAGTGTGTTGGGCCACCTATTCAACATAATTAATCTACTGTCTAATTTGCCCTCAGCGTTCCCAACGCATCTTGTCCTCTTGTACAGGCCTTCCATAACATATTATAAAACTGTCCACCAATCACACAGACATCTGATTCATTTGCAACCTCTCAGGAGGTTTTGAGTGGTGATTTTTTTTAACCTATAAACACACTAAGTTATCGGATGTTGTTTGGTTCAACATTTTCTGAAGCTGACAATGAACTGTAGCAGACAATAACCATCTCAATGTGTCTACAGAGTATACTGAAATAATTGAACAGGAGCCAGACACATTTTCTTAGCTTGTTTCTGTGCAAGCTCACGCACAGGAAGTTACATGTGGACGTGTATTTGTGTGTGTAAGGTTTGTGTGACTCCAACCACAGAAACCTTCACTTTTCACCCTGATGAGAGCCAGGAATCAATAATGCATCAGCCAACAAATGGGTGACTGTTCCTCCTATCATTTGTTGCCTCTCCTCATCATTTCCCCAGCCAACGTATTAGAAAACAAAGGGGAAGCGGGGAGACAGAATGAAGGAGGAGAGAAATAAAGAGAGTGGATGAGTTCTCCAAGGCTACTTCTTCAGAGGCTCAAATCGAAATCGAGTTTCACTCTTTATTTTTGAAATCAGTATTAGTGGTGGGAGAATGGAATGAATCATTATTCATTGTGAATGTGGTTTTGAATATCTTACTGCTATTTAATTTGTGCAGTTATACAGCTTTCCCTTTGAATATTTTCACGAGCAATATGTCAGCAGTGGCATTGCCTTATTTATTTTATTGATGCTTAAAAATCATTCATGTTGGGTACAACGATAGAAGGACACTTACATGGAAAAGTTATGACATTTTAGAAGGATCTAGCACTGCCTACTGTGGGAAATGGCTTTGCTGTTAAGAACAGGTGTCTCACGAGGATGGTAAAGTCACACATCCATGACGTCAAACACTAGCTACCCCTCAGGAAATCATGGTATACATTCAAACATGCCATACACCCACATGCAGGAAGTTTAGCCCTTTGCAGTAACATAGGCCGAGTATAAAGGAATTTGAAGGTAGGTATCGAGGTATCATCCACAGCCAACTCTCTGACAGCTCTACAATCCTCACTCCGTCTTTATGATATGATGTCCTACAATAGGAATGCCACAACATTTCTTAACATTTATTCCGTGTAGCTTCATAGAAGATGGGGATGTCCCGATTTCAATCTCAAAGAGCTGTATCTTGGTGTTCAAGGCATTTTTTTACTTTCTCTATATTGAGACTATATAATGCAATCCTTTCTTTTACATCAGCCTACTTAATAACCCTGTCCCACATTGACAACAAGAATAAATGAAAAAAAACCACTTAGAAATGCATAGATTGCAATTTTCTTGATCCATTCCAATTTTTTGGTGTGCAAACATCTCCTTCAAACCACTCAAGTTCCTCAAAACATTGTAAATTAGGATTGCACTTGAACACAACTGTCTAATACTAATTTTGACTGAATTTAACACATCATGATGTTTCTCCATGCAACCTCTGTTAACAGCAGCTGTTAGCTCTGTTATTTAGCAGAGCTTTGCTTGGGAGCGACCCAGTGCTCCCGAGCAGACAACCGGGTCAACGTGATTACTTTGAGCAGCATGCAGAGGAATTAATTGCAACACGTTAAGTGGCTGATTAAGTTTGTTGTTCCACATGCTTTAAGGCTGTTCCTCCACGGCTTCTTTTGGATTTGCGGTCGTCACAAATTGCATCCTTGCATGGAGTTTTTTATGTCTTTCTTTCAAAAGCTCTGAAGATCTTCCACATCAACATGCATGTTGTGTATCTGACTGTGACCTTACTGTCTTTACTGCAATCATGCGGCATGTGTGTAAATTAGAAAATCCTAACTATGAGTCTGTAATTAATTTGTAAAGCCTGTGTGGTTCCCCTTAAAGTTGTGAAACATTTTACTTAAACAAATTATATTTGAGTTAGGATTTAAAAATAAAATTGAGTCTTGAGCTGTAGCACTTCATTTCATGTTTTCCCCCCTTTAATTAGTATAACTATAATTAGATATGATTGATACCACCCTGCTATTTAAAACGAATATGGGAAGTGCTGCATATAAGCTGTTACCACTTGCTGTGCTAATAAGCACTTCTTCACATTTTCTTAAATGCAACTCAAAAGCCAAAATTGATGAATGCATCAATTTTGAAGATGCTTTTCTAATTGTTGTGTTGGTACCTGTCCTCACTGTGCAGCACCTTTAGCGACAGGCTGCTGCACCCCACCTGTCACACGGAGAGATACCGCAGGTCCTTCCTTCCTGCAGCGGTCAGATTTTACAACCAGCACTGCCCCTAGTAGACCCTCCTACACACACACCACAATACAGACTATAACACCCATTGCTTTTAAATACAAACCAACTTTGTGCAATATGTACGGAGCCCCCCTGGTGACATTGCTGAGAAAAATATTAATACGTGGCCACGTATTAATAATGCGTTGCCACAAATTAGTTATTATGTTCCCACGCATTAGTAATTTGTGGGAACACGATAATGATTACGCAATAACTAAATCCAGATAGTCTATAGAAACTGATGACTGAGTGACAACACTACAGATGTAGCACCTAATTTCAGACAGTTTGAAATGCGAGGGCCGTGGCCGGCACAGGGTCTGCCCTCGCTCAAAGGAAAACCTCCAGGGTGACTTGACACCGCCCCCTTGATAAATAAATGTAATTATAATGAAGCCAGCTGCAATGGATCATGGACTCTGATATAGTACAGTAGATTTATGTCTGGTAGGCTACTACTGTATGGCGGATCTTTGCTAAGATCCATATGTCACGGATAGGATCATACTATGTGCTAAATAAGAGACATGTAATCATTTAGGCTACAAAACATCACCATGTTTTTATTTAACAAAATAATGTTGGTTAGTCCAGAGCTACTGTACAAAAAACCTCAGGAAGCCCGCCGGCTCCAAAAACGAACGGGAGGAAATGCTCTCGATTTTTAATTCTTATTTAATCATCATCTTCACCACGATCCTTTATGTTTATGTTCGCCAAATTTACATGAAAGCACTGACAAATATGAATATACTGTAGTCAACTTCATTAAAACGTTATTAACGTGCCTAAACTCAATAATTCACAAAAAATATTTATATTTTAATGGAGCCTCGTCGGCAGATCACGATCCCGACGCGTAGCGGAGGGATCCTCATCTGGATGAAGGGTGTTATTTTGCCCATAAGGAACAAGTCGCTGCAAATTATCCCGCTTATTACATGGCCACATTCTCAACAAAGTAACGACATGACTCCCAATAT
>NW_011369945.1:11239935-11241273 GCF_000735185.1 Notothenia coriiceps | reverse complement strand
GTCCCACAGAGGGGAAATTTGCAGCGTTACAGCAGGAAAGAGCCACAGACAGCTTAGTGTTGCATATCTTACATGCGTTAAAAAAAGTACTAAGTTATAATATAATAAACAATATGCTAAAAAAAGATAAAAACTAAAAAAGTTACATAATTTTCAAAAATACAGATCAAAAACAAATCAAATCTACAAATCAAATCCTGTAGCAGTTCTTAGGATTTAGCAGCCCGGTGTATATTACAGTTATTAAAGATGGCATATGTATATAAAATATATAAAGTATATATTGCACATAGTTTGACGGTATTTAACAGCAAGTTACACAATTTACAAAATACAAGATACGTACCTTGTAACAGTAACAAGGGTTTAGCAGCCAGGTATAAATTACACAGTTATTAACGGCATATATATATATTGCACATATAGTACATATTTACGGAGCCCCCCTGGTGACATTGGTGAGAAAAATATTAATACGTGGCCACGTATTAATAATGCGTGGCCACAAATTAGTTANGCCTGAATTACATAACATTTTATACCTAAAAACATAAAAGCCACAATAAAGGGTTGAAAGCAATACGGGAGGTAAAAATGACTAGAATAATTGTGATTTATTTATTGTGGCTTTTATGTTTTTAGGTATAAAATGTTATGTAATTCAGGCTCACCCTTCTCTAAAAGCCTTCAACAATGACAATATTCATTGTAATTTAATAAATCCTTCCAACACACATTGTAAAAAATAGCCTACTGTAAGTTAAGATATCATTTCAATATGTACATCTTCTGATGTAACAACAATAACATTATAAATAGTAACATAGCTGAACATGGTATTGCACATTTAGCTTTGAGTGTTACTGACCTGAGATGTTTTTATTACATGAATTAAGGTGACTGAGGCTTTTTAACATAAAGGGATGCAAACTCATCAGGTATGAAAAAGGTGACAAGGATCCGAGCTCCCGGCTCCCCCACCCCACGGAATAATAGAGGATTTCAGCAGTCAGAACAACTAAAGCAGCAGTGTTAATAATAACGGAAACGCCAAAGAGTCACATCTAATAGAAATATATAAAAGCATTTATTTTAAATTGTGGAGCAGTCAATTTATAATTTTGGCAGCACTGTTGAGCATTTTGAAAATGTATTTTCATGCCTCTGTGCAAGGCTTAAGTCTTTTTATTTTTATCGCCACATGGTGTAAAGTAACTAAGTTCATAAACTAAAAAAGTACTATACTTGGGCACAATTTTGAGATACTTGTACTTTATTTAAGTATTTCAATGTTTTGCTACTTTGTTCTTCTACTCCACTACAGTTCAGAGGTACATG
>NW_011369945.1:11237307-11239901 GCF_000735185.1 Notothenia coriiceps | reverse complement strand
ACTCAGATAAAGCAAACAAAACATTGATGTAATGATATAAATAAAATGTAATAAAATGTATATTAAATGTCAATCATCCCATGAGTAGGTCTGAATGAGTAACTCATGTTGAGCACCTTGCACTGTCTCTACTTCATCCATATCCCTCTGTGGGGGTCAGATAGACTTATATTTTTCACTCCTCCATCGTGCTTTCCCTCTCTCTTGATCTTTCTCCCTTTTGTGCAGTTCAGATGCTGCTGCCAGTTGTTGAGTCTGATGCTTTAACATATCAAAGGTGCTGTGCAGGAAGAAAGCTCCTCATTATGTCAACGACCACCATCAAGCAACTGTACATCTGTAGTGGATGGGAGGGCGATAGAGTCAACACAGTGAAGTTGAATAACAGATTTTGAAAATAGGACGAATCACTTTTGATCATAGTGTGTCCAAAGAACAACTTTTTCACTGTTTTTGAATTGTGCTGGAAAAAGATTTAGGAGAACTTTAGGATCTCCTACAACCTTGACAACCGCACTTTGTTTCTTTACCCTTTTCTTGTTTATTTTCAGTCCGTCCACTTTTTTCGCCCACATCTTGCGATGGCTTGAAACACGACTTGAACTTTCTTTGTGTTTCTTGTGAGTTTTTCTCCCTGCCTCTCTGTTCTTTTGTGCTATCTCCGTTTGTGCTGGGATTCATTAGCAGTGCTCGGCATGAATTTCAAAACTCATTTTTCTGCACTTTTGAAAACTGAGGAAAAGCAGCAAATAACTTATGTCTATATATAATTACAATAATTTTGCACACTGACAAACGTATTTGTTCATGCACGACACACTCAAAGATGCACATTGACATGAATTAACTCATTTTTAAACAATCCTTTGGTAGGATAATTACATTTGGCATGGTATAAGTATTTTCACCCTGACTAACTCAAGTGTCTAATTGAAGCCATGCATGTTATTGTAATTTGTTTATGGTCACATTACATTCATGGTCTGAAATTGTGTAAAGGGTATATGTGTGTACGCTGGGTAGGTAGCACAGGGCAGTCACGTAGCATTTTAAATTACACCGTGACTCACAAAGTCACACTGTGCAATGTGAGCAATCTGCACACTTACAGTTAGGGGTGGGTACCGAGCCCCGGTATTAAACGGGCCCCGGGGCTGAATTATTAAAGACCGTGGTACCGTTAAGCCCCAACGTTATCGGTCTTTTTATCGGTACTGGAGACATGTAAAAAAAATTTCATATGTATTATTGCTACACAAACATTATATTGCAGTTTTAGTGTCGCCAACTTGGTTGAAGTGACGTGCCTTTGTGACGTGCAACAGCATTAACATGAACCTTTCTGTTGGTCAACGGAGGGAAACTCTGAGGTATAAACATAAGGATAACGGTTAATAGAGGAAGGAAGGCAAGCGCTAGTATTACAATTCAGCTGTTTATCATATAAATGAAGGGTTGTGTTCAACAGATCTGTCACCATTTCCTCGCCAATGCCAGGCATTCACATGATTCCACTATGTGTCTCGTGCAAGTCTGCCTGCATCTATTTGCTCTGCTAACGTCCCTTGATTCATTTCATCACCTCTGACATGCTCTGTGAGAGGGAAAAGGTATTTTTCTTGCATTAATTCCTGCTCCTGAAAACACCATTTCATTTCACTTAGATATTTAACTGATTAGGAGCCAGCACAAGTTGAGTGTTTGCATTTATAGAGCATTCTACAACATTCCAATCTCATTTTAAAGCTGATGATGGGTGTTGACAAGGCAAAAAGACAACAGTTTCACTGCCGAGTTTATTTTCTTGTATAAAGAGGGCTTAAATCCAGCACCTACATCACACCGATTTGTGTTAACACAGAGTACAGTACGTTCCCGTGAAACCAGGTTACCTTTAAAGGCTGGTTGCTGTCCAGAATCTATATGCTCAACAAATATGAGTGAGATCTCCTTGGTGAAATGTATTGTACAGACATTTCTGACCCACAATGGCCGTGCCCAGCACAATCATTGGTACATTTTCCACCATTTATCTGGGTATGGGTTTCAGAAGAGCATGCTTAGCAAAGTACTCTATATGTCCTTCTCGACAGTTTCATCCACTATTGCTTCCTGTAAGATCCCAGAACATTTACAGGCTAGATATTTCCTCCAATCCTACTCTTTTATTCTTCCACACTTCCAAGATCCCGTCCCTGGCCCTACAAAATATAAATCTTCATGGAAAATTTGAATCCTGACCTGTGAAGAACCTTTCCCAACCTGAGGTGAATGAATAACTATCAAAAAATAGAGTAGACCTAAACGAAATATAAGTCAAAGCAGAACAGGCTAGAGCAGGGATTTTCAAAGTGTGGGAAGGTGAGCCTCCCCTCAGAGAACATAAGAACAGCCGTGCCCCCCCTCCCAATTATTATTGCTATTATTATTGTTGCTATAATGCAGGGGTATTATTATCCAGTGGAAAGCCCTTACCTACTGGCCTAGTAAATCAAAGTGGTTACTTGTCTTTGGCTGGTAAAGTGTAGTTTTACACCCCGTCTTATTTTAACTTTCTCAGGACTTAAAACAGTTTTTTGGAAAAAAATATATTT
>NW_011369945.1:11229026-11237284 GCF_000735185.1 Notothenia coriiceps | reverse complement strand
CCCCCCCCAGACAAAGAAAAAAAAAATATTTACACACGTAAGGTCATTATCTTAACAGTTTGTTATGCTCATCGAGTCATGAGCAGAGCATCAAGTTGGCATGCCTATAACAGCTGAATGCGGCAATTACCATGTTGTTCAGCAAAACGCCTCACAAACGTATTAAGATCTAACGCTTTAGTGCGTTTTGATTCAATGCTGAGTACAGCCAAACTTGACAGTCTCTTCTCTGTCATTGTAGACCGCAAATACCTAATTTCTTCAGTACTTGGGTCAGAATGCTTCTCGTTTTGCGCCGTCCCGTTCAAATGAAATCGCCGGCAATCATATTTCCACGCTCGTGCCAGGGGGGGTTACAAGACTTGCGTCTTGTGCTGTATTCACTTGCACTCGGACATTAGGGATTATCTCTCATAAATTTCCGATGAGCCACAACTTTTATTTCAAAACAAAGCTTCCAACTGGGGTGGCAATAGGCGCGTTCACACCAAGTACTTTTCCCACAAAGGTTCCTGAGAAATAGGATTTAGTTGCGTTCACACCAAAAAGTCCCAGGAACTAAATTATTTATAGAGAACCTTTTTTACCCCCTTTTCAGTCCCTGCTAGAGAGCAGGGACTTTCATGGGAGAAAAAGGTTCCTGTGTCTGATTGGCTGGGAGGAATGCAAACCACGCCCCGTCAAACTCCCAAAAATTTTGTGAAGCCTCCATTTTATTATCCTCGCATCGCATTATTAGCATTAGCATTAGCCCAGCGCAGAAATGCGGAGAGACTAACTTATGACAACTCAAAATAAAACATGGGAGCGGTGGAGATGAGGAGGTGTCGGCGTTCTGGGCGTTTACTCGGAAGGCTTCAGTAGAAGCTGCTGGGAGTCCCAGCAGCTTCTACTGAAGCCAGTCCCTAACTGCGGGGACTTCCGGCCGGGGATTTTGGGCGGCAGTATACGCCGTGAAGTTGTTTGCGGCCTGCCAGTAAATCCAAAGAAGAAGAATGACGTCAGCGGCTTCATTTGCCTAATCCACCCCCAGGAATTAATTTCCGGTGTGAACGCGATCTGTACTTAGTTCATGAGAACTAAAGAGTTCTCAGGAACCTTTGTGGGAAAAGTACTTGGTGTGAACGCGCCTAAGGCTATTGTTAGGGTGGCAGTTGCCACCCCATGCCACCCGGTAGATCTGCCCCTGCTTGACCGGTACTTGCTTTTGATCAAAGTCAATGCGGAAAACCCGCACTCACACAGGTAGGCGGAGTTGAAGGGAGTGAGCACTTTTACAGCCTTTTGGCGAGGTGGGGGAACTCGGTCTCCACAGACAGTCAAAAGTGTGAAAGTGACGTTTTCTGCCAGACGCTGTCTCCTCTCTCACTTTAGGTAACTTCACTAAAAATCGATCCATGTTGCCGCTCACATAAAGTGAGCTGAAGTTAACTAGCTGAAATTCACGTTATTTTTTTCTCACGCTGCTCCTCCCCTGAAGCTCTCTGGCCCCCCCACTTTGAAAGCCGCTGGGCTAGAGGATCATTAGAGCGTATCTAAAATGTATTCATCCTTAACACACATCACAGCAGTCCATCAATAACCCTGATTTGTTTTAATTAGAAGAATTTCAGAAATTACACAGACCCCGTGTCGAGACAGCACATAAATTACCACCTAAACATTTTTTAAAGCCACAAAGTTTTCCCTGATGATGCTGAACTTGCTTCCTTACATCGGTCCTAGACCAGAGTCGTTGGTATCAGCTAAGATGCAGACGGACATAAATAGCCTGATCAATAGCTATCCGCCATTGTATTGCTTGGCAGGCAGAAACAAAGGTTGGTGGAATAACAAGTTTCATTGTTTGAGTGTGCATATAGGCCCGCCAGTGTCCCTCCACACGACTTGAAGCATCAAATATCCCTAAAAGAATCAAGTTTGGCGTCCCTCTGATATTCCTGCTCGGGGAACCAGCTCCAGTCCCAGCTCGTGAACTGACAGATTTTTTGTTCTATTCCAATCCTTTGCAGCAAACCTCATCCTCCCTGCTCATCCCGTTCATGTCTTTAGTCTTTTGTCTGGATGAACTGCTCCAACGAACCCTTTGTCCACACCGCACCCTGTGACTTTAGAGGCTTAACAATTACAAATCATCCTGAAAGGGCCAAAAAGGGGATATTATGGATGATGGATGAAAGAGGAGTTTCCTTTAAACTTCACTAGGGCAAGGAAAGAGGGATTAGTAACAAGGGATGCTAATGATGCACGGCAGGGAAGAGCGTGCACTGTGATAGGTGACCTCTACAGTACATGATTATGGGTGAGATTATATTAATCCTGCCCTTTAGCACAACTTTCAGGTATTTAAAAGGGGACATATCACACTCTCGCAGCAGGATTGCAGCAAATGTTGCTCCCTGGGTTTGATGGAAGCTGTACATGTGTACTCACAAATGTGTATGCTGAGACACACAACATTTCTAAACCTCAACACACCCCCACCAACTTCCTGCTCCCTTCAGATGGATCAACTCCTAACTCCAAAAAGAGTTATATTTGGTGTTTTTGCTGTCGTCTGAATACAAAGTGAAGTGATTACATGGAGACCTCCCACTGCTTTCAGCAAACTGCTACTGCCGTAACTCACACTGGCGTGGAGGTTTGGCACCCGCTTTACACGGGTATAGTGCCCCCCCCCCTGCTCTCATTAGCATACAGGCCATGTCTCACTGACTGCCAACCTTTAGGCAGTGATTCCATCTTGTCGTGATACGCAGTGAGGGAGTGCAGTAAAACTGCCATGCTGCCAGGCTCTGACGGCTACAAAATTGCAGGAAGGCTGTGAAAGGGTAAAAGGGATAAAAAATAAATAAAAAAATTACAACTTGCCTGGCAGAATGTCAAGAAAGAAAGGGGACTGAACTCGCAGAGGAGCTACTCCACTTTATTTCCCTCTGTTGGTGTTGGGAGTTATTGATGTAATTGACCAGCCTAAGGACAAGGGGAAAATCTATAGGGGAGGAAGATTTTCTTTTTGTCCAAAATGGAGGCATCAGTGAAGGCAGCCAAGTTTCACTCATGTGTCGTAGGTCATCTTATTGATTGTAAGTTAACGGTAATTGAACGAGACTGCACTCTGTTGTTAAGAAGAGACATGGCCTCCAGGTCTTTGGCCCGCTCTTCCCACAGATAGTCCTGCTCTGCTGGTTTATAACCATCAAGGCTACACACATCTGAACTTGTTTCTATCCACAGTGGTCCTAATTACCTTCCTCTCTCTTTCATTTCTCTTTGAACCTTTTTTCATAATTTTCTCTTTCAAGAACAAACCATTTTTAGCAAACTTATATCCGGCAACTCCTATTTGAAGTCTTTAACCCTGCCTAAAGGTAGGCTGTTACGTTAAAAAAACATGTTTTCTAGTCTGCAAAGCCTTCATCATCAAGAACACTTTCAACCTGCAAAGCTACACCTCCACTAATTATGTGACCACATGTTGTGAAGAAGAAAAAAATCAGTGGCCCTCAAATGTTCAACTTTTTAAAAATCTTAGATCGTTTGCATACTTTTGGATCAGTTAATTGCTATAGCCTTCAAAAGACATGGAACTAATACAAAACTAAATCCACAATCGTTCATCTTTTTAAACACTTACTACCCTACGTTATCTCCTGTGTTAAGCATTATCTTTGATCTACCCTCTTCACTCTTCTCAGGAAAGTACATTTTAAGGGTAAATAGCGAGTTCCCCTAAAGTATTTTCCTGCATGATTTTTGTTTTGTTTTGTTTTTGTTGAATAACATGAATGAGGCATGTTATCTAAACGTCCAGTGAAACTTTGGCTCCATTGAAGAGAAGAAAAATATTATATAGTTTAGATTTTCCATGGTTTGACTGGTGCCCTTTTAATTATGCCATCTAGTTGAACTGGCAACCTCTTTAGATTATGACATTTACCCTGACCATAGGAGACTTATCACTGGCAAGTCTCCACAATTCTCAGACCTCCGCAAAGGCCAAATGCCCTTTTGCCGCACTATAGTATGCAAGGATATAGTGTGCAGAGTAATTGCGTTATGGGCAGGTTTAAAGCCATACAGTATGCTGGCAAAAACAGCTCATACTGATAGTTCCACCAAAGTAAACAATAATGTTTGTACAGTATGTGCCTCGGGCATCCCTATATTACACAAGCTTGGAATAGCCTTAAAAATAAACAATTACCTAACTCTGCATGGCCCAAAAGATAAAACTGGCTGGTGAACAACCCTAATGGGATGTTGTGTGTGTTTGTAAAGCAGGCACAAACATTTTACAGCCTTTGCTCCCCCTCCCCTCTTTCAAATTAGTTCAGGAAAAAGCCTGAGTGCTACATTTATGATTATGTGGAGATAATGTTGATTTTGGGATCAAAACCTGTGATGTATGACATTAGGCCATCCCACAGCAGAGAAAACAAGGGCATTTCCCTCAGTGTGCATGTACCATACTGTAGTGAGTCTTCCAATATGTCCTGATAGTACAGAACTTCCTATTGGCCAAGTGTAATGTATTGGTTTCAACTTTTTCTTCAGCTTTCTGCGGTCTTGACATAGATTATCAAAATGTGCTTTGAATTGTGCCAAACTTTGATCAGCCGCCATGCCAAATTACCAACTATAAAGTGATAGGGTTTGGCCTCGTTTAACTAACCGATAAAAAGGCAGCTTCATTCGGATCCCAATCCCTCTGTCAAAAGTAATTCCTGCTCGCACTCCATCCCTGAATTTAGAAACGGGATGACTCACGACCTTCCTTCTGCCAAATAAAATCTGTGCACATGCACGCACGCACGCACGCACACACACACACACACACACACACACACACACACACACACACACACACACACACACACACACACACACACACACAGTAGCATGGACTGGCCTTTTTGAATTTGCATGTGCAGGGATGAAAGCCTGCAAAAAAAGCAATGTGAAATTCTATGTCCAGATCATAGCTATGTCATTATTAAGATCAACAATGAAAGATTGTGTTTGCAGAGCTCTACAACCGTGCTTTCTCAACTTTATAAAATGTTGAGAAAAGGGATTAAGTTTGGAAGTCTTGATAGCATTTCTGACTTGGGAAATTAATTTCTTTAGCAGTTTGGCTCTGTTTTTGGGGACACAGAGACACGTTTGTCATGGCCCATTGGCCTGGTCTAATTGAGTGGAAGGGAACATTCCATCTCTAAATTTGTCACTGCGGCCACCAAGGTTGGCACCGATGGATGGATCACTGAGCAGCGCCCCTGTCTCCCATATCAATTTCAGACCAAACCCTAAAAATACACACAATTATACAGAGGAGAGTGGCTAGTTTCAGTTTCTATACTTTCTGACCCAAAGGTGTAACCTGGATGAGTTGGTGTCTAATATAGAATGTCCTGGCGGGATGTAACACATACTTTACATCTAACATTCGGAATAATTCCAATTATAAGCTAACACATGAGTGAAGTCGTTAAAGCTTAAACAAGCAGTCAATTATCCTTCAACCCCTTTTCCCCCCAGTCCACCGCTATTAAAATCGACTAGGAGCCTTGGGATTCACACAAGAGCTCTGTCACTTCCTGATGGCCATGAGACTGTGAAAGCAGTACTTCCAAAAAAATAAAGCCCAATTATGTTAGCACCTCCAAGCACCAATAGATGCCCTATCCTCTCCTCTGTCAACTGTGACAGCCTTTCAAGGCTGTCAAATCCACCCTCTAATCAGCTAATAACACCAACAATTGGTAATTAGGCATCCCCAGAGTAAGCAATTAATTATCGGTTCACAACGTCCCTTCCCCTCGCTAATACTTTGGTAAAAAGACAGCCCGCTTGATGTTATGTTTAATAGTCATAAACTTTTATTGCCTCTCAAACATGAAGAGTCAATTATGTAGGCGAGTGAAGATGCCTGCTACAGGCCCTGCTGGGGAGAGAGGTTGATTAAGGGTGTTAAAGGCCCTGCAGCTTTAAAGGGAAGGTTGGAAAGTAAATAAATGGAGATAGAGATGATTAAGCATGGTGGAAAACAGCAAGCTTTATTTTCTCTCCCTTTGACTCTGTCTTTCATCTCCTTTCCCTTTCTATCTTTCCTTTTCGCCCTCTGATTGCTCATTGCTCTTCTCGCATTATCTGCAGAGAGGCTTTTCTCATTATACTATTTTTTGTTTCTTCCCAATGATTGACCGCTGAAAATGTTCATCTGTCTAGGGTTAACTGGCTATTGCTAATGTTTAGGTTGATGGCTATATTAGATTAGAGCACTATTTACTACTACGAATGCCAGAGTGTGGATGGAAAATGTCCCAGAGGTTAATATATTTGTGACAACACGAGTGCTAACAAGTACACGTAGACTTTTACAGGTATAGAGACCTGTTGATGACGCTCTGATCACCCTAAAGAACCTCTAGCTATTTATTTCACACCTCCAGTGTGGTTCTTTTAGCCTTTCATTTGTGGCTATTTTTGCATTTGCACTGACTTAGGATGATTAAAAATGTCATATTGACTGATTTTGATTTATTCATTGGGTACATTTTGTGATCTTGCATCATCAGCGCATGGACCCAAGTGAGGAAATCTAATTCTGATGACTGACAGTAAGATATGCAGCACATAACAGTGACTTTTGTGTTTATTTTCCCTTCTGTGGTGTCACAAAAAGATCACTGAGAAAATATGAAATGATACTGAAACTGAACCTGTCATAGGGATGAGACAATGTAGGATTTTATTGTTGATTTATTGCAGTATGTTTTGGCAAAATAGTGATCTGACTTCAATCTGAGTAAACAAGACTTATTTTGCAGATAAAAGGCCCCCTGTTGTTAGGCACCCACGTTGCTCGCCTACATAGAAAGATTGAGCAGACAGCCTATTTACTAAGGATGTGCCTCACTGCATGTTGCAGGTTTGTTAGCTTCTTTATATCGATCTTTTGGGCCTACATGCCTCTTCCTTTACTTTTTAACTCTCAAAACATCTAAGCAATGAGTACAGGGTGATCTTTTCCACAAAACTTTTACTGAAGCATTTTGGTTTGCTTGAATTATTTTTTGAAAATAAATTGAACCAGTAAGAAAATGCATCAACTTTGTCAACTCTTTCAATCATTTGGTATACTGACTATAGGTTTGATTGTTAAGTCCACTCCAGAGTCATATTACCAGCAAACAGTCCTAATTTGCAAAAACAGGTAACGTAACAGGTAACGAAATGTAGTTATTTTGTCTAGCACGTTTCACTTCTAAATAATATGTAGTATACTAGTAGTATACTAACTATGTATCTAAACTAATAAACAAGCCTTGGTCCGTCTAGCACCACCAATTACATTCAGATTTATTTGCAGTACCACACACACACACACACACACACACACACACAATACTACGATAAGTAAACACGGTTTCGACGACCTATTTGACGAAATATGGCGAAGCAAAGATGAGGAACCCTGCTCATTGGAAGGCCCGAGGCTTCCTCTTCGACTTAACGACCTCACGTAACTCCCACCCTCAGTAGCAGATTATACGCTCGCCTATTGCGACCTTGACTCCATGTCGAGGTCCAAAAATCGACGACCCCGAGTGGTTAAGTCAGACGACGCCTGGTGAACAATACTAGAACTGAGTCTCAAAGACGGGGAGAATTTCAGTCCAAATGGTTTGGTACTGTAATCACTTTTCTGTCTTAACCTGAGCGTAATTCGGGTGCTATTCTGCTATAGTAGTACCAAAACAGTTACCAATTTTAGTCCTGTTAAAGGATCTTCCGTAAAAGGATAAATTGTAACCCCCTGTTTTGGGACTACTAATACAAATACAAAAACCAAAAAAAATTTACCTCATTCCATAAAGTAATTTACCCGGACTAGTCCGTCCGACGCCACACGACGTAACGGGGTGTTGGGTTTTCGGGGGGGTATGGTGTAATCCGACGCGACGCTGTCCACTACCTCCCTTCCCGACTTATTGAGTGACACTCGGTCCCGGTCTCGGTGTCGGTGTCGGGGTGTGTGGTGATTACCACGGATCCTCACGTCGTTGTGAAGTGTCGGGTCTCGTACCACCGCCGTTGTGTCTCAAAAACTGGGTATTGTGCCCTGTCCAGTCTCGCACACACCACCACACACACACACACCACACACACACACACACACCGACACACCACACACACACACACACGACTACGGACCACCACACACACACACACACCACCACCACCACACACAC
>NW_011369945.1:11227218-11228987 GCF_000735185.1 Notothenia coriiceps | reverse complement strand
TAGCTGTAAATAAGATCTGTGGAAAACTAACCTGTTTGAACGTTTTGTACAGCCGGATAATCTCCACATGTCTACCCTACTTTTATAATTTTCTAATCATAAATCTAATCTCCAGAAGCAAAATGCTAACGTTATGCTATAAAGGAACTACAGCAGGGTCGCTGCTTCAACGTCACGCCAACTTCAGATCCATATTCAAACACACAGATTCTAAATGGTACGAGTTGAAGCGTTTGTTTGAACAGTCTGCAGGAGGCAGGTCCTTGCTTTCAAGCAGAACAGAAACTAACTTAGAGGAGTGTTTACGTGTTCGGCGTAATGACGTACAACAACCTCCACGACTTCTGTAGTCCTATTCAGCCACTTGGTAACAACCATCGTTTTTCAGACACGTCAACTCTTCAGAAATCACCAGTGGGGTCACTGCTGATGGATTTAATGTCGTAGAACAAAACGTGATCCGTCCCTTCAATGTGTCTCACCCACAGACCTTATTTCAGATATTTTCCAAAACCCTACGGAGAGATTGCATTGCTTTTTGTCGAAGGAACCGGAAGTGGTAACATGCTAACGTACTTCCGGGTTTTAGGACGCGTCACTGTGGCACTCTATAACCATGTCCATATTGTGTAGTTAGCTTTTGGAGTTGGACCAGAAAAGCTTTGTCTTGTTCCATCTCCTGCCTCTCTTCTGTTTGGATGTATGTATATACTATATGGCCTTGTGCTTTAATCAGAAACACAGCTGCCAAAAGCCAACAGTCCACCAGCTTATACTGTACTGCTATATTTCAAAGTGTATTAAGATGATACAGTCTCTCTTCCTCTCGAAGCCCATATGGATCAGTTTAAACACACCAGGGTTTGGCCCACTTTCAGAATGTCACAGGACATTTATCTTTATTCCCTTCTTCCTCTCCATACCTTATAGAGAGATGGCTTTTACAGATGTGCTCTCTGAACACTCATCCCTTTCTCTCTGCCTCTCTTACATGGTTTTCTTCCTCGTGACTCACACTGTACATGCATGTGCACACTTATATAGCTCTCCATCTGGAAAAGATATCCATCCAATCAATGTATACAAGCATAGGAGGAGAGGAGAGGACTTTCTTCCTCTCTTTCCTTTCCTAATCAGAAATATATACGGGAGGGTAAATCAGCTAAAACCTATTTAAATGTACAAGACTGACTGATGCACGAGGATAACAAATGTACTATAGAACGCTATGCAGTGTAAGATAAATGAATAAAAGTAGCAATGGATGGATCGTTGCTTCAGCTTATCATTATGTTGTAAATCTTGAATGGCCTAATGTAATGGCTGCAGAATAATGACGCCATCTGGTTCCCTATAGTCTGCCTCCAGTTTGAAATCTGCCTTTCAAAATAAAAGCACTCCACATACACACTGAGAGAGAGTCTACTTTGATATGATGTGATAATGTAAAGCAGGTCTACTCCAGCACGGTAATGATCATTTTTAAAGAGGCCCTATTATGCTTTTGGGGGGGTTTCAATCTCCTGTAGTGTTTTATAGGTTTCAGTGCATGTGAATGGTCTACGAAGCCTGAAATCCCTGTGTTTCCTGACTGAAACGCCCCCATAGTGACATCACTATGTAACACTCGTGCTCCAACACATTGTATGTGATAGTCTAAGGGGCGGGACATCTCTAAGCTGGTTGACCAATCACAACAGAGCCGGCAAGCTAACCAATCAGAGCAGACTGGGCTCTGAGAACAATAAAGAGCTTTTTGAACATTAGAC
>NW_011369945.1:11215144-11227173 GCF_000735185.1 Notothenia coriiceps | reverse complement strand
TTTTTAAGGGAACAGAGTGTAAAACCTCATTCTAACCAGTTGACGAGTTCTTTCCGTTGTAGCGGTTACTAAAGAGCAAAAGAATTACTGGATAACCATCTCTTATCTATTTCTTTTGTCTTCTTTTGACATTTTGTAGAGGTGGGGGGGAGTACACGTAGTCGTCATTGAACTCAACAGATGACTTTGAATGGTAGGAAAAAAGGAAATTTTTTTATTGCCAACAGAGGTCAACCTTGTAAAACTAGTCAAGTACATGTTTGGTGAAGCTTATGGCATCCTGTACGGATAGCCCTCGCTAACACGATTTCACAGAACGCAGTTGCCTGTGCCAGCGTACCCTGGCGCGTTCCAGTGTAGCCGATCCTTGAAAGACAAAAGATTACGGAATGGACTATCTCTTATCATTTCTATTGTCTTCTTTGTTTGGGATATAAGAGGTTGTGAATAGTGCACAATTGTAGGTACACTCTCCTACCAGATAACGCTCAGAAGCCAGAAGATACGGTCTAATGTATTGCTGAATGTAAGTAAATAGACCGTGAAAAAAAAACTACCATAGCACGTTTGACCTATTTTAGGTTACTACATTTCGATAAATTGGTTTCTACTTTTAATGTACTTAAAGTGTTTACACAAAGTAAGTATTGGAGAATCGGGTTTGTTTTCTTCTGTTTCTTTACCTATTCTCTACCAGGTAAGCCATTAAGAAAACAGAAAGTCCTATGCGGATGTGACTTTGGGCCACATGCCGATGTGTCCTTGAGCAAGACACTTTAGCACAAATCGCTCCCGTAGGCATGTCTACGGTTTTGAAGTGTTTGTAAATCGCTTTGGATAAAAGCGTCAGTTAAATGACATGTAATAATGTAATGTGGAAGAAGACCCAGAAGACTCACAAATGACCATTTCCTCTCACACGGACGTTAAAGCATGATCAGTATTGGAGAATAAGGTTTGTTTTTCCCTGTTTCGAATACTTATTCTCCAACAGGTCGGTTACTTAGAAAACAGAAATGGTTGGCGGATGTGTCTCAGGTGGTCAACATGTCATAGAGTTTTTTTGTTTTTCAAAAGTAAAGTGAAATGTCACGTTTGTCGGTACATGTTCCTGTTTTCTATCTTACTCTTTGCGCTTTCTCTCACTATTTTCCAGATCTTACTCCCATCTTTGCTGGACCTCGATGCGTTCTGGAGACGTCTCGGTTGGCTGAGGTTTCTCCACTTTTTTCCTGTTAAAGGGTTTTGTGGAGTTTTTCCTTGTGCAACTTTTTAGATCAAAGAATAGACGGATTCCTTATTTAAACCTTAATGTTTAGCTTTGCCACTATTTAGTCCCCCCAAAATAGACTTGGGATCCTCCTTAACATCTATATGTTTAATTAACCATTTTATAAATGTTTTTTGTGTTGTACAATGATTGAAATACAATTCAAATATAAAATTCTAATTCTTTGTCTTTCTGTACTTCTAAATGTGTGTGTTCAGCTTTCAACACTATATACTGTATTTAACTTTTTAAGTCGGGAAACACAATTTGGTTGCCAATTAATTGAAACTACTGCTAAAAGTCTTGGAACTGGAGTTTATACATACCCCAAACTTGGCACTAGATGTCAGTATCTTACAGCACATTGTCAAGTTATTGCCTCAGAGCTTTACTCTTGCATAGATATGGAAATCACACATGCAGCCAGATTAAAAGGCTGCATGCTCTCAGCAGCATGTGCAGACATGCAGAGTTACAGAGTGAAATAAGCTGTGCTGTCTCAGGGATCTAACTGAAGACATGACACAGCAGCAGTGAGTGTTTAACGTAAGAGCTGAAAAATGGAAGAAGCGATATAGTCAGCAGAAACGGATATTTTTTATAATCGCTTTGTGTGACTTGTCGTTAACTGAGTATTAAAGGGAAACAGGGTTGAATTAACTGATAAAGGGATACAATGGAAGAGTATAAATGATTAAGAATATCCAGCTGGCCATGGATTCATAATGGTGATACTGATCTTGATAATTGAAAAAATAAAAATAAATACCATTATCACTTTTTTACACTAACACATGGCATGAACAAACAATAATTGACCTCTAACAAACATTTATTTGAATGTAATTTCTTGTTACTTTTTCACAATTATCCTAGGTTTATATATTAAGTAACGTGTAGGTGAAAAAAATGAAAAAGAAACGGAAGAAAACTCAATTCTAAGAATAGTTGCACTTATTATCTTTTATGTGTGCTCCTTACAATGTCTTTCGGTGAATACTTTGGAGGACTTATTTGTAGCCTTTTAGCCATTTTAGCCATTTAACGCACCTCTTTAATACAGTATGATTTCAGAGGTTTAGGACTCTACTTCTGCTGCAGTAATTCTGATTCAGCGAAAAGTGGTGGGTGTAACAAATCTCTCAATTTAACTTTAAACAAATAGTTTGGTATTTTTGTAATGTGCTGACAAGTGGGATCCCTATATGCTGGGACCATTACATTCCTGCCTGGCAACTTCAAGCTATAGAAAAGGGTCAACAAGCAACAACAAAGAAAGAATCATTCCTGAAAAACTTCAAATATTTGGGTAGTACGATTCATTTTTATTCTCTCTCATCAAAAAGGTGAATATTTGTATTTCCCACATGTAATGCAAGGTCACTTTTACTGCACAAGTAAGGTGACACACTCAACTGTGGTAGTACAGAACAGCTGTGTGTGAGAGCACTCAGACTTATGTAAACACTGCTATTGCGTAAGAGTTCCCTGAATACCGCAGACCAAAACAAGTCTAAGTTTACACCAGGAAATGCCATATCTTCCCTTCAAGAGATATTTCATAATATCTTTCAAATGGAAACAGGTTATAATGACCAACATTTAGATTTATGACCTTTTTACAACCTTTCCTGTAGTGTGTTATAGGATTTTGTCCATGTAAATGGTCTGCAAAGTCTAAAATCCCAAATTCCTCCATCTCTGAGTGGTTGACCAATCAGAACACAGACGACCAGATAACCAATCACAGCAGACTGGGCTCTACTTTCAGACAGAGGGTGAAAAGGTGCTGCAGCACAGGCAGAATGAGAACAATAAAGATATTTTTGATCATTAAAGCATTGAAACATTTTACAATAGAAGCTCAAAATATAAAAATAAACCTGAACATTAGGATGATACGGCCCCTTTAGGTGCTAAAAGACAATATAAAAAAATCAGTTATATGTAGAACATCTTTATTGCTTATTTTTTGTTAAACAAAAACAACAGTTACCACAAAACACTGTTCATATACAAGAATACAGGAGTATAAATATAGAATATCTGTACTAGGGGGTAGTATTTGAGCATTTCTCAACAAAAAAAACACAACAGACACACACTCAATAAATCATTCACTCTATTACCACCACCTCAGAGGGTGAGCAATACATTCAATCAATCATTCACACGTCCCAATGGAAGACAATTTGTGCTCAGTCTCTTCAGTTTAGTGCTCAGAGTACTGCTGCACTCCACGTTCCTACTCGACAACTATTTCTCCACAATAGTCTCTGCATCCTACATTTTAACTTGATATTTAGGAGCTACAGAGGGAACTCAAGGCAGAAAAAGACATTATCCAACATTTGAGACCTTTTTTGTCCCATTACGATCCTCACAGGCTCACTGTTGACATCTTGTAGTGGTGCCAACTGTAGTATATATACATCGATAAATGTTACCCACATTATCTGACACATAGCTATTAAGATGAAGACTGCAACATGATTATTGAGACGATTAACATCCATTAATATGCCACTGGAAAGAACATTTGCCATACTGTTGTACAACACACATTTCTATGTGGCACAACATAGATTTGTTCTTCTGTTAAATAGAAACAGAGCTAAAGATATCAATTTAATGGCAATAAGATGCATCCTCTTTGCAATAGAAAGCAATGAGGTTTATGGGAAATGCAGTATTTTGAATTCCAGCTCTACTAACACCAAAAGTGACCAATTGTCCTGTCCCTGATCTCATATGTTTAAGGTTCAAAATCTATTTGACAATGGTTCACTGACGTTAGAATACACTAGCACTTTTAATATGACACCATGAGATCAGACAATAGCCAAGTTGTCAGTTTTTTTAGCTTGGATTGAGCATTTTTATCCTGCCGTCTCCACATCTTCTGCTCGACAGTCCAGTTTGAGCCTTGAAGCTGCACTGAGTGAGTGTTCGAAATGTGACACACACGTTAGACACTGTTGAGTAGCAGAACAGAGCTGGGAGAGGACATTTCCGGGTTCATTAAATGTGGGTCCTGTTCCTCTGCAGTGTCACCTTCTTCTTGTTTTTGTGCTACAGTCAAAGTTAGCTTGTTCAAACCGGCTTCTAGCGTCGCCTCGGCTCCCTCTGCTCGTTCACCTGCAACACACACACAAACAAAGAGTATGTAATTGTGAACACGTGGATGTTAGAATAAACAATGATACACTTTTATCTTTGCTGTCTTAAACAGAAGAAACTTTGGAGTGAATCTTTCCTGGAAATCATCAAGTTAAAGGTGTTCAATATTGATATATATATTGCACCACACCCTAAATAAACCCAGGCTAACACTTCTAAGCGCCTTTCAATTCATAGTTCTTAAAAAATTGCTGAATGACTAAACAACAACAGCTGCTACATCTTCATTCATTCATATCATATAAACATTTCAATACATAGGACTTTTAAAAAAAACATTTTAGAAAGTATATCCTTGGCCAACTGAGCTCTGTCCAAAGTTACACCTCTACAGCTCTCTCATTAGCATGCACTACATTTCAACATATAGGATGAAGCATCACAAGTGAACACACATGTCACACACACTGATGCGATGAACACACACCTCTCTCCTGGTCGCAGTCTGGGGAGGAGGCTCCGCTGCACTGGCTGCGGGGGCCCAGGAGAGGCGAGGCATGCCCAGAACCCCACGCCGAGTCTGGGTCATTCGAGCTACAGGGGCTGGCCAAATCCAGTCCGTCGGGACAGGAGGCGGAGTGGACGGAGGAAGAGGGGGAAGAGGGGGAGGAGGAGGAGGAGGAGAGGAAGGAGCTGGGGTCGTTGTGTGGGGAGGATGTGTGTGAGCAGGGCCCATCCAGGGGTGTGGAGGTGGAGGTGGAGGGTTGGGAGGAGGATGAAGAAGGTGAAGCTCGGGGAGAGGAGGGGGAGTTAGCGCCGATCTCCTCCTCTGAGCTGCTACTGTGACTGCCTTCTTCTTCAATTGATACGGACGCCACTGAAACACACACACACACACACACACACACACACACACACACACACACACACACACACACACACACACACAGATATGAAACATTAGACATTCATGCAGACACACAGATTCACCAACAAAACATGTGGATGGATGACATGGATGCATATTAATTTCCAGGCGTCAGCCACACTCACTTGACAGACCGTCCGACTCCATCTTGAAGTTGGCGATGTCCTCGTGGCCCCCGTCCACCTCGGCGCCGACACCTTGCTCCCTGGTTCCAACGGCGAGGGAGCGTCGCTGGGCATGGATCTCCTCGGAGATGCTCTCCAGGCTGCGTAGCGCTGTACGGTAGTCGGATTTGGCAACGACAAGTTTGGCCTGACGCTCATCCACATGACCTTTGAATTGCTATGAGAAATAAAAAACAGGTTCTCAAGTTCAAAGTTCAAGGTTCTTTAATTGTCATACGAACATAGCTACAGATTAGTTATGTCGATGAAAATCTTAGGTCACAGGCTTCTCCAACAGTGCAACACAATAATACAGAAAAACAGTAAGTAACGTGCTTTCTGGAAAATATACTGTAAACACATGAGAAAATAGTTTACTAGGCTACTACACAGTTAGGGATAATGCATAGGTGTTCCTATAAATAAAATCTCTGAGCACAGGACACTAAATATCATGGTTTCTTCTTTTCAGAAGTTTGCTAAACAAATAAAGCTTTATTATTATTATTATGTATTGTATTTATTTGCATTGCATTTGATATCCAGGCAATCCAAAAATAACTGAAAGTAACCAGCTGAAATTACTTTTATATTTTGATATGAAATCCGAATATATCTGAAAAATGAATCAGAATACTTTCTCATATTTCGAGAAGAAGTTGAAGTAAACATGTGCAATAAAAGCAGTTGTAGCCACTGGGACATGTGTAGGCAGACCATGTTGGTTGGTTTAGCATGTTAGCATACATTGATAATAAACAGAGAACAAAATACAGCTGTCAAATGTAAGAGTTTACAAAAGTTATTGCAATTAATCCTCAGATGACAAAGTGACTTATGAACTGATAAACATTAGCATGGCCAAACAATTATAAATTACAGTGCTTTAAACAGATGTGTCTCAAGGTATCTTTAAATCTTTATGCATACATACCTCAAGCTGTAGATAATACTTGGCTTTCAGTTCAAAATACGGCCTACAGGGGGAGAAAAAGAAGAAAAGCTGAGAAAGAGAAAGTGTGCCAACTGTCACTGGAGGAGGAATAACACTCCTCTGTGAGCAGTCACATTCCTGGGCCCTGACACGCGGAGCACACCCAACACAACCGAGGCATGAAACATCTGGACTGCATCAGATGACATAAACGTAGCCCTGTTTTCTCCCAGAGAATCACACACACTCAGCGAGGCCCAAGCTAAGGGGGAAAAGACAAGGAGACATTCAGAGAGGAGGAGACAAAACGCACAGACCTGGATTTGTTGATGGAGCGTTTGAGTTTCTTCTCTAACTGCTTCATGTGTGTGATGCAGGAGTTGTAACTGGCTGCTGTTTTCTTGTGTTCAGCTTCACTGCGCGTTCTCTCCTGCTCGGCACCCATCACCTGAAACAATAAAGAGGCTTTTGATTTTAACTGTGGAAAATAGTGTTTGGTAATCAGACAAATTGGATTTAGCAGGGCTGTTCTTGTGGCAATTGATATGGTCATTTCTTACAGTTATGATGGTGTATTCACAGATTCTTGCAAAAGTGTATAGTGTTAGAATCATTCAACAGGTATATGCCCGTGCAAAGACGCAAAATTGCTTTCATTGGGACATACGTCTTGCTCAGTTTAATACCAAAATCTGTGATATTCTTATTTGCCATGTGCCCTTCTATGATTGACTTTGCTTGCACAAATATATTCCAGCAAATGCCGTTCATGGGGCTGATGGCCGCCTGTGTAAAAATGTTGACATATTTCCCAACCCAACTGGAAACCAAGAAAACAATGGACAATTCCAGTATAATTATATTGACTACTTATACTTTTTCTTAAATCTCTATATCAGTAGCAGTCTAAACCTCAGCTTCAACCACAAACTACTAGTTGGGCTGGAACCTTTTAGTATTCTTTGCATCATGTTCGTACCCTCTGTGTGGCATGGTTAAGCATTTCCTGCCAGGCGGAGTCAAACTGGCGGCTGTCCTCCTCCAGCAGCCTCTCCTCGGCCAGGGCGATGGTCTCCTTGGCGGCCCGCAGGAACTCCACCGCCCGCTGGAACTCTTGAGTGGCCTTCTGGGCTTCAACCTGGGCCTAGAGTTCAGAGAGAGAGATCAGATGTAATAAATATAGGAGGTAGACAGAAGTCTCCCGCTAAAATGTCCTGCTGGGACATTTCTGAACAATCACAACAGAGCCGGCCAGCTAACCAATCAGAGTAGACTGGGCTCTGGTTTCAGACAGAGGGTGAAAAGAGGTGCTGCAGCACAGGCAGAACTTTTGAGAACTTTTTGAACTTTAAAGATCACCTATTATGCAAAATCCACTTCTTCATGTCTCTTCTACATCAACATGTGTCCCCTCTTCTTCATGTCTCTTCTACATCAACATGTGTCCCCTCTGTGTAAAGAGATTCTGAAAGTATCAGGAACAAAGATTCTCTCTCTTTTTGTCCTGATCCATTTATATAAAAACCTGTCTGAAAATGAGCTGATCAGATTTTGGCCACTTTATGATGTCATAACGATGTTTGGCTTGTGTAACCATTAGCCAATCCACCANCCCCCCCCCCCTCTCCTTATGACCTGAATCTCCTCCTAGAGCACCATTGTGTTCTTTTTAACCAAATAGCTCTCAGAGGGGCGTGGGGAGGGGCTCCTTATTTTCATCTAAAGTAACAGACAGAGAATCAGCAATTTTGAAACAGGGCTGAAACAGAGGGGATTATGGGATGCTACAATGATCTGTTTGGTGTTTGGAGCCAAACACTTCAGAGACATGTTTTATAAATAACTGAGAGCTATATTGATGAAAAAGAGTATAATAGGTGACTTTTAAAGCCTGTGTTGATGTTTCTGTGTGTGTCTAACAGGTGAACATCACTCGAGATGGCTGTGGATTCTCCAAGCTGTGTGTGGAGACTCCAAAGAACTGCGACCCCTCTGGAAACTCTTCCTGTCTGTTTGTCTCCGCGGTCTCCCCCGTCCCAATGCCTCCCAACGGGGTTGACCTCTCCGTCGAGCTGAGCGGAGAGTCTGCAGGATACATCGCTATGGGACTCACTGCCAACGCCTCAGAGGTAACACACACACACAATCATGCAGTGTGGCCATTTTTTATATATACATACAGTTATTCTATCAGAGCATGTATCAAAAGTAGGTAAACAAATCTTCACTTATAGAAAAATAGGTAGAGTAACAATGTAAATACTGCGTAACATCAGGGCAAACAAAATCGCACACAGACAGAAGACAAACAGACAAACAAAAAGAGACAAACAAAAAGAAACAAGTAAAGAAAACATCATTATGTGTCCGGCAGGCTTTGTGCCAAAGAGGATTCAGTGTCTCTCTGTCTATTTCATGTTTGTTGTGTTTAAAGACATCGGCTTTAGAGGATCCAGCCCCTGAAATAGGACATATAATAACATAATAGTTGCCTACATTTGTTTGAGGAACACCATACGGCTGCTTTGTTTCCATGGAGAAGTAATAAACCGGTGTTTTACTGTAAACACTGCGTAACATCAGGGCAAACAAAATCCCACACAGACAGAAAACAAACAGACATACAGACAAAAGAAAACAGACAAACAAAAAGAAACAAGTAAATAAATAGAAAACCAGTCAGCTAAAACAAAAATTTCTATAATAAACCAGTGTGTCCAATTTCAAGCACCTTTTTGCTAAATTTGACTCATAAATTATGTCTTATGTCCATTTTAAGCAGCAAGAACCTCAACAGGGCTGGGAGGATTACTTAAATGTGTTCTGAGGTGTGCAGTGATGACGTGTTTGAAGGCCGTTTATTTTGGATTACTTCAAATCAAATGCTATGCAAATAAGTACAAGATATAAATGGCTTTTACGTAAGTGTATTACGTAAGATAACAGAACAATGAGACAATATGAAACCAAGATATTTAAATAATGTGTCCTCTGCTCAGAGATTTCTTAAAAAAATATAACCTGCCGTTCATTTAGCATATTCAGACTATAGAGCAACAGTGACCACATACTGCAGTTTAAAGCTAAAATCATTACAGTTAAATAGAAACAGTGAGGTTCACACACTGGTTTGAGACATCATGGATTCACCTACTGAATAAAAAAGTTAAAATCATAAATCAACATTGTTATCCTGCTTGTAATCCCACTTTGTTTTAGAAATGAATCAGCAGTGGGAGACAGGATTTACGAGTTATTCTTATATATCTTTATGTTACGCCCTATTGTGATGCCTAAGCTCCCAGCAAAGCAAACTGACTATCTTGACTTGTGTAAAGTGTACACAAGTCACCAGGATCTCATGACTACATGAATACAAAGTCATGTGATATGTATTGACATGATCAAATATTTATTCAGTTGATAAGGACATTGTTTCCATTGTAAAATACTGAAGAGCGTAGAGAAAACATCATTGTGTGTCCGGCAGGCTTTGAGCCAAAGAGGATTCAGTGTCTCTCTCTGTCTGTTTCATGTGTGTTGTGTTTAAAGACGTAGGATTTAGAGGATCCAGCCCCTGAAATAGGACAATAACATCATATTTGCCCACATTTGTTTGAGGAACACCATACGGCTGCTTTGTTTCCATAGAGAAGTAATAAACCGGTGTTTTATTACCTGATATTACAATGATGCCTGTGTTATGTAATCGCGCGCCAACGTTTCCTCTTGTGTGTCACGCAACATTACCCAGATGCCAAATATAACATTTCATATATTTAAACTAAGATTTAAACTGAAGGAAAACATTTAAAAAACGTCAGACTGTCATCAATTGTGCTAAAAATAAGTTTAATAATATACTTTCCTGCTTTATAATGACCTTCTTGTGTTTGTGTATTGTGCTGCTGCCTTTCTGTCTTTTCCAAATATAATTGGTACACTCTTGATGCCTCATACACTTGTTTTTTAAAACAACACCCATTTTGTTCTCGTTATTTTTATCACGTTTTCTCCAACGACTATGACAAAATAATTTCACAATTTATTTAAGTATTTTTCTTGTATTTAAACGTTTTTTTTTTTACACACACACACAGCCATCTCATATTTTCACCAATATTTCTTTCCGCAGGGGACCAGCATGCTTTTCATCTGCGCTCAGAACAGCTCGGAAAACGGGACGTTCTTCTTCCGGACAATGCGGAGGAACAACACTGACGATATGCTCACTCCAACTGAGACGGTGAGATTTCAAATGTACTCATACAGAGAGATGTTGGCATATTCATGTATTCACACTTAGGGAAATGTACTTATTTATGTGATATGAAACAATGGAGGACCAGAAATTGAAATACCTTCATATCTTTTTTTCTACTGCTTACAATTTAATCTTAATATGAGAAAATGATAGTGATTTAATGAATGCACATATTGCTCAGATACTCAACTATTGTCCATTCATTCAACTGTCACACATTTAATTTAGAATAATGATAGTTTCTTAATCTAGAGAGATCGTTTGATTTTTTTGTCACCCACCTGTTTGCAATCAAATGCCAAAATTAGATTGTACATTAGATTTGTACATGTGAAAACTGATCTGAAAAGTCTGGTTTTGAGAGGCAGCTGCTGTTAGATTCGAGTTGCTCAGTGAAGCAGATTTTATCCTTGGCTTCAGCACACAGCCTTGGAAACAGTTATTACATTATCTATCTTTTTCTAGAGAGTGGAAGAAATCCGTGGCATGGTGAAAGGAAATATGATCAAGTGTGAGTTCACTGTCCCCAACGTGAACGCCTCCAACATCAGGAGCACTGAAGCCACTACCTTCTCCGTCTTGCTCGGGAACGGAAGCTTCGACGGAAGTAAGGAAACAGTGCTTGATTATTTAAAGTTTTTTACAGATTTGCACGCTTATATCCAGAGATAAGAACAGATGAACTGCTTCCACTTTGAAACGTTTACTGATTTGATATGATTCTGTATTTAAAGGTCACCTATTAAGCAAAATCCACTTGTTCATGTCTTGTATAAATCAACATGTGTCCCCTCTGTGTAAAGAGGTAAATGAGAATGATCACCGTGTTTGGAGCAAACACTTCAGAGACATGTTTTGTATATATCTGAGACCTATATATTGATGAAAAACAGAATAATAGGGGACTTGTAAAGCGTGTAAACATGTCACAGTAGAGGCACAAAATACAAATATGAACCTGAAAATGAACATAATTATGTCCTCTCTAATTCTGATGTCATAATTAAAGTATGAAAAAAGCTGATAGAGAGCTTTAAATCATGGCATCGTGTCATCAATTTGTAACTAATTTCCAACAGCAATTGGTATAGCCTTTGTTCTCACATGAGTGCAGCATTAGTCCTTGTCCTGCCTCCTGTGTGTATCTAATGCAGGGGTGGGGAACCTTTTTCCTCTCAAGGGCCATTTACATTTTTACAACATCCTTCGAGGTCCGTACAAATTATTGAACTCAACTTCTGCTTAAAAAACTCAAATCACAGTCCATTCTTTCGCGTTTCTTTCATGCTGTGACAAAGAAAAGCAACCTCTTAATCCAGATATTTGACCATCGACCCGCGCATTCATGC
>NW_011369945.1:11195905-11215104 GCF_000735185.1 Notothenia coriiceps | reverse complement strand
GCAATCAATCTATTTAGTTGACTCTGGGTGACATGTGCATCTGCCATTGTGTGTGTGTGTGTGTGTGTGTGTGTGTGTGTGTGTGTGTGTGTGAGTGTGTGTGTGTGTGTGTGCTGGGGGTGAGCGTTGCCTTGTGTGTGTGTGTGTGTGTGTGTGTGTGTGTGCTGGTGGTGAGCGTTGCCGTGTGCTTGTTAGCATTAGCAAGTGTTCGTGTGTGTATTTTCCCCATAAGACAACTCTGTCTCTGATTGGCTTACTCTGAAATGTTAACCCGCGTTAACCAATCATCACTCCTCTCTGGTCACTTTCACTTTCCCATGGTACTGTGAGAGGACATCGCTGTACTCGCCTGTAAGTTACATCCGCAGGGAGATTCGGTTCAGTTCCATCACACAATGTAACGCAGTAACGCACCCATTTAAATCACAGTAACTATAACGGCGTTACTTTGTGGGAATAGGTAACTAGTAACGCGATTAGTTACCACAAAAAAGTTAGCTGCGTTACAGTTACGCGTTACTTTGTAATGCGTTAGTCCCAACACTAATACTGGCAAATGATTAAACTCGATTAATTAAGAGTCATGACCATTTTTATTAACCAACCATATACTGTAACACCCATTTACAGAGGGAATCAAATCACACGAACATGGAAAATAATAGGCTTATGTTTTATGTTGTACTTATAGTAAAAACACACGCTGTCGTAAACTCAAGAAGCATTAGTCACTACTTGTACTTCACAATATAAAAAGTGCACAAGATAATTAATTAGATAAGTCTTTTTAAGCCCTTACATATCAAGCATTCAACACACACAGGAAGGCATGGGCATGTATAATCATCAGTGTAAATAGTTTCCTCTGTGATCACGTCCTCTTTACCTTATTTATTGTTACTGCACAGCTTAGTAAAATACTTAATTCCGATTGGTCAATTTGGATGTTCAGCGTTCTTCTCTTTCTATATAACAGATCATTAAGGGCGCTCTGAAGAAGAAAGTGAAACCAGGCCTGAACAGTTACAATGCAGAAAAACCTTGACAAGTGCTGCAGTCATTTTAAGTTTTGTTGCTAATCACATAAAGTTATGTTTAAATCAATATGTTATGTCAAATTATTGATTGAATATGTGGCCATGTAATAAGAAGGATAATATGCAGCGAGCCGGTCATTTAGCGGTGATCCTTTTCACTTTAATGTAGGCTCGCTGCATATTATCCCTTACATACTATCTATGAACAGACATGGCTAGATGTTCCCTGATAAATCAACATTTTATTAAAGGAGCTTCATTGCCATGTTGTACTTCTGATAAAAAAAAAACACAGCTGATTGCAGGCACAATATTTTCTCTCATTAGATGATGAAATCCAAGATTATAGACAAATCATTTCAATCTTCTTCATGTCGCTTCGCTTGGACTGAGCAGACCTGTGGTTATTAAACAAAGGATAGAAACAGTGTCACTCTGACATCAACTGCACAAATGACTTGTTTATTAAGTTAAAACATTAGAATTTTGAAACACTGAGAATCAATGAGGTACAAACCTGGAGCAAGGTGGCGCTTACATATCTGATACTGTAGAGAGAATGAAAAACATGTTGAGAACAAAATCAACATTTGAACTGCTCTATTTCTGAAACAGCTGACAAATTCTGTACTTGTGACATCTCATCCAGAAAACTGATATAGTGGTTTATATTCCTAAATTGTTTTATTTATTGTCAAGTTATTGATCTTAGAGCATGGTTGGTAACAGTAATAGCAACACAGAAAGTAAAACTGATGTTTATTATATTTCATAATTTCGCTTTTATTTTAATTATATTCAAAGCATTTAAATGGTATGTATGTAGTGTGTGAGTACAGCAAGAAGAGGCTATGGCTATCATTCTATTGTGCAACACTGTGTTGTAAAATGACGATTAAAATGATCCATGACAGTAAATGACATTGTTGAGAAACAGGAAATGTGGGGCGAAGAGCATTGCGATTTTATGTTACAACTTAAACCACTACGTCATAGGACCAGATTTATTTCAGGTAATTCTGCACTTTATTTTCTACTTTTAAGGTGATTTAAAATGTCTATTTTCTTCCAGGACTAAGTACATATATTCTAAACTAAAACGTAGTGTTACTATATCCACTACACAATGTATTTCTGTAAGTCTTACATTTCTTTTGTCAATGTTTATTTAAAAAAGGGCAACTGTTAGGCTAATCCTGACTGTATAAAAGGCTTTAAAAACAACAAAAACATAAATAGATTATTAATGTATTCATTTCAACTGTACATTTCAACTAATGATCAATAATGTGATTCTGGTTTTAAGTGGTTGTGGCTCACATAAATGTTGTGCTATGCTGTAATTCATTGAACAAAAAGTAATAAACATGGACCTATTGCATGAAATCAAACAACAACAAATATTTAATACATTTCTGTATTTTTTCTGTAATTTACTCAATTTGTGCTCATATGAGCCATCATTGCCTTAAATGATATAAAAAATATATACATAAATAGGCCTTTTTTATTGTGTTACATAAAACGTATTTTGTTTGTCTTTTATTATAGTAAACTCCCTAGTATAGTTATGTAGTTGCTAATGTGTGAATCAGTAATTGTCTTTTTTCTTTAAATGATTGTACCCACTCTGTAAACCTAATACTGTAATAAATGGAGGTGTATAGAGACTTACGCCAGGTGTATTCACTTTGGGATCCAAGATGAGTCACAACACAGGTGTACTTGTCGTTTTGTGATGGGGTGAAAGACACGTGCTTGGTTAGGTGGTAGTGCCAGTTCTCTTCGAAGGCCAGGTCAGTCTGTTTGGCTCCGAGGATCTCTTTTCCATTATTGAGCACTTTAATGGAGATTTCTGGTGGGTAGAAGCCCTTCACATGGCAGATGAGGGTGTTGGGTTCCCCAAGTTTCCCTGGTCCTTTGCTGTACACCTGCACTTCAGGTGGAGCTACCAAAGAACAGAAAAACGTGCACACATATTCACACTGAAAAAACTGAAACGTTGACTTTAATGAACTGATTATGTCAACAAATGTCACATAACTATATTAGGTTAGTTGAAAGCAATGTTATTAAATTGAACCTATTTAAACTTAATGTTATTTCCTTCAACTAACCTAATACAGTTAGGTGGACCTGTTGACAAATTACATATAATTAAAGTCAATTTGTCAGTGCAGGAAATAAAAAAGACAAAGCTGCCAAAGACTAATGAATATTTCAAGGTCTATTCAATACATTCAAATGATTTGCTGTAGTATGATCAATTATGATTTCATTAGTTTGAAACCATGTTTTGTGTGGTAGGCTTTGTTTTTCGTCTGGTCACTTAATCATTTAACATTACCTGGTAGGAGTGCCTTCGAAAAGATTATCCTGACCTTTAAACCCAATTACTCTGATATATTGCACTTCTCAAAGTCTTTACTTAACGTACATGTATGAGAGCTTTTCCTTTGGCTCTTTTTTTATCATTAAAGTAAATGAAGTAGGAAGTAAACAAAGCAGTTACATGTCATATATTGTGAGAGCCGATGTCCTTTGTCCTTCTGCCATTTCCGTGAAATAACACGGCGCCATTTATAGGCCATCATCGGTACATAAACAAGTATCCTACCGTATCTTAAACTTACCATCTTTCGCTTTTGAAGGGAGGACAGAGAGCAGCCCGACGAGAACTGCGAGAAATATATTCATGATTTCACCTTCAGTCGGTTTCAGGAGGCCACTGAATAGTTGTTTGTATTTTATATTTGTCCAAAATAACAACTCCTCTCGAGTCAAAATCGAAAGTAAAAATGTGTGTTCGTCTCAAGAGTTATTAAGTCAAATGGTGGGGAGGCTCTGACTCCGCCCAGAAAACCAGCTTCGGCCATAGCTTCGGCGTACCTCGGTGAAAATATAAAAAAGCAGAACTCGTCCACCAATAGAATAATCGAGACGACGTATCACTAGGCAGAATTTACCACGACACGTTGATCTGTGGCGCAGTTTCATGAGTTTGACCAGGAAGTCATGTTTGTTAGTCTGCGTTATGCCTAATATGTCATAATGTATTGTAGTTGATTAGTAATCATATATCTGTTATCCCTTAACAAGCATACAAATGATTTTATATATTGTCATAGTTGTCTTTAAAAAAAAGAGGGATTCACAGCAGTCGAAATGGGGACTATCTTAAGCTTTAGTCCAATATACAACAGAGCCTAGGGTGGCACAATTAAATGAAGTAAAAGCCCCTTCATGATACATCCATTATTACAGTAAAATAGATAAAAATAAAAATATCTGGTTTATTCATACACTAATAAGCATTTTCTTACAAAATATACCACAAAGTAAAACTATAGTAGCTTGTTATTATCTATGCTTTCACCTGATGCCGTCAAAAAACGACATTCTTATTATGTATGTGAAAGGCGCCTTTCTCAAAGCACATATTCTGACATTAAAAAAATAGCACAGATGTAACTTATAAAAGCAGCTAAATAGAATGTAACCATTACTTGTTCACACACACAACATTAAAAAATATATTATTGTTTTTGGTCACCCGACATCTTTCACCTGTTTGTTTTTTTGTATAGGCCCTGCATTTTTCATTCTAAAATCTCTAATAAATTAATGTTCGATTGCACTATAGTTGCCCAGTCTTTATGTTAACTGAAACTGCCATCATGTAATAAATAATATATACAATTAATTGGCTTTCCCTTTTGATACAGATACTCACTTACTAGATTAAGTAAAGTGTTTCTTTGGATATTATAATACAATAACATACAGCATATTTAAATGTGTTTACTTATACAAACACATTTCTTTATGTGGAATAGTTTTTCAAATTGACCATCTGCAATTTGATCAGCAGAAGCGGTCAAATGGAACCAAAACAGAAGGAAAATGATGGGTGCTGATTTAAATACCTATACATTTAGTCAATTCATTGTCACCCTGACAGCCCTGGTGTTTTCTACTTTATTAAGCCACAAAGATGCCATGTCTACCAATATCCCTATGATAAAAGTACAAATTGAACAGGTTTGAATAAAAAAAAGAAGAAGAAACCAAGGGGGTTTAAAGAGACTTTTATTTAGAAGATGGCAATCAAAGAGACTTCAAATATAGCAGTCAGCCTAAATTGTATATCACACTTCTATCTGATCCAGAAAAAGAACACACCCCTTTACCATGTATCTCAACAATTAGTATTTGATGCCTCGTTTAGGTGAAAAAATAAGGTTTAATTAATTACAGCTTCCACAGCTTACACAAACAAAATCACTCGTGTACTCATACGTGTACATCAAAGCAACACACTCCTAGATTACAGAAATAAGTATCCCGCAGCCCGTGCCTTTTCTCACATTACAAAAGTAAGTGGAAATTCCCCTTGATATGATATTGATATTTATGTTTTGTGAGAAAAAAAAAAGAGAAAGTCCGAAAAAATTGTTATTCAGCTGATTGGAGATGTGAAGAATAAATGCTGCTGTAGAGAGGGCCAAACCATCCGGTTTTCTTTCTGGAAAGAGAAAATGACAACCCAGCGTTATACAGCAGAAAACAACAATCAAATGTGGCACTGCTGGCGGAGAAGCATGAATGTAGCTATAAAATAAAGCACTCACCAATCTGGGCCTTCGCTGACATTTACATATTAGGGTCTATCAGAAAAGAAAAGCACAAGTTACAGTCTCAAATTACATTTCATTTAGATGATTATTTTAACCAAGGCCACTTACAATACATATGATCTACACTTAAAAGGCTTTGTATCATGTATTTTTGGAAACGTATTTATATTTATTCATAAGTATATTTTACACACATTTTGGCTAATCCTTACTTACCCCAGGCATATTGTTTGGGGGTCGAACCATGAGTGACCTTGCAGCTGTACTTTTCTCCCTCCTTGGGAGTGAAGGGCACGCTCTTGGTCAGATGGAAGCGCCAGTTCTTTTTGAAGGCCAGGTCAGTCTGCTCGGCGTTGCGGATTTCCTCATCATCTTTCATCAGCTGGATCATGATGTCAGGGGGGTGGAAGCCGCTCACATGGCAGATCAGGGTGTTAGCCGTCCCGAACTCTCCTGGGCCATTGCTATACACCATGACCTTGGGAGGAGCTAGAGGCAACAAAGAGACGGAAGTTAGGCCTAAAAAACTTCCATCTCAGTGAAAATGGCTACAAAAAATGACAATTGGGGAAATAACAAAATGTGTTTTCATCTGGAAGTTTTTTTTTATGTTGAAGGTAACAAAGGTCAGGTAAAAAAAGTTAAAACATACTTGAATTGTTATTTTCTAAAATATAATTGTATTGTTTATATATACATTTTTTGCAATATATTTATCAAAGTCTAAAAGAAAGGAAAGTAGAAGATTCCCACCGATAACAAACATGGCTGTCAACCTGTCCAAACTGACGTAAGGTAAATTGTTTGCCAATAATAATTTAAAAAACTGAGAGGACATTTTTTGAATTTAAAATATACATATTTGATTTTATTAAGCGTATATAGTTTATTTGTAAAATGAAAATAAAGTATCTATCTATATTGCATCACATAAAAAATGTAGATTGTTGAGAAGGAAATAACAATTTAAAAAATGCTTCTGTTGGGACACTTGAGAGAATACAAAACAAAGGCACTCACAAATTGGGAAAATAACAATGGAACTACTCACAACCATGATGAGGCTCATTAATTTACTGACTGAACAAAATAAAAATATCCTCCGTCAGTAAACACATTTTCTCGTGGGAACTATCTTAGGTTTTAAAGATGATTTGGAAATTCACCCTCTGGAGTTTTTTTTGTAAATCATATTCCTATACAACCAGTGGAGGGCGCATTCACGGTTCATCGTGCGCCCTCCACTGTAATACCACGATGGTATTACAGGAAATCGAAACTTAATTCAGATTGTTGAGGGGAATTCCACCGAAATAAAAACATGACAAATAATATTTCTCCTTTGCACTTGACTCTTACATCAGTGTCTGGAGGTTTATAACAAGTAGCTTTTTAAAGATATACACCTTACTATCTGCTTGTATTCTGTATATTACATTGTATATCCTGATTAGCTTTTAGCTTTTCAAGGATGACTTACTAGAGATACAGTTTATGGGATTTTACAGTAAAAAAACAAGGTTTAAGTTACTGCATCAAAACAAAAATACTTACTGTGATTGGTGTCCTGTGCAAAGTTGACAGCTACCAGAGCTGCAATGCAGAAAAGAAGCCTCATGTTTGCTTAATTCTCCTTTTGTAGTTTCAAAGCTGGAATAACAGAGACAAGTGTGTCTGCTTCCTCCAAAGCACAGAACTAAAGTGAAAGCATAGAGAGCATTGCAGATGTATCAAGCGCTGTAAAACCGCCCAGCCCAGCATCACAGCCAATCGATAAATTACATCGCACTGTTGCCAGGTAAAATATGGCTGAACAGGTTTGGTCCTTTATGGATAGGAGAGTTTTGTGGAAAACTCCCTAAACATATCACCATCCTCGTACAAAAAAAAACAAGAATTATTTTAAAACAAGAATAGATGTACTTTAGTCCTGTAACTTAAAGGAGAATTGAAGATTCAGATTAATAATACAAATATAATCATAATATATTTATCATGCATTATTTTGTGTTGAAATAAACTTAGTGAAATCCAGAAATAACAAGGCAGTATTTAGTCTAAGAAAAAAGCTCCTCCTTTAACAGCACCACCATTGTAGTGATAAACACTGAATCAGCAATAATAATCTAATCATATATACAGTATTGTCGAAATGGACTGTTGTACAGAATCAATTCTACTTTTACTTTTGGTACTTAAGGTACTTTTTGTTTAAAATACTTTTGTTCTTTAACCTCAGTAAGATTAAGTATTTCAGTGCTATAGTATTTCTACTTTTTCTAAGATCTAAGTGCTGAAACCAAGAATTGTTTCTTTATGCTAGTTTTGTGGGGTCATGTGATCTTGTGTATGCCTCCCTAAAGGAAGCGTAACTCAAATCATCAGTACCCTGAGCCCGAAAACTTAACCCACTCTCTTTAAACAACCTCTTTTTGAATAAGTGAAAGAAGTAGGGCTCTTTTTCTGAGCATTTTCAACTTGTTATTTCAAGCGTTGTAAATGTGTTTTTATGGTTTTGGTTTTCCCCTGCCACGTGAATTCTTCAATGACAGGTAATGACAAAAAAGAAACTGAAATTAAGCATTACAAAATGTTTGGATATGAGTGCTTCTCTGAATCACAATGTGTTTGTTTAAGATAAACACCAATATCAAACCACAAGCAACTCAAAATTCTAATTGTTAATAACAACAAATAATCAGTAAAGGAGTTTTAATCTTTTCAAGTGAAAGTGCCTTGACGTTTTCTTGGGATTTTTGTAAAATTAAGCTTTGTTTTATTTTTATTTTGTAAGGGTTATTTGACTCTCCATAATGTGTTAAGGTGCTAGTATTGCCATGTTTTATTTATTGCAGAGGTTGTTGTTGGAACAAGCAAGGCCCTTATCTTATCTAACTAAGTCACATGTCACCCTGCTGAGTGGTAAAGCAAGCCTGTTTGGAGTCACACTGTATTCCGTAAAACAATTAATAATCATTGACATTGAATGTAATGTAATGTGTTCTCTCTGTGTTGCCCAACCTCAAACTGTGTAATATTATCAACAATCCGCTTTACAGCATTGTTCATTGTAAATGTTCAATAAAGTTTGTTGAACAAAAAGCGCTTGACTTTTTTTACTCAGTTCGGTGACGTCACTCCGGCGCAGGCTTTTTAACGCCAGTGTTACCGTCTTCTCTTCTCCTGAAGCCACATAAACTACATTTATTTTTCTAGCTGAGAAAACATTAGAGTGACATCATGAGTACTGAAAAATACCCCAGGACGTCTATTGAAGACGACTTCAACTATGGCACGAATGTCGCAACAGCCAGTGTCCAGATACGGATGGGTAAGTGATTTAATGTTTGGGCCGTGGTGTTTACAGCACCTAGCCTCGCCAGCTAACGCTAGCTTACACTACGTACTGTGGAAATATACAGTTCTTCTGTATTATAGCTATGGTAACAACCTTATATAACATCTGGACCCAAACAGTCTGCACGTTCTGCACGTTCAGCTTGTGTGTATATATATATATAAATCATATACTAAAATGTCATATATATATATATATACTACATTTTAGTTCTGTTTTATTTTCTACTCTTTATTTTTAAAATGTGCAATGCATTTGTTTTAACATGCTTCTGTAATGAACAATGTTCCAAATGTAAAGTATAATCTCTTTGTATAATGTTTGTGTATGATTAGCAAAACCATTACAGTGACAATGTTGTTAGCATTAATCAACGTTTAACAAATGAAAGGTAATTTATATAGCCTACTATCACAAAACACGTTTGTCTCAGTGAACTTTGCATAAACAAACAACATTTTAAGCAATAACATTACAGGAAAGTAATAAAAAGACAAGATGGAGTGTAAAATACAAATAGAAATACAATTTATTAATTACAATAAAAATATAAAATAAAATACCATTTTAAATGTAGGAACCAGGAGGATGAACATAGAGTTGATTTCAGATTATTCCCTAACTAAAGGCTTTGTTAAAAAGGAAGATAAGTATAATATAATAGTTGTTGGCTTGAAGGAACCAGTCCACACGTTGCCACCTTCTTACAGGTCTAAAAACATATCCAGCTGTTAATAGTGGTTCACACCTGGTGGTATTTTCTCCCCCATAAGCAGTTGTTTCTGGTTTCAAATATTGAGTGTGGTTCTGTATTACTGCGTCTAACTTGCTGTGTTTGTTGATCAGACTTCCTGAGGAAGGTGTACACCCTGCTGAGTCTGCAGATCATCCTGACCACAGCCACCTCTGCCCTCTTCATGTTCTGTCAACCCATCAAGGACTTTGTCCACAGCAGGTGAGGGTGGTCTGTTATACGTCAAGATGAAAGATTAGGGAATGTGAAGCTGACAATTGAGCGGCCCGACCAAGCAAGGAGGCAGAACATCCAAAAATATATCCCGGTGTGGGCATTTATTAAACTCGATTCCAGGACACAGCCTCAATCTTGCTGTTCCCGTGAGCAAAGTCACCAGCCACAAGGATCTCACACACACACACACACACTACCTCCCCAAAACAGACAGGGCAACAGAGCCTAAATACACACACACACACTAATCAGCAATTAGACACAGGTGGGGGGGGGAGGAGACAACACAGGGCACCAGGTGCACACAATCAGCAGTAACAGACATGGGGGAAGGGGAACACTTTTCAGAATAAAACCAGCAAACAGAGACAGACAACCTAAAACACAGACAGAGGCACAAACTACCTACATTTCGCCACCAACGAAGCTACTCAATTCATGACGGAGGCCGAGATCTATGGCCCCAAAGATCACCTCCGTTACATGGAACCATGGGCTTTTCTTCCATGAATGCCTGCATCCGTAATTGTATTTACCACAAAAGTGAATATTTATTTGTTTGCTATATTTCACATAATCTTGGGAGAAGACTATTGTTCCTATTGTTTTGGTGACAGTGAAAACTGGCAACAATGCACATTAGTTGCTAAGTAGGCTATTATACAACAATGTCCAAGAGCAGACCTGGTACTACATGCTAAAGGTGAATTTAGCGCTGATCACAAAACACATATTCCCTTAGTCACTGCCATTTATATCACTCAGCGAAATATCACACATGACTTGTGCGGTCATCCCATAACAGTAGGTTTAAATTCATAATGTTTATCTCGCAGTGTTTGCATGAAGCTTGTGTATTTCTGACTGTGACTTGGTTTCCTCCCCAGTCCTGCTGTGGTTCTGGTTTCGGCTCTGGGCTCTCTGGTTATACTGGTGGCCCTGGCCGTGTACAGACACAAACATCCAGTCAACCTCTACCTGCTGACTGTGTTTGTAAGCCTTTTTTTTTTTTTATAAATTCCAGTCTTTAGTAGTTCATTGTTTTATTTCTGTACACTGTGTATACAACCTATCATGTATTTAAACGTTTAGTTATAATAGATTAGCTGCTGATTGACATGAATCTTTACGGTAGCTTGTAATTATAGCTTTGGTTAGCTTGTGAGTTTCACCTATTGTGTCTTGTTTTCAGACTCTGCTGGAAGCTGTTTCTGTGGCCACAGCTGGTAAGTTTGATATTTATTTGATGATTCTGTCAGTTAGCCTGTTTTGAGATTGTTTGATAGCAGAGTTTTTCTCTCCACAGTGACCTTCTATGAATACTCCATTGTTCTGCAAGCCTTGTGCCTGACATGTGCCGTGTTTGCTGGACTGACAGTCTACACCTTCCAGTCCAAGAGAGACTTCAGCAAAATGGGCGCAGGGTGAGTCACGGCTGCTGCTCGGTTGTTTTAGCTTCAGTATCCCTCCTCCAGAGGGAGCCACCACCTGAGTTACAGTGTCTGATCTGTTCTCTTCCTTACAGACTGTTCGCCTGCCTGTGGATTCTTATCATTGCAAGCTTCATGAGGGTAAGTGACATCAATTTGTAATCTATTTAGTATTAAAAACAATTAAAAGGGAGACAAAGAAGAAGCTTGCATTCAGAAAGAATAATGCACTGAGGGAGTTGTGAAGCAGTGGGCATGTTGCTAAAGTAAAGTATGATCCAACAGAGGGAAATAAATAAGCAAGTAGAGAGAAAAAGCTTCCGAAAGAAACAAGAGAAAAATAGGAACAAATATAGATACACATAACAAAGGCCTATTTTTAGTAAAAAAAGTATTCGATTGAGACCTCTTTGTGAATATGGAGATACACATGAGCCTCAAAAACAGACACCAAATAGGATACACATTCAGTATTCTACATCTTGAATAAAAGATCCCAAATCAGCTGCTGTTAAAAAAAAAAAAGGGTTGTTGTTTTAGAAGCACTTGGCCTCTGAAAAACCTCCTACTGCACTTGCACTGCTACTTTCACTACTGTTAATGCAACGTAATTTAATCTGCACACCTGACCTGAGCGCCACAACGTCGCCTCTTTCCCGCACATCCGCCACACACTACAGAGGAAGCTGACACCCTCTATTTGTCACAGTATTTACATTTAGCTATACTATGTCCCGTATCATGTTGACGAGAGCCAAACTGTGTCCACATGACCAATCTTTGCTACGTTTCAACAACATTGGAGTTTTTTGCATGGTTAGTCAGGCCTGATTAAGCCTTTACTTCATCAAAGTTTACCGCTCGGTGTTTAGCTTAGAATCCCACCAACACTGCTTGGGCACTGTCTGCGTTGGAAAACAAAAAGAGATTAGAACCATGACTTTGTCAACTTTGCTACCATATTTTATTAATTGTCCAGCCTAAGAGTGGAAGCTGTGGATCAGGGTAGTCCAAATACTTGGGGGCATATACTGAAGAACACTGTCCATCTTGCTCCCCCTCTTCATGCTGACTCTGTGCCCCCTGCAGTTCTTCTTCCACAGCGACAGCACAGAGCTGATCATGGCTGGAGCCGGCGCTCTGGTCTTCTGTGGCTTCATCATCTACGACACCCACCTGCTGATGAAGCAGCTCTCCCCCGAGGAGCACATCCTGGCCTCCATCAACCTCTACCTGGACATCGTCAACCTGTTCCTGCACCTCCTGCGTCTCCTGGATTCTATGAAGAAACACTGAAAAGTGCACTTTACCCAGCTCACTGGAAACCCACAGATATGCAGTTATGTGATTGTTTTTATGTAACTTTCTCTCATTAAGGTGACCAAACATTTGATTTTAAAAAGGGAACCTGTCTGTGCTTGGTGAATTATTTGCAGGCGTCTGCATCACATACCTATATTTGTCTTACTATAGCTAATCAGGCTGTTTGTATTCAGTTAAGTAGATCTATATGAGTGAAGTTTTTGTTCCGTCTGCAACCAAAATGTACACATAATATTATAAGGGAGCTTAAATCTGCATTACCCAATTTGATATAAAGCCCACTAGCACCCCCACCTGGCCTATTTGCAGCTCACTTAGAGTTTTTAACACTATTCAATTCAGCAAGCGTTACTCAAACAGGAGGAAATATTACATTATTTAGCGACCATTTTCAGTGGCGGATTAATAGTTTAAGTACAATGCACCTATATTGCACAGAGAAAGCCAATGTTAGATTTATCTTTTTCATGGGGTTTGTTGAAAATAAGATTAATATATTGTATCACCAGGCTTTTCTTTTGAAATATTGAGATATATATTATATACCATACTTGAATTGTGACACATATGTCCTGACCTGGAAATGTTTTGTGCTGTAAGAACGGATCACAGTTGATAGAAAAATATGTTATCATATGGGGCATTAGTGGACACTCCAACAAATTTAGAGCGCATTTATTTTCCATAAGTAGGTATTATAGTGGGGTTTCACGTCTATCATTACATATTTTCTCAAACTTAATTTACGACTATTTTATAATGTTGTTACATATTCAGCAAGAAGATGACACATTCTATATTCAGTTTACTAAAGTGCATTCCTGGGTTTATTCATTTATCTTTGATTGTACATATTCAATATTGTAAATGTAACAGTGTACAGTTTAGTACTGTATTTAGTAAAGAGACAAATCTGAGATTTAGAGATTCTACACAATTCTGTTCCTCCATGTATTCTCCAGAATTGGGTAACAGATCAATATTATGAAGATAAACTGTTATATATGAATGTTGTTCCAAACTACAGTTGTGCATGTCTTGATTGAGATGTTATCAACTATTAGTATTTTACTGGACTAACAGCAGATTTATGTCTTTCTGTCATGGTGTAATGGTTTAAAATTAATTACTGATCTCTTATTGCACTTTAACTGCTTAATACTCTGCTGTTAAACATTCTTTATGGAGTTGTCACAGTGATGTGAAAATAAAGAGTGCCATATTTTCCAGATGGGAAAAGTATGGGGGAAAAGTATCCGAGCAGTGTTGAATAAATTGATTTGTTTCCATCTATTTTTGTATTTTGTCTTGAGTTCTGCTTGGCCATCTTTTAGCTATACATTCAAAGGTTGTCCTACCAAACAACAACAGAAAACAAATGATTGAATTATGACCTTAGTCACTTTTTTAAATCTTACCCTATTTTTTAAAATAATGTAGAGGATATACCAGCTGACTTAAGTGAAGTGAGGACACTTGCTGATCAATACCACAAAACCACATCCATGTCAAGGGCTAGCGCCTAGTGGGGTATATCTTATATTGTTGTCAAAGTAAAATAAATAGTATCTGGATGAGGCTGAATCTCTTATGATATTTGTATGGTGCTACGCTAAATAACAAACCTGAATGTATTATCCTTATGATAATTACAATGAATACCAATACCCCTGTACAGTATGTTGCACAGATCATTTTCACAGAACATCATTATATAGACGAAATGTACATTAATAAAGTAAAACAGTTCAAAATGTACCCATTGAGATAAAACAAGACACACAATGTCAATAAAGACATATTAGGATAGAATATTCAAAGTATCAGAATAACTATTCGTCCCACAGAGGGGACATGTACATTGTTGGAGAAATTAAAGAGCCTATTAATTAATATATATTAAAGGTACAAGTAGAAGTTACACAATTTACAAAATACACATCCACAAGTATTAATTGTATATAAAGGAAATATATGGTTTTATAACTTTATACATTCCCCATAAATAAGAATATAAACATCATTTATAAACAACATGCTGTTGAACGCAGCCCAGTTGGTGTACTACCACTTCACCCCTACGTCATTTCCTTTTGAAACCATCTCCGAGAGTTTTGTCCAAGATGGCGTCAACGCAGTTAACGGATGAGGAGCTTTTCTCCGAATTAAAGCACTTTGGTTTCACTCCAGGACCGGTTACCGAAAACACTCGGCCGGTGTATCTGAAGAAATTGAAGAAGCTTCGCGACGAGCAACAGCAGCGGGGCTCCAGAGCCGGTAAAACCCGTAGCACCGGGGCCATTCACAGCCCCAGCGGCGGAGGCAACACGGCGGGACCCAGGCCAGCCAGCCATGACGTCACGCACCTGAGCTCCAGCAGGAGACCGGGCAGGAAGTCCTCCGTCCTGGGCTTCAGCTCCGACGAGTCTGACGCTGAAACTCCAGTCAAAAGAAAAGGCCGACAGGCAGACAGGAGCCCTGGGTTCCCACAACATCCGAAGATAAGGCCGACAACACCGAGTGTAGCTAACAAGAGTCAGTATGGCGCTACGCTAAATAGCACACATTCTTCCCCGGGTCCGGGCAGACAGAGGGGAGTCTCGCTGGGCTGGGGGGTCCGGGCCAGATCGAGCCCTGAGGCGGAAGGGAAGGATTACGATGAATCGGGGGACGAGGATGATAATGAGGGGGAAATAGAGAAAAACTCTCGCTCTTTAAATGGTTGTGGGGCGTCTCACTTAAACACTAGCAAGCTAGCTGGGGATTACTCAGACTCGGACGAGGAGGAGGTCCGGGGCCCTGGTGTCGGAGACCAGCAGCAGGAAAGGTTGGTGCCTAACGTGAGACGGAGTCACCCCAAAGCCGATTTTGCTTTCCACGTAGTGGGCCGAGGGTCCCAGACGGGAGGGGCAGCCAGACAGGTTAACCCGCCTGAGGGTTTAAATATGGTCGGGAACCGGAGGGAGGAGGGGGAGGGAGGCAAGGGGAAGAGAAGAGATTCAGACACGCCGGGAGGCTTGAGGAGCCACACCGTTTCTCCCAGGAAGACCATATACGTGTCCCTCGCAGAGAACCATGGAGGAGAGGCCGGTAAAAACAACCACGTTGACGAGGAGGACGGAGCTTACAGAAGCAGTCGGTTCGCCATTGGGTTGAGACCGCGCTTCTCCAACTACAGCAGTCTGTCCCAGACCTACAGGAGCAACCACTCCAACCACACTGCCCCCAACCACTCATACAGCCAGGCGGTGCTGAAGCAGAAGCTGTCTGTCCCGGAGGATGAGCTGCTCCAGCAGTTTAAGAGAGAGGAGGTCGCCTCCTCTGGAAGCTTTAGTGCTCACTACCTTTCCATGTTCCTGCTCACAGCAGCCTGCCTCTTCTTTCTGCTGCTGGGCCTCATGTACCTCAGGATGAGGGGCTCTGGGTCCTCGGAGGTGGATGAAGTCAGTAAGTATCTGACAAGATGAGCAATTTAAGCTTTTCCATTGTTTATCCCCTGAGCATAAAGTGTGTATGTAAACAGAGCAGCTGAATACACAGTACACAGTCATGTATTCAAGTTTAGTGGCACTTACAACAATGATCACATTGCATATCTGAAGAAATGCTAAATAAAACAGATGCATAATTGTCATAAACCTACTTTCATTTCTAGTAGCATGCATATAAACTAGTTTCAGCACAGACAGGACAGAAATGTTTTCTGCTCCCACTGCTTGTTCCTAGACAAGACCTCAGCCTCCAACATGATCACCTTTTACCTTACTCCCAGGTCGTGACTCGTGTAACCAGTGACAATATTTTACTAGCAAACATAGATCAGTGTGCACAATCCTGGTTTGAATCTATTCTGCCTGCAGATGCAACCCCTCACTAGATTTGCTTCATAATTGTCAGAGCCAGATATCTGACAGGAACATTATCCATAACTCTTTAAGAAATGTTTGTCCAACTCTGTCCCCAAACTCACTGTAGACGGTGGTGTTTCTGTTGTGTTTGTAATCGAGCAGTGTACTATTTGACCATGTAAGTACCCACACTCACACCATCCTCCTTGATCTATGGATGAGTAGAAATGTCTAGACTTTCCTGCACTTAAAAACTTAAAGAGTGAGAGCCCAGGAAGCCTGACAGTGTTAAGTGTTGACCAAATCTCCAATTCAACAAGTATACAAGGACTCTTAAGCACACTAAGTGCAGACTTCCAGGGTGTCAGCTTAGTGTGCAAACTTCATCAGACTCTGTTCGGATAATTACCCATAATGCCAATCAATATCCACAATGAATAGAAACCAAATAAAATGTTAACCAATAGTAGTAATGCTCCCATGGCTTACAAACCTTTCTGCCATTTTCCTCACAATATTCCTTTGTTTTAGTCAAAATACAAACAGAGAAAACATATTAATCATTTGGTTCTATTTGCAGGATATAAACAAACATATTATCATATATCATGTTTTCTTTAATATTAGGCAGGAACATCATGTATAGATAGTGGTACATTTGACATTTCAACAAAGTGCGCTTCAAAATAAATATAAAAAATGTTTTGCTATATCAAAAGTTACCCTCTTACACATACAGTAGATTCAGCAGTGAATGAATGGTGATGATGAGTGATTATGATCGGGGGCTCTGTGTGGAGGTGCGAGAGGGGGGCGGAGGTCGAGGATCTCATTATTTGACCTTAAGGGACATACGCTGTGGCCCTAAAGCAACTGCTCCATTATCTGTATCAAAAGCACACATTGATGCCACCAAATGCCACAATAAAAACAGAAAGTACTACAAATAAACTGGAATTCATTTACATCTTAAATTATTAATATATATACACAAAAAAAGATTTACAAATATCCAACCTTCAAATTGCTTTTTTAAATCAACACTGCTCTGCACACTTGCTAAAGAACATTTGTGTGGAAATCTCAATTCATTTGAAGGGCTGCGCTGCCAACTATTTAATCATCACCAAGTTCTGTGTTATCATGACCGATCATAACTCAGCTTTATGCAGACATACATGTAGCATGGTGTACGGGGCCGGTTTTTGGCATAGCGGCCGCCTATGGCAAAGCGGTCGCCTAGGGCGCCAGATCTGGGGGGGGCGCTGCGCTGGCAGCTCTGGGAGGGAAAAAAACATTTTTGACTGTTTGCGCTCATCCTAATTTTCAGCCTTGATGTAACAACATTCATAATTAAGTAAAGGTAACACCCTTTTCATCCCTGTTACACTTTTCATTTTTTCCTGTACGATGGGCGCTGTAAGTGATGAAAGTGGGGGGTGTTGGCTTATCACAGCCAAAGTGGGCGTGGGATCGAGCGAGAGAGATAAATGCAATATATGTAAACAAATATTTCCAAGGCACTCCTTTTATAATTATTTGCATAGACAGGTTTGAAATTATTGAAATGTATATAGGACAGTAAACCACACACACACACACACACACACACACACACACACACACACACACACACACACACACACACACACACACACACACCGCTGCAGACTCTCTGCACGAAGGAGCCACGGTGCTGCAGCACCTGATCGGAGCAGAGCCACACAGTGAGCGGAAAAACGATATCCTGTCACAGAGATCTGCTATTTTAAAGTAAAGTCAACACATATCGACCCTAATTAAAGTCTATATTAAGAACGAGAGATGTTTTAACATATGGCTTAAGCAAATGACAAATGAGCGAGGGTGACGACATCAGAGCATCGTCCTATGTGCTGGGGCTGAGCCCCGGACAGCCCCGGCCCAATTTAACCCCTGGGTGTAACTAAAGTCCTATTTAAGTGCTGATTATATTTGACATTATTAATTCAGATCTGCAAAGTAATTTAAGTGAACTAAATACATGTACTAGAGTAAATTACACGACATACCCCTGACCTTTAGTGAAGTACAAACTGCAATGTACAGTACTTGAGTAAATCTACTTACTTACACCTCTACATATTAAAAATCATCATCATCACACACATGTTTAGGAGTTAAAATGTTTTATTTTTTCCTAAATTGCAGTGTTTCCATAACATAATTCAAGAGACATAGCTGCTAAATAAGTACGAATAAGGCACTAAAAATGTAGTTCTTTGCTGCCGAGGCTTCATCAGTTCTTTGCGAGGTCGGCCGGGGAAAAGGCCAGAGGCAACAGTTCAAGGAGGCTGGTTTCTTTGTAAGATCCATCTGGTTTGGTCAAGTATACAATCCAGTCCGATCCAAACTGAAAGAGAGAAAGAGAAGCAAAGTAGGGAAGGAGAAAGAAACAACATTAAAGGTCATAGCCCAGGTTTATATAACACTGAGGCCCAACTCATATACTGTAGATGGCCACAGACACCCAAAATGTACCTACACTTTTTATTCATTCTGTTAACTCTCCTTAAGCTTAAAGGTGGGGTAGGTAAGTTTGAGAAACCGGCTCGAG
>NW_011369945.1:11185825-11195729 GCF_000735185.1 Notothenia coriiceps | reverse complement strand
CACACACAACACACACACCACACACACCAAACAACCTCGTAAACCTCCCTAAAATGTTTGTCTGGAGCAGAGGCCAAGCAAACTATTCGAACCCATTTAAGCCATTTTCCACTCCCTATCTTTTCCGTCGGTCTCTTATGTTCGATTTGTTATACGACGAAATTACCCATTCATTGTCACTGTTAGTATGTAGTCGGGTTAGAGGATTAGTGCTTCGTGAGACGTCTCTGAGGCCCAGTCCAAGATTGGAGCACACTCTGATACAGCGTCTTTGCCGTTCAGTTTGTTCTGGGTAGAAGTTTTAACTGTGTTATAAATATGTGTCTCAAGTGAAGACTCGCTCGATCTGTCACTCAACCCGGTCATAAGGTCAACCACGCCAAAGGGAAGACCCGCCCTAAGGGTCCATCATTTCAGCCTCAACACCCAACTAAGGGTAGCACAACGAAGTGTCACATACAACACACACACCCTACACACACACACACACACACACAACACACGACAAAGACCAGGGAGACAAAGGAATCCCGTCTAGGGGTAGTTACTAAGCTTCAGTACTGTCTCTGAGAACTGTCCCTGCTGTATGAGTAAGGGGGATTTTGGTAGGAGTTGTGGTGTTTGTAGCAATAGTACATAGAAATTGTCTTCATTAACACAGAATAGCGAACTACCGGAAGGGGACTTGAAGGGAGTGGGGCGCAGCGGAATGATCTTACTTATTCGTAAAATAACTATTCGAGTTTTCCCTGCAACATAGAACCCAATGACGACCCACTGGGGTTCAGAAGTTCCGGACGTCCTACCACACGTCCTCTATTTGTAATTAGATGGTTCTGAACATTGCATGTAATAAGACTTTGACATAGACCTGAAGGGACAATTAACGTTCCCTGATAACTATTAATTCGTCTCTCTGGGATCCCGGAGAAGAAACCTTCGAGACGATCCTCGGTCTTTCTGCAGCGTGAGTACGTCTTTAGTGTTCTAATTGTTGTGATGTTTTTTATAATATTCTTAACTGAATTTACTTTTTATATGCGTTAACCTAATGCTACACACACACACACACACACGGCACACACACACACACACACACACACACACAATGGCAGATGCAAGTATCAGCGAGAGCAGCAGCACATTTACAACTTGGAAATATAACCACTATTTTCAATTTGTGGGGATAAAGGACGCAAAAAAGTATTACGGTCAAATGTAAAATGTGTGCAGGACAGACAGGAAGCATTGTCCACATCGAATAACAGCAATGCCAATCTCCTGAAGCACCTAACTAATGTGCATGGGGCTATAAAACTAGTCGCCAAAGACCCCACCGTCTCAACCACCGGCAGTGACCCAGATGGAGCAACACCATCTAAACAGCCAAAAAACTATTCTTTCAAATCGCCACATGTCACCCAGAGTCAACTAAATAGATTTCCAGGTATGTTGTTGAGGACATGCTGTCCATCGCAACGGTCGAGTCTGTTGCCTTCAGAGAACTAGTCAGCAAAAAACAACACAAAAACTTGTATTTTTATTGTTATTATTTTTAAAGTAAAGTAACTTGTTACTAGTTACTTTTATAATTTAGTAACTAATAAAGTAACTAGTTACTTTTTTGAGAGCAGTAACTATAACTAACTAGTTACTTTTTAAAAGTAACTTGCCCAACACAATGACACACAATCTCTTCCTATAATACGATTTAATTAGTCAGTTATAGAGGATAAATCCATAACTGACATTAAACTAAAGCTAAAATACACAGAGAAATGTGTTTTTACCTTTTTTATTTCGGGCATAATATACATATTAGGTCCTGTTTTTGCATGTGTATTTAAACTTACATTATAACAACAAAGTAAAACTCCTCTAGAGGCCGAATTAAGTATGTTTTCTTCGAAAAACACCAGGAAACTACAGGTTTCCGCTTTGTTAAAAGCACATACTATCAATTATGGCACGTGAGTGTTTAGTTATGTTCTTAAAATATTGCAAATATATAAATAAACCAATAATAGAATAGCCTAAAGTTTGTTGTAAACAATGATAATGGCAGTTTATGGCGGAATGTCGAATGGCGAAATTTGACGCAGCCTTTAACATTGTCTTTGATGTTAAAATGGTGTGTCCTTCCGACAATGCTCACTCGTAAATTGGTGCAACATTGCTTGAATCGTTTTTTTTTACTAAATTGTTTTGTTTTGAGTCTGCCTAATGACTCCTTTAGTTGTCTGCGTAACGGGGCGGAGGGAGTTTCCGTATTTGAGCAACCACAGTGAAGCCTCGCAGTGTTTCATTGTCTCCTGTCTGTGCGGCTTTTCACATGGACCCCTCCACCTTCCTTTACGATGTCCCCCCGGCTATCATCGAAATGTTCTGTAGAATCATGGACAGCGGAGACGACAGGTTCGGGTGGCGTGTACTAGGTGAGGAACTACTTTTTCATGGTTAAAGTTTGGAGATACAAGTCTACCGCAGCGGCAGCCACTAAGATAACAATTAACTCGTGGATTTTTGTAATTAACAGGAAACTTTCTCTGAATGTAACTTTTTATACTGTTGGATATGCAATGTCTATCACAAAAATACAGGGGTGGAAGATGTACTCTTATCTTGTTCAAGTAGAAGTACCAGAGTGTAGGAATACTCAAGGAAAAGCCTTGCATTGCAAATGTTCAAGGCTTCTCTCAAGTAAAAGTACAAAGGTATTAGCTTCAAACTGTACTAAAGTAGCTGAAGTAAAAGTACTCATTATGCAGATTGATCCATTTTAGAATAATATAAATGATATGTTTTGATTATGATTATTGATGCATTCATGTGCAGCTGGTAAATGTGGAGCAGCAGTACAAAGTAGCAACAAATTGAAATACATGTAAAGTACATGGTACTCGGGTAAATGTACTTAGTTACTTCACACCACTGCAAATATACAATCAATAAGAAATACAACAATCTATTTTGTTGAACAATGTTGACAAAGGAGCCGTTGTTTTTGTATTCTTTAAATAATAATGAGGAAGTTCAGAAATGCTAGCATTTGTTTTTTTTTCAATGTGGCATATTATTATACAATACTAAGAATTGTGTAATATGTTAAGATAAGAGGTGAATGAACCTGTATTCATATTTGTTATAAACACACAGTATTCCTCTGTGAGCTTGATTTTATATATTGTATGCCCATCCTCTTTGTGGGTCCCCAGCTGTCCAAATTGTCCCCAGCTTGTTAGAAGTCCGCATGTTGGAGCGAGCGGAGTTGGCGGGTCGGAGCCCCACCAGAGAGCTGCTGTGGTCCTGGGCTCAGGAGAATTCCCGAGTGCAGGACCTTCTCAACCTGCTCAAAGACATGGGACATCTCAGGGCCCTGCAGCTCTTCACGAGTCAAGCTCAAGGTCAGTTACAAACAATTAAAGGCAAAGGTTATTTACTTACTTATCTGCTTATAGCACATTAAGAAAACGCTGGTACTCAATTGAGCAGATTGTGTTTGCAATAGAAGTCTTGACAGAATTAAACGAGAGAGAGAGAGAGACACCTTGGACACTCATGTGCATGGGAAACAAAAACAAACAGGGTTGAGAAGCAGTGGTTTTCAAATAGTTTACAGTATGGCCATCAGGACAAACATAAACTATAAGTGCTACACTTAATGGTACATTTAGACTTGAGGAAAAAAAAAAAAAACTTGGTGAAAAAATTAACTTAGCGTAGGTGATTATAAGGGGCTATTCTAGGAAAAGGTCTTTTCACCCTCTGTCTGAAACCAGAGGCCAGTCTGTTCTGATTGGATAGCTGGCCAGCTCTGATGTGATTGGTCAACCACTTAGAGATATCCCACCCCTCAGCCTATCACATACCAGGTCTTGGAGCACTAGCCAATAGAAGTGCTAGTGTTACAAAGCGACGTCACTATGTTATGGAAGGAAACAAAGGAGTCTAATGGAGGTGTTTCAGGCACTGGGAGAGTGAGGGAGAGAAACTCCTTTGCCTTTGGAGACTTTTTTTTACATGCACAAAAACCTATATAACATACCACAGGAGAGGTAAACCCTGAAAAGCTCTATCTGTAGCCTTCTTAACTAGTGCAGGGCCAATGGGGCAGGTTACTACGTTACATCATAGGTTTCATTGCTTTATATTTCCAGTAGTTGTTGCAAATATTGTGGTGGCTTTTTTAAGCTTCCATTATTGTCAATGCAAAGATGTGTATCCCCAAGGGGAATGAATCAGTTTTTGAGGGAAGTAACATCGAAAAGGGGAAATGGAAAGCCCTTTCGCAGTTCCTGTTGGTGGTGCATGTGTTATATAAGCAAACCATAATATGGTTTGCTTATATAACGCAGTTATCAAGAAATAAATATTACATTTCCCATTTGGGCAATATGTCTATTTCAGAGTCGCCTTTGCCCAGCAGCAATCAACAAGCAGATTCCAAAGGGCCGATGTCAGCATCTAAAGATAAGGTAGAATTGTTTGTTCACTTGTTTAAATGGTAAATATAACCTTTTAACATGAAATTGTCTTTCCACAAGCTCCATAAGTTCTGTAAGCTGTCATAAATCTACTCTCTTTTAGCCACTTTGTTACCATATACCTATATATAACTATATATCTTGGTCATTTTAAGTGGTATTTGCTGTGTCTTTACCCGTTTAACTTCCATAGTCCTTTTGGTCAGAGATTTTTGTGGAAAATCCAGATCCTTGTAAAAATGCCCCAGAACAGAAGCTCGACTGCAACAACAGCACTGTTGGAGCAAACAACAACTCCCATGATCCCACGCTACTTCACAAAGCCACCATCACTCTGTCTTTTGTTACGGTTTTAACTAAGAGACCCTGGTGGCAGAAAATTCCATGTTGTGCCTTTAAGCCTTCAGCCTGTATTACCTGTGAGAAATAAGAAAATAAATGACATTTTTTTGTATTTTCTCTTATAAGGGATCCTTCCCACGAGAGGCGACTTTCCAATACATCATAGAAGTAACCAAACATTTCCATCCTGACTTGAGAATTGCAGAGGGCCACTTCTCTGATATCTACAGAGCACACATGGGAGATCAAATGATCGCAGTTAAGCTTTTTAAACAGGTGATTATTGATTCTAACACTCTGACATCTTGGGAGATGTGCTTGCTTGCTGTTCAACTCATTCCGGCTTTCATGCATTCTTTATAAATCTTTCTTCAGGTAAAAATGCAGTCCTGGAAAAACCTCTGGGATGTCTTCAGAAAAGAAATGGAAACTCATCTTTTGTATGTAACAACTCTCAAATGACCTTCCTTTATTGATCTGATAGAGAGTTGTTTATTTTTATGAATTGATGTGTTACAGGTACCAACATCCAAACATCCTAGAATTGTTGTGCTGTGTTTCTAATGAGGACCGCTACTGTGTGCTCTATCCTTACCTCCCTAATGGATCACTCTTCCACAGATTACACCATAAGGTATGGGTTTTACTTATCAACATCTGTTGGCCTACTGCAGTATGTCCACAAGCAAGTGTGTTCCTGTCTGTAACAAAACCAGAGAAAAAAAGTTTCTAGGTAACAGTTTCACAATCAAAAGCAGGAAGTGAACATGTATCCCCGGGCGCTGTACAATAGCTGCTCCTAGTACTAGGATGGGTTAAATGCAGAGGCCAAATGTCACTTTGTGTGCTCTGTGCTCTGCATGTGTGACCATTAAAGAGGGTTTCATCCCTTCCAATTCTATTTTGTTTTCCTATTCTATCCATGGTTGCATTAAATGGTTATAAGCCTTACCTTACCTTAAACATTTATTGAACAGATTTTAAGATCAGCAGATGGATTAATTAGCATTTTAGCTTTTAAAATCATATCCCAGACTGCCTAAAAGAGGACTGAGACCCACAGAGTCTCAAACCACAGTTATTGTTAATTTACTTGAAAGCATATTTTTGTTTTATATTTAATATTGTGTATTGTCACTGTACAGGATGGAGAGCCCCCTCTGTCCTGGCAAGAGCGTCTCAACATCATTAAGGGAACTGCAAAGGCCTTGTATCACCTCCATACAGTCCAGCCCTGCCCGGTGATCTGCGGCAACATCTCCAGGTACACCTCCTGATCACTCAGCGCCTCCACATTCTGGCTGTCCTGTTCTCTTCAGAAAAGCATTGTCACTGCGATGTGCAACACTCAACCTGAACATTATATCATTTACAGGATGACCAATTGCTTCAAGCTTAGAAAGAAACAATCTGAAATGTTACGGCCATAATAGAGTGGTGCAGTGCTGACATATTTTTTTAGATAGACCGAATAGATAGCATTGCAGGGACTTCAACACAAATCTAATGTTTTTTTTCCATTGGATTTTGGTATATTGCAGAAAATAAGATCTGTGGCTAACACACGTTCATGATACTTACATATTTTGTTCTGCAGGATCATCTTCACATATTAAAACCCCTTTTATAATAGTTGAAGCCTAAATGCAATTTCCAAAAGTAAATAGCTAACGTTATGCTATAAACAAACTACTGTACATGACAGTCGCATGGCTTCACGTCACCACGCCATGTTCGGCAAATCAATCTTTAGTCACGGTTTATAAGATGACGTAAAGGCTCCTCGTATGGGTACCTTACCATCTTATTTTGTGACTTAGAACAATAGGTGAACATCTCCTAAGCTTGTATTAACTACAGATGTTATCTCAGTTATCTAACAAAGTTTACAAAGTGTCCATATGGGTTTTCTGCACAGTGCAAACATACTTTTGGATGACACCCTGCAGCCCAAGGTGTCTGACTTTGGGTTGGCCCGCCTCCGTCCTAATTCATCCAATCAGCTCTGTACCATCACTCTGGATACGAAGTCCCACAGCAACCTGGCATACCTTTCTGAGGACTACATCCGAGACGGCAAGCTCTCCTCTAGCTTGGATGTTTTCAGCTTTGGGATGGTGATTGTAACTAAATAATATAAGCTCAGCAAAACGTTCTCACCCTGTATGTAAATTAGGATGTCACATAGACATCCTTTGTTGTATCATCATATCTTTGTTGTGACTGTAGTGGACTATGATTTCTGATAGAAACATTATGATTTATTGCCGTTAATTCTCGTTTGCATGCCTTCAGGTTATAATGGAAACCGTAACAGGAAGGAAGGTAAAAGAGGAATTACCTAAACAAAAACCACTGGTGAGTCACTGAAGGTAGAATAGAAAGTTCATAGAGTTCTTTAGCAACCAGGTTGATGTCTTACAATAGTCACTATTTGCAGTATGCAGTAACCTCGTGCTCTCTGTGTCTGCTATGTCAGAGAGAGCTGCTAGTAACGGAGGTGGAGCACAGCGGTGGTGTGGACTCTTGTCTACAGTTTTTGGATGTGGCGGCAGGTCGGTGGCCCACTGACATCGCCCTCGGCCTGCTGAGTCTGGCCCTGGACTGCACGGCGAGTCGACAGCGCAGCAGACCAAGCATGGAGACTGTGAGTAATCAAGGATCAATCTTTGCTTTAGGAATGTTTCCTTGGTTTCTCTATTTATTCTGAAACATTTGGGTATGGAAATTGCCATATTTCAAATATCAAGTAATTCCTGACAATGTTACTATAATCTAACTGCACATATTTCTAAATCTTAATAAAAACGATTTATTTTGTGTAATCTGAGTACATAATCCCAACCCATTACTTCCCAACCTTCATTTAGGTGAATGTGGATGAGATAAATACTATAAATCTTTACTGTCTTCAGGTTCTTTTGGCATTGAGCAAGCTACTTCCTCCACCTAGCTGCCCCCCTGCGGACCAACCCCACAGCCTGGATGATGGAAACCCCCTTAAAACTGAGATGAGCCTTTTATCCTCCATACCTGTAGAGCACGATGAGCAGCTCAGCCTCCCTGGTACTCTAACACAGGAAGGGCCCAATGAATACAGCCAGTCGGAGGTGACGTATCTGAGCGACGTGGGGGGGGCTTCTGGTGAGGCGTCGGCTGACCTGTACAGCAGCTGGCCTGTACAGTGCAGCTGCCCTGCTGAGACAGGCGGTCTGCCCTGTGAAGACTGCAGGGCCAATGGCTTCACCCCCAACTACACTGACAGTCCTCAGAGTAAGTTTTGGTAAAATCCCACATTACAGATGCCGAATTTGTTACATTTTTGATAACCAAACGAACATATGATCAAATTTGATTATCTATAATATTCTCAGAGGGGTAATTCTGCAATACCACGTGCTTCCTAATAGGCTTTCATTAGAAGTGGTCGACAACTTCCTGGTGGAAAAAGTAAGGCCAATAGGGAAGTGCTTTAAACCTGCATTCTTGATATGGCCAGCAGAGAGAGATTCCATTAGTTGCAAATTAAGTTTGATTGAATAGAAGTCTATGAGAAAATTACGCTAAACTCACATTTTTCTGATAACTTTATGTCCTCTACGGCTAGTTGCAAGTATTCGTCATTACAGCTCGATGTTATTTTGTATATTATGGTTCCATTTAGAATAAAATAAACAAAAATAAGCATTTGGTCGTGGCTACTTTGTTATTGACAAATCACTAGGTCGCTACCACTGCGTTGCTACCACACGTTGTTCAGCCAGCCTAACTAGTATCCAAAATGTTACCACGTGATGAGCCTTGCTCCTCCCCAGCCTGCACTCTCGTCCAAATATGGCCACTTCTGGATCCAAAAGACCAAGATGGCAATGACAAAAATGACATACTTGAGGCCTTGAAAGCCTAGTCCAATAACCAATGGGTGATGTCGAGAGGATTGTGTTTACTTCCTTTATACATACCTTCTATGGGAAATTCCTAAAATACTTTACCTGGGTGTGACAGCCATCTTGCCAAGAACATTAAAAACAGCCTTGGATACATCTATGTATCTATGTACAGTGGGGCAAAAAAGTATTTAGTCAGCCACCAATTGTGCAAGTTCTCCCACTTAAAAAGATGAGAGAGGCCTGTAGGTATAACTCAACTATGAGAGACAAAATGAGAAAAAAAAATCCAGAAAATCACATTGTCTGATTTTTAAAGAATTTATTTGGAAATTATGATGGAAAATAAGTATTTGTATGTATTAATGGCACCTGTTTGAACTCGTTATCAGTATAAAAGACACCTGTCCACAACCTCAAACAGTCACACTCCAAACTCCACCCTCCAACAGTGAAGTTTTAGAGTGCTATGACCGGGGTAAGTAAGAAGGAAATGTGCCTAGTCAGCAGGACCAAGGGAAACGTCTTCTTTTTTGTCGGGGTTTCGTACTACAAAAGGTGGGGGTACAAAAGTGTCATGTCATCCCATATCCACAAGAAACCCTACCGGTTGAGTCGTAAGAAAGACGGAAGGTTTGTGCAGATCAACTCAAAAATGGTTTTTCCAAGATAAAAACAAAGTAGACTGTGTATCCTGTGAAGGGCTTAGGAGAAAAGACCCTAGTAGATTTACGGGAGAATCGTTTGAAGTCTGGCCCGGACCTGTACTGAACCGAATTCGTCCCCCCCTGTGCAGACCGTGAACGGGTCCTAACTCAGGGACAACGCCCCCGCATCACCAATGACCTACCATCCGGGAAACAATGAACCGCCAGTAATCGAGAGAAAAAGTCCCCGAGTAAACCTGATCCCCCAAAAAGGGGGGCACACCAAAGACCCTAAAAACCGAGTGGTAAAAGAGACACTAGTAAAACTGGGTTGCCGCCCAACTTGAGAACGCACCTCGGGGTCTAGCTCCCTCTAATAGTCAACCAAGACACAATACAAGAAGGTAAAAGATTATTAACGAGGGTGTCAACTAAAGAAGTGTGGTTCGAAGAATGGATAACGTCCTCAAGTCAGAAGGGTCCGGACCACGTCCAGGATGGTTTGAAACAAAGAGCCACAGGAAACTGTCGAGCAAAACCGCAG
>NW_011369945.1:11175100-11185444 GCF_000735185.1 Notothenia coriiceps | reverse complement strand
TTATATAGCACATTTTTAAACGATGTTTGGTCGAGCCAAGAAAGTTAGCAAACTTAAATTAGTATTGAGTTCTTTAATAATCTGTAAACCAGAACATTTCTCAGTATCGTTAATCTATTCCAGGAAAAGTAAAAACATCATGAAGTAGGACAATGGTCTTTGAAATCACACAGCAAACAACAATGAGAGAAAGAAGTGGGTATACATTATTAAAATGAACAATAACAAAACATTAAAGTAATCACTAAGTAATCAGGTTTCTTAAGAGACTTACCTGAGGTGTGAGAATCAAATGTTGAGTTTTAAGAATGTTTCTTCAGCTTTTTTTGGTCCTCTGCGTGTGAGAGCTCCTGTGAAAATGATCAGCACTGATGCTGCTGCGGGTGATGAGGGAGGAGGAGGGGGAGGGGGGAGGAGAGGAGGGAGGAGGGAGGAGAGGAGGGAGAAGGAGAGGGGGTTTCTGCAATATCCTGGAACAGGTGTGTCCAGCACCTGACTGACGACCCGCATGAGGTGTGTTGAATCCGGGAAACAAACACAAGAGGAATTTCTGGTTCTCTGAGAAAGATCTGACCCACCCCTAGAAACTGAATCTCAAGTTTAATGTAGTTTACATCTTGAGCTTAATTACATAAGCAGATAATGATATATTTAAAATGTAATGTGTCTGTGTTACTTGAGTATTTGTACATTCTGTAAATAAAGTCAGTGATTTTATTTTATTTTATTTTATTGATATATATAAGGGTAACATTTAAATAAATATTAAATGTGAGAAAATATAACTGTAGTGCACTTTCTTTTCAGTAATACATTGCCAAAAAAATGAACTGAAAATGTAGCAGTGAGGGCAAATCAAATAAGTTGAAATAACTTTTATCCATGGAAAATGATTCCTGTCATTATTATAATTAATCGTGACATGTGATCCGTTGGTGCCTAACAGAATAAAGAGACGTGACAACACCGTCAGTGAGAACAGAAACCTGACCGGTTGTAAAGTGAAATACAGATTAGGCCGAAGGTGTGATCTAACACTCCTGTCAGATTACTGTGATGGCTAAATAAACACCATGTCCATAGCATACATTAACACACTTTGATGCACTCCAATTGAGTGTGAAAGGGAAAAAATAACAAGTAATGTCACTTTTTTTTAAGCCAGATGCTTTAAGATCAATAAGATTAATTTCAAGTTAAACAACATTTGCATTTAATTAGACTTAAAATTCAACCAAACATTTCACAGACCTTGTGTTTCTCCTTATTATACTCCTGTTAAAGTTGAAAAATCTTAGAAACTATATTTAACCCGTTATAGGACACTTTGCTCTCCTGAGACTCGGACGGATCACATTTCTTTTGTTGTTGTTACCCTTTCTTTAAAGCAGACCTCACCCTTGCTTAACAAAAGAAACTGTGCCAAACGTATTTCTTTCTCATTCCTTTACAAACTAGAGGGGCACTGTTTTACTAGTAAGATCCCCATTATCTTAATTGTGACTATTTCTAAAAAGGTAATGTTTGGAAAACAGCAGTGAAAGCTCTGTGTGAGAAACCTCAAGAATAAAGTTAAATTGGTGAACAAGTTTCTCTTAAAGGTCACCTATCATGCTATTTTAAGTCTCATATATATACAAAAAACATGTCTATGAAGTGTTTTGCTCAAAATACCAAATAGATCACCTATTCTAGCCATGCCTCATATCCTCTATTTCACTTCCTGTTTCAAAAGTGCTGATTTTATGTATAAAGCTTTAAAAAAAAAGATAGAAAAGAGGGGCGGAGCTTATGCCTGCTCATGCGGGAGATTCTACCGGCAGACTCTGCCGTGATTAAACTCCATTTCATGGATTACCAAGGATTATTTCTGAAACAGTATGGAGCTCAAAGTCTTTCTCTCTTGCCGGTTATACCACAAGGTGAGTTCCTTTTTATTTCCTGCTTCTTCACACACATGCTCTCCAGTACAGGTTAGCTCTGAGTGTTAGCGATGCTAATGTAAACATGCACCGACCATATTACGTCCAAAATAGTCGGACATTGTTTCTGATAGAAACGTTTCTCATAGTGCCGTGGGTCCACATTTCAGATATTACGTCATATCGGCCGCAAATCTGGATCAGCTCCGTTGTACCTCCGTTTTTAGAGATTTGGGTACGGAGGAAAAGAGAGAGGGTTTTATTTTCTGAAGCTGCGTGAGTTCCCTGACACACCGGGGACACATATTTATGTAGAAAAGACATCAAAAAGTGCATTTTGCATGATAGGTCCCCTTTAAAATAAATGTCAAAGTGAAACACAGCAAACACAGCTTCTCCAGTAAAGTAACGAAAGAATCTAGCGTGTTCCTTCAAAAAAAAGAAAATAAGGTGATTAACACCTTGCTATGTAAAATACAAAACATTTTATGGGAAAGGAACAAAGTGCCACAGAAAGTTCATATTTGTAATTGATTCTCTTAGCATTTATTATAAGTTAACGTCCGAGCGTACAATAAATAGACAGTAAGCACATGGTATGTTAGTTAATAAATGCTTGATTATACTAAAGTATATTTTGCTTTTTCTAATTCAGTTTGACAGCACTGACAGGAACAGTTTTGGAGAATATAACTTGACTTAATAATTATGACAGAATACCTGAACCCTTAGTTTGTTGTTGATGTAAATAGTGATATATTACTTACTTATACCTTTACAATCGTGTGTGATACATTTGGTGAATCAGCCCCTTCAAGTCCTTAAATCTCGAATAAAACTGCATCTGATCCTCTACATCCTTCTCAGTTGGTATGATAACATTTTGATGAACTAAAAACACAAACAGGTGGAAGGAAAGGTTGGCATTGGTTTTCAATATTATGAGTTGAAGCGCATTCAAGTCTATTATGCTGATTTCCACTGCAGCACGGTACCACGTTAAGCGATGCCGTGCAACAAACCCGCCCGTTTTTTTTACTTCCATAGAGGGTAGTTCCGCTCAAGGCTACTTGTTCACTTTATTCTGGCCCTGCCAAAATCAAGGTTTTACCGAGCCAACAACCGGGCTGAATATGGCTAAACTAGTGATGTAAACACATCGACTGCTGAATGGTCCAGAGAAGAGTCACTGGCAAGGGGGCGAACAACTACAACAAAATGGAACTTTACCATGATTTATTGTAAACACGTTCAAAATGATGCCCGAAGTAACAACATACTGACCGGTTAGTAAAAACCATAATTAATGCTTGACAAGTCCTGCAGACAAGACGGCAGGCGAAAACCTTTAAAATGTGTGTTTCTGAATGGAATCGGCTAAGCAACGATTGTAAATGCTCCGACCGTCAACACTCCAACAACGGCCTACAGACATAAATAAACCAGCGACCTTATTCGCCATGACACTGACTAGTCATGTGGTTTGGACTTGTTAACTTTTGTCTAGTTCTGAACAGATAATGAGGAGCGTAGCTCCGTGAATGGCTAACAGACTAACTTTTGTTTTGTGGTGCATTGAAGATGGCGTCAACGGCTTGCCTACCTGCGTTACTATAGGTTCAGGGGCGGCAACCCGCTGGCACGCGGTCCCGTAACCAGTGGCACACTGAATAAGGGAATAATGTGGCAAAATAATTTAATTGGGTAATTTTCGGATCCTGAACCGAGACCGCCGCCTAGAGAGCGCTTCTCGTTACTCTGCAAAGAAGCCATGGCACGTACGCAAGCCCCGCTCTCTTTAACTCCAATGTGACTTCGGCCGCTTTCCCGTGGGTGCAGTGCTGATCGTTCACCACAGAGAAAAAGGCACTTCACTAATTGCAGTACCCATAAGGAGCCGTACAAATGGGCGCAGTGTTTTTGCGTGCTGGTGAGTTTAGTGAAAGCCCAGTGGCGATCTTGCTCGATCTCTCATCTGAAATAATATGCTACAAAGGGGCGGAACTGGCCATCCGTGGTTGAACTTTCCTGTCGGCTCCAGAGACGGATCGAGGAGGGCAGAAGGCAAAAGCTTCAGTTCAAATAACCCACGTAGCTTAAAGACTGGAGAGAGGCGAGCTCTTCCTGTGGGAGGCCGGTGCAATTTATTTAGAACTGTTCTTCTGTTCACAAAATACATCACAGACCTCCCTTTTCTTAAACCATTATTTAAATGTGGTTTGTTAAATTTGGCATCATGTAAGTTGCGCGACAGGTCCACACACTGCTTCCAGCGAGGCTCCCCCGCCTCCGTGCGAATAGTCACGAGCGTCAACGCTCCTCAACCCCCCCGTTGATTATTCCGCGACCGTTGGTAACTATGGTTGCACCTGATAACAGTTTTTTTTTTTTTAAATGGCACTATCATACAACAAAGGTTGCCGACCCCTGCTATAGTTACGCCCCAGCTTCTAAACGTAATGAAAAGCAGCATAAAGAGAGCCTGGCATACAAGGCCAACTATACCTAACGAAGCCGTCGAGGCCCTAGCAGTGGAAATGGCCCATAAGTGGGCCCATAACCCTGTATAGTTGATGGCACAGCATTACAGAGAAACTCCATTTGAATGTTGAATTATTGGTAATGAGCTCTAATGATCTCTCAATGTGTATTTCGAGGAAAAAGCCTCCCTGTTTGGACATTGGTACTTTTGCACTCCTTTTTTTGTTGGGTATTGTTTCGCCTTATTTGTTTTGCCTCTTCTTATGCGCCTGAACCAACCTGCAAGGGGCGTGCCTAAGTGTGTTAGTTACTCAACAGTCCAGAGCTACAGGATCAACATAAACGCCTGAGTAAAGATCGATGAGGAGATAAAAGAAAACCCCCCCTACAGTCTGTAGTGGCCTGTTTCATGAGGGCCAGTCATAGGTCAATAGTGTCAAAACAAATCCATTGACATGCATATAAGTTGGAATCAGCCACAAGTATTACGTGAGGTCATTCAAATTGCATCATTAAAATAATATGTGTTCCTAAGTGGTAACAGCTGCTTTTTTTTTGTTTAACAGTTTTTATTGAGATATCAAATCGAAAAAATACCATTAACAGCATTGCAGTCCCACCCGTCCCCTTAATTCAGATCCTTCGACAGGATATTGTTCATTGAGGTTTTTGTCCAACCAAGGATATACCTGCTGCGCCACAAACGATTGCTGCTGTCATTCCTGAGTTTAGGGGAATCTGTAAACTACGTAAAATTTAGGAAGGCCAATCTTTGTAAAACTTCTGCACAGAGCCTTAGAGGCCACAATTAAATACTCCGCCACAAATGGATCCTCATAAAAAAAAACGAGTGGGCGGGTGGTGCCCCACAAATAAGAATCAAATTATTGGAACACTGAAGAGATTCAATATTGCCCACGGAGTTAGGCCTTGAGGGTCTCCCATAAGGTTAATGAGACGAATTCTGGCGAGGTTTTAGTTTCAGAAAGAAATAATTTGAGAAGGGTATGACTACGTGTTTTTCGCAGAAGATGAGTTTAAGTCTCCAGTTTCCGGAGAGCTCTCCGGAGTACCAAACTTCTGCCAGGACAACTCCATAAAGGCGGTCGGCTTGGGCCCCTCAACTTTTTCAGGACGCCAGTTATGCGGAATGTTGCCTCTCGATCGTTTTCCAGGTCCCACCTTAAAACCTGAGGCTCTCATTTCCCTGATGGCTGTGCGGTGGATTCCACAAGTGCAGTCCAGCCTCCATGCGGTTAGTGCCTTTCCATGCCTTGGATTGCTGGTCCGTTCCTGCCGTCCAATTGGGAGCGCGGGTCAGCCCGGCGTTGACGGACAGTTTCTGAAAAGAGTGTGCGCCTCAATTGATAGGAAAAGTTTCTCCATGTCCAGCTAGCGCAGCGGAGCGGGTTAGCTGCATGGTCCCCATTTTGGCTAGCCCCATGCGGTCCCTTGTGGCTACTCAACTGTCCTCATAAGATGTTGTCGGTCTGCAGGCTGACTTTGGGCTTCTTAGTAGGTTCCCCATGTTCGTTGTTCTTTAGATCACGTTTGCACACGTAGTTGTCGTAATTAGTGAGTAACTGTAATATTAGACAGGAATTTCAACCGAAGCGACCTACTCCTAACATAGTCAACCGAAGTCTAACAGCTGCTTTTAGCTGGCACTTAAAGGCTGTGGAACAACCCAACAACTGTGTGCAGAAATAGTGGCACAGTAATCTCGAAACGTCAGTTAAAAAGAAAAAGCGATTACCGTTCCGGATAAATACAATAATTTCGAACATGCGCGGGAAAATTCCCTTCGACTCATTTTAGGTTTGGGGGAACCGGAAAGTGGACGTCAATAGGGAACGCTTCACTGTGCCGGCGAGAGAGCCAAACACGGACAAAGTTGTTGTCATGCGTAGAAAGGTGAATTACGAGTTAGGCACGTAATACGTTTTAATGAAGTGATTACAGGATATTCCATATATGTCAGTGCTTTCATGTCAAATTCGGCGAACATAAACATACATATCGTGGTGAAGATGATGATTAAATTAGGATTACAAATCGGTAGGAGAGCTGCTGATTTCCTCCCTGTCGATGTGATATAAAAACAAATTGATGATTTTTTGTAAACCTCAAGTGGATTAAACACATTATAGTGCATCATGTCAATTCGGCAACATATGAAATTAAATGAATCGTGAGGAATGATGATTAAAAATCTTTTGTTGAACCGGGTCCGCATTTTCCTGATGAGAAAACAAACCTTAGCTTTTTGTAGTTCAGTGGTGGAGTGGGGCGTTGGACCGGGGGTACGAGCCGTACCCCACTTATTTTGCAAGCATGGATTTCTTTTTAATAGTCTAATAGCCTACATCTAAAAATCATTGCGGGTACAAGCGGCCGAGATGGGTTTTCTTCCGGCAGGTGGCTGGTTCCCTTAGGGATAAGTGAGAAGTTCGGTNAATTGGCGGCCCGCGGGCCAAATCCGGCCCCCGGTTGATATTTACTGGCCCTTTGAGTATAATGTTAAAAAGTAAAAAAAAAAAAATTAAAGTTTAATTTAATTAAACTTTAATTTTTTTTTTTTTACTTTTTAACATTATACTCAAAGGGCCAGTAAATATCAACCGGGGGCCGGATTTGGCCCGCGGGCCGCCAATTGAATAGCCCTGCTTTACACCAATATGTGTCAAAGTAGGTGGGAAAATAGGACTATTTTAAAGTATGCAGATGTAATTGTTAGTAGGCTCCAGGACAATGAGACCAGCCACGGCCCTGTCATTGATGACTTTATCAGGTGGTGTGAGGAGTCCTATCTACAACTGAACATAAGCAAAACCAAGGACATGATCATTGATTTTAGAAGACATCCCCACATACATGAAGTCTTCACAATCCAGAATCAGAAAGTAGAATTTGTGCAATCATACAAATATCTCGGGACAATTATTGACTCAAAATTGAGCTCTGATCCAAACTGTGAAGCTGTGTGCAAAAGGGGGCACCAGCGTTTGCACTGTCTTAGGAAATTGTCCTATTTTAACATTGACAAAACCATGATGATTATGTTTTATCGTGCTTTTATCGAGTCAATTCTGTCTTTCTCACTAATGTCATGGTTTGGTAACCTGACTTTAAAGAGCAGAAACTCTGTGAGTCAGATCATAAAGTGGTCCAGCAGACTGATTGGTGAGCCACAGCTAAACCTGGAGACCCTGTACCTCAGTTCCAGCGGTTATCCAGCTCCATATTAGACGATGACTCCCACCCTCTGCACTCAGAATTCAAGCTTCTTCCTTCGGGCCGGAGGTTACTCGTCCCAAGGAGTAGAACGAAGCGGTATAAAAGCAGTTTTATCCCAGCAGCTATTGCACAAATTAATACATCATAGGAGCGTCACACAGATGCCTATTTTTTATTTTATTTATTTATTTAATTGTGAATTTTGATTGTCCATGTTTGCACTAGTGTTTTCCTTCTTAAAATGTTTTTTAAATATTTTGAGATTTGGTTGATTTGGTTTGATTTGTACTTGTACTTTTACTAGTCCTTTATTAGAGATGTGTCTGTTTTTAGTGTCAGGATGGAACCCTTGTCTTTTTCTCTGCAAACAGAATCTACCTACGGGTACAAATAAATAACCTGAACCTGATTTTCTGGCAACTGTCTTAAATTAAGAGATGGAACAAATCATGTGGAGACTTCTTTTCAACATGATTTGGCATGCTTCTTGTAAAGGAGGATACATGTGTTGCTTTTTAATCCACATGCGTGCATCGGCTTCTGTCTAAGTTTAGTTTGTATCTTCTTTCAGTATACTTTCTTTTTTCTTCCTGGCAGTCTGCAAGCTATTTAAACTCTCCAAGAGATTAGTCCTGTGAGTTTCATAATGTTTTTGTTGCCGTCAGTCTTTTTCTTCTCCCAGAAGGTGCTACTTGAGCTTTTCTTACTTTTGTGCAGGGTTACTTTCAGTATTGCATCGAAGTTCATCTAATTTGTTGTACCAATTTCCCTTGCAGCAGTCGGTCAATCATTGTGGAAATGTTTCAGAAGAGCTCTAAACATGAGAGAGGAAATGAGCCGAGACGGATGTGCCCAAAAACACACCGTGGGAGATGGAAGTGAACGAGACAAAAAGGAATAAATTAGGGAGGAAGGATGAGCGAAAGCAGAAAGTGAGACGGGGAGAAAGAGTGGAGAAGGCAGGTGAGCTATGAGCGTGCTGACCTTCATTCTCGCTGTCAGAATAAAATAAACACAGCAGCCCTTGCCCCTCTAGCTGGATCAGATTGCCAGTCCATCAGCTGTCCCATTAACATGTCAGAACAAACAAACTAAACGAAAAACACAAAGCACCAGCGAGCATTTGGACGGATGGATGGATGGAAAGCTTGGAGGGGCACTGGCTGTGTGGTTTTGTAGCGAGAGTTGTACTGCTGAGCATTGGGGATCTGTCATCAGTCATTTCTCTCTGTCTTTCCCTCTTTCTGCCTGAAAACAATAGCACAGCAACGACAAGCCAAGCCCAGAGAGAGGTTAGAGGGTTGTGTCTAATACATGCACGGAATACCATCCAAAATGTGCGAACAAGTGTCTCCTGCAATATTATTAGAATCTTGCGTCTTTTAGTCGGCGCCACATTAAAGTGGGTCACATTTTGTGATCTCATAAGCAGCCTCTAAATTATGCTCCAGCACTCTTTCCCCGTCCCAACTGCAGTTCACGAGGTGCAGAAGAAGAAAGAGAGGGAGAGGCAGCTTTGCTCAATGACTCCTCAAGCTAGCATGCAGATTGTCTATTTGTTTATATGTTTGCACTCTTAATCTTGTCAAGTGTGTTATAGAGCACAGCTGTCGGTATACAAAACTAGTGGGGTGGCTGATCTAATACATTGAGCTCTTTTTTTACCTCCCTGCATGCCCCCACTCTTTTACTTCTGCATTTAACAGCACAGATGGATCTACAGTGGCTCCTGGTGGAGATCTGAGGTACTGTGGGATACACTGGGATGCAGTGGTTATGTGAAATCCATGACCTAGTTTTTCCTCTTGTTTACATTGCATGTCTCTTGTTAATGAAATCACTGTTAGGAAAAACTGGTAGACCTTTTTCGACATGAATAGGAGACAAAGGAGACTGGAGCGGCCTCCTCGGTTTGACAGATTAGCCCAAATCCATTGATTCTGAGTAAGAGAGCATAGCAGCAAGCTGGCACCGAGCACAACTGCTTTCATGGATTCTGGCAACTGGGGGAGTGTTATGTCATAGGAGAAAAAACGTTAACATACTGTGCTGTAGATATGTAGAAAAAAGAGATTTAAAAAATAATCTATCAATCTATGTGTTCAATTCCATCTCTTGGGGAAAACCTTGGGAGATGTATAATAAATCCATGGTGAATACATGTTGAAGAGTTTCTTTTACTCACATACAGTATTGATTAAGTCAGTGTGCTGGCAACATTTCTGAACAGAACATAAGGTCCTTTAGGGTATGAAGCAAGTGAAGCTTGCATTGTAGAGAAGGCAAGTCATCGTGTTTCTCGAGCACTTCCCTCTCTTCATTTTCTGCTTTCCCTTCTGAGAGGTGATCTGGGGAATTGTGCACTACCTGGTGGAAGGTACCTGTCACACAGCCTGGGAATGTTTCACCTGGAAAAAACAAAAGGGCGTTGATAGTCTTGGCAATTTCTTTGCACTCTTTCATTGTTTATCCATCTTACCTCGGTTTTCTGTTCTATGTAATATACATTTTTTTACTTGATGCCTCCTGCTGATCTTGTTCGATGCTAATGTTTTGGATCATAAGCCTGTTTTCTTAAAGCCCCTGTCACACTGTCCCGAAATTGACACCAGATGGACACACGATAAAGGAAATGTTCAAATTCGGCTCTGATCGTAGCAACGTCGGGGCATTCGTGAGGGCATCTTAAGCCATCGTATGACCG
>NW_011369945.1:11170859-11175086 GCF_000735185.1 Notothenia coriiceps | reverse complement strand
TGCTGAGCGTCCTCACGCTCTCCGTCCTGCTGAGAGTCTGAGAGGAGAGAGAGCTGTCCAGTTTGATGCCATGAAGAAAGAAAGAAACCGAGTGTCAAGCTATTTATTAAAATATTTTCACTGAACTCATTAAGACATGTTTGAAGGTCATTTTGCACTTTGTTTGTTCGTGAGATGTACTTTGTGATCAAACTCCAGATTAAACACTTGTTATGGTTCAAATGCCTTAATTGGTTATATGTAAAGCGTATTTGAGCATTAGGAAAAGCGCTATACAAATCCCATGTATTATTATTATTATAAATAATGTTATTAATTTCCTGCACAGGGCTATAGAAAAAGTGTTGTAATTACAGTTTTGCATTTATGTAATATGTTTCCATCTGATCCAGCCTATCTAGCACCTCAGGTAGTTTTTATAAACACACATTTGCAGGCTTTGAATTGTTTACTGAAACTAAAGTAAACTTCAACACACATTCAGGGAAACCCAAGCCAAACCAGCTGTTTCATTATTGTGTTTTAATAGTAAAATGTACTGTGACTGTAAAATACTTTTGAAAGGGAAATACTAAATGATTAAATTACATTTTAATTGTAATTGTTTGTGGAGTCATGTCATTACAGAATTTTTCTACAGATGTTGAAAATGCATCATGGTACACATAACAAACCATTAATTTAGGACCGCAACGAACAATTCAGGTAGCTACTGAATAAAATCTAACGATTTGTGAAAAATGCCAGTAAAGGATTTAAAGCTGACAGTGATTGCAATTTAGTATGGTCTTATCACCAGTCTAAAACCTAAAAAACACTCAGATATCTCTTGAATAAGACAGAAGTAGAGGGCACATTTTCACAATAAAGCATATAAAACAGGGAATTAATGCTTTAAAAGTGACTTCTTCATAATAACTAGTATTTTTTTCTTCCTGTCAATCAACTAATTGATTCAGCCATAGAATGACATCACCTCAGCATCATTCACAACAACTGAAAAAAAAAAAGGGTTTGTGATTTGCCATTAATCTCAAAAATAACATTTTAAACATAATTCACAATTATGACTTAAATACCCGTTTCCTTATGTAAAACAGACAAAGTTAAAACCTTATTCAAAGACGAAATCAAGGCAGAAATATTTGTAGGAAGGAAAGACTGACTTTCAAAGACAACAGGTGAGTATGTTTTAAACACCAGGCCACACCGGAGTGGGTGGTGCTGTTTGAATATTCGCTCAATCACAGACCCCGCCTTCCCGGGGTGTTTTATGATCCAAAACAAGCATTCTTTTCTAGTACTGCGCCACCGCCATCACAGCTCGGTGGTAAGAGAAAGCTGCTCAGAGCTTCATAAAAGGACGGCCTGTAGTCACACATTTTACTGAAAGCAAGACATTTTACCCTAAAGGTCGTGGTGAGTATTTTGTTCCCAGACATTTTTGTTTATTTTTCCTTCCTTTTTCTTTTCTTTTTGGATTTTTTGCAACGATGCTTTTTCTATTTTACCAGCGTTATGTGATGGCTAGCTAGCGAGGTAGCTAGCTATGCTAACTCGCTCTTTTCCCCCTGAAAGAAAACACACACGCTGATTGTGTTTTTTAAGAAACGCCACTCTTTTGGATGCATCTTAGCTGCTGTTTCTTCCATTTTTCGCAAGATTGTGTAGCTTTGGTTTTCCTGCGTTTATTGTGAAGATTTTTCCTTGATGGGACTGTTTTGTCTAAGCTAAGCTAGCTCATAGCTAAGAGGCTCTTGTTGGTTTTTATAGTCGCAGCTTCTCCCTGATCCATTGCAGATTTCGTCACTCTTTTGCAGGTTTTGTTTTTTGCAAGCAGAGGAACTGGCCTGATCTGTTTTTAAATGCTTTTCGAGTTGTGGTTGGCTAGCCGGCCTTGTGTTTTTCATCGAGGCCTGTTGGTGGCGCTGTTTGATGGATGGATGGTTTTCGATTTTCTCTTGGATCAAGAGTAGATTTTTCCAGTGTTTTTTCTTTTTCTCCCCTTTTGATGCCAGAGAGATTTTTCTGCTTTTGGAAGTGGTCTTCCGGTGGCCTCAGTTTTGTTGCATGTCGTTACAAAAGAAATACACATTTACTTAATTAAACGTTTGTTGATCTGAATGAGTACTATGGCTGTTTGTGTATCAAAATGAAATCACGCCTTCACATTCACCCCCAGGCCACAGAAACACCCACAAGCTCCCATAGACTGTTCATAAGAGACAAGAGAAATGTTCACATTCAGGGGAAATACTACTAAATGAAAACCAAAGGCATGGTCCTATAATATAAAGCTTTAAGTTATGTATTACATCTCTTATTTCCCCTCAATCCCTCTACTCTAATTCTTTACTATTATTATTTTATGTGTAGGCTACTTTTATTGTGATTTTTTTTTTCGATTTTAAAGAGGTCTGTAATTCTTAACTGGTCTAATATTTACAATGATATTACTTCATGCTAAAAGAGTTTTTTTACTATCAATTGTAGGAGTAGATGGTATTTAACTAGGCCTAGATAATTAGTACATTTGACACCTGACTTATATGTTTTAAACATGAAAATGCCTTTGATAACATTCTAAAATATGCCTTCATCATTGTATACACCAGCTCTTAAAGGGCTTCACCTACTGTGTTTATAATATACAAACTCCTCTACATATGGGATATGTTGGGCCTGCCTTTCGACTTTTCAAGTCAAGTTGGTGATGATTGTAATGGTTTTGTTCGGTTTAGCAGGTTTAGCTTTCCCTTACTCTTGGATAAATACAACATTCTCCCAGAGTTCATGCTTAGATATATCACGTTAACATGCATTATGGTTAGGGTTCAGTCCCGGAGTAGCTTGTTGTAATGGGATTTTCTTGGAGACGCATACCTATTTTTTTTTTTTTTTTTGTTGAGGTGATTTTCTGTTTGCCTCGTCTCATGTGCACACTCCAACCAGGTAAGACTTGGTACATCATAACCCTGCTCAGCTTGACTGAGTGTGTTTTCTGTCACCTCAGTATTTATCGTGAGGGGCGAAGGTCGTGACAGCCCAAACTGATCCCAGCCCTCAGTGTGAAACCTCAGACGACTGCACACAGACGCTATGGAGTGAGTGATGAATGTTCGACCCCCTGTCAGCCCGGGCGGGGGTACTGTTGATCACACTAATGTTTTCATGTTTGCTGTCTCAGGGATCACTTTCCATCTCCAATTGACACGGTTCTGGGCTTTATATGGTTCTCTCATCCTTCCTTGCGTCTACTAGAATAATAACACACCCTCTTTATTAGATCATGAGTGAGCTGGACTACAGAGACAATCCAGTAAATATAAAGTAGTTTATTATCGGTGATTTACAAATCTGAGAGCTTTTAGTTCTGCGGTAAGAGTAGTACATAGCTTCTTTTTTTTTCTCCCCTTTTTTATGGAGCATGACATCAGATTACATTTGTTTATCTTAAATGCTGTCCTCTACTGGTGTTAATGGTGAATTACAGTTTAGTCATTTAAATGTTCTCCTGCTGAGTGAAATGGATAGTAGTTTTACGCTGCCTTCACCAGCATTTTCAACTGACTAATACCCAGAAACAAACACATTGGCCACCCCTTTTTCAATACTGTATTAAAGCGCCAACAATTAACACTGACTAACCCTCAAACTGATCAAACTCAAAACAGTACTATTGGTACAAATGATACCATACAAGTACAGCATCTCACTTTAAAATACCTTGAATATTAAGTCCAGTAGCATTCCTTAACTCTTAAATCAGCCGAATGTTCAACCTTCTCTACAGCCTTAAAGGGATTTCTTTTTTTAATACTTTATCTTGTATTTTGAAGCATAATGTTGTTTTGTATACAAATACTTCAGTGAAGTTCCTTGATAAAAGCAGCTACACGCTTCAAACTGTGGAAATATGCTGCTAATTTTTGTTATGGACTAAAATTCAGTCTGTCATTCTGGAGATAATATGATTACTAAAAACTTGAGTTGGCGTATGCTTTACTTAGCTCAGGCCTCCAATTGTATGCTTAATTGTGTTGGTTTGTCCCAGAATGTGGTGCATAATAAGAAAATGATCGATATTTATACTGAGAAACTTAAAAATGTGTTAATTAGATGGGGGGGGGGGAATATGCAGCAAGACTTTATACAAGGAACATTTCAGACCAAATTTAGGACAGGTTTTGGATTCTCCTGTTGAAACAAAAAGGGTTAATAGCCTCA
>NW_011369945.1:11169966-11170846 GCF_000735185.1 Notothenia coriiceps | reverse complement strand
CCCCCTTAACTTCCCCTGGGTTTATCCTTTGTTATCTGCACTAGATTTGATTATATTCTACACTGTTGTCTTGATTCACAGCTGGAGGAGGGACTCACCAGTGTTTAACACGCGGACAGCAGGAGAATATCAGAGGAATTCATTAAATATTCTGCCACTAAACATGTGACCTGTCTCTCTGTGTTTCTTCCCGTTTTAGTCGCTCACCCACCACCGCCAGCCTCATGGCCAGCAACGTCACCAACAAGACGGACCAGCGCTCCCTGAACTCCCGGGTGTTCATCGGGAACCTCAACACCCTGCTGGTCACCAAGGCCGACGTGGAGTCCATCTTCGCCAAATACGGCAAGATCGTTGGCTGCTCCGTGCACAAGGGATACGCCTTCGTCCAGTTTCTCAATGAGAGGACGGCGCGCTCTGCTGTCGACGGAGAGGACGGGAGGATGATCGTCGGCCAAGTTCTCGGTGAGGATCCAATTGTGTTGGGATTTCTTTTAGCTGTTTTTTGCTTTAATGAAAGTAGAGTAGGATAGGTGGGCGAGAAAAGTGATGACATGCAGCAATAGAGGATTTCGTTTTTAAACTTATTGCATAGGTCATTCAAAAGACCTATTCTAAGGCAGGGGTCGGCAACATTATTGATATAAAAAAAAAATTGTGATCAGTGTGCCGACGATCGTGAACTGTCAACAGGAGGGCGGGGGGGAGCCTCGATGCGGGGAAGCAGTGTGTGGACCTCTTTAACCTGTCGGCGCTACTTGCATGATGCGGTTTGAACAAATTTAAATAATTGGTTTCAACGGCATAATAATGACGACCGTCCGTTTTGTGATTCTCCAGAACACACAGATGCCCCTTTGTAGCATATTATTTAGATGAG
>NW_011369945.1:11106481-11169937 GCF_000735185.1 Notothenia coriiceps | reverse complement strand
ATGAAAGTAGAGTAGGATAGGTGGGCGAGAAAAGTGATGACATGCAGCAATAGAGGATTTCGTTTTTAAGCTTATTGCATAGGTCATTCAAAAGCAAAAGCAAAAGTCATGCAAGCACTTCAACCCTGATCGTTTCACCACGGAGGAAAGCAGCAGCAGCAGCAGCAGCAGCAGCAGCAGCAGCAAGCCGCCTGGAGTTCAAGAGAGCGGGGCTGCGTTGTGTGCATGGCTTCCTTCTATAACGGGGAGACGAGCTCTGGCGGCGGTCTCGTTCAGGATCCTAAAATAAAATATTTTGCCCACTTATTCCTAGTGTGCCACTGGTTACGCTGCCTCGTGCCAATGGTGACACGTGTGCCAGGGGTTGCCGACCCCTGTTCTAAGATAAAGCTGTTTTTATTTAAAGCAGTTTTCAGGACGTTGCTTGTCACCACGCAAAGCAAAACACTTAATTTAACGTTTTAGAGCGTGAGGAAGTAAAGTACCTCACAAAACAAAGAGAATAATTCAAATGTAAACAAACGACATACGTGACAGTTGTGTATAGCTATGTATATTTTTGATCTCCTGCAATGTGAAAGACTCAGTTGTTAGACAAAAAAAAGTCTGCTTTTAAATCATGAAAAACAGAAATTGCGTAATACATTTTTTTATCTACTTCATCTGTCAGTGAATAATCCACAATCTTGACTCTCAAAATATTTTTACAAGCTTGATTTCTAATTACAAGCAATCTCCTACAGTCTGGTTATTTTCTTTAAATCTTTTTTTAAACTATTTAAATGTTCAGATATTGTAAACTGTCGGTTGCAGAGACTGAACCTCTGCTTCTCTTTCTAATTCAGCTTTCTTCTGTTTTCTTTTCCTCAGACATCAACCTGGCTGGAGAACCCAAACCACACAGGTAAACCAAGCGCTCAGCTGGGGACATGTACAGGTGTCACTATGATGCTTCAGTTTATCCACGTTTTTTCTAGAAAAGTACCGCTAGGGAGGATGGCTAAGACGGAGAAGTATACATATAAAAGTTCAGCTGACTTGACACAACTTCAGCGTCTCTCTGTTTCCCTTAAACGGACTCTTCTTGTTTTTCTGTCTCAACAGTAGTTCCTCCTTCGAACTCGACTATGACTTTCAGAGAGATTATTACGACAGGTGAGTTCAACATATCCCTTTGTCATTTTATGAAGAAACAGAATGACAAATTACCTTTTTTTTTTTTCTCTTTCACTCATAGATTAGTATTTTCTGTTTCTCCTGATGTTCTTCCTCTCACTCTAATAAATGCTGCAAATATGTTAATAAGAAAGTTTTAACTTCCAGAATGTTACAGTCGGGGATACATCTATCAATTAGTCAATACCTTGTTGAATATAATTGGTATATTTCCACCACATAGAACTGTAGTCCAGTTTTGTCTGAAACAATGAGCTGTGTTTGAAAAAGTTGTCAGCCCTGAAAGTAACACTTAAAGTGGACCTATCCTGCTATTTTTGAATAATATAGTGTAGGACCATACCTATATAAGGCATATTTATACTTTTTATTTTTCAAAATACCAAACGGATCATACATTTTATCCATTCCTCATTTCGCTCAATTTAACACTGTCTTTTCATGGGCTGATTCTGTGAGAACAGCACCATCTACAGGCCTGGCATATGTACTACAGCGTCTCCAGCGCTTTCCAACGGCAATGTCCGTGGCTGTCTCCTCCTGATTGGTGGAGTTGGCCCAATAGCCGTAGCGCCACTTCTGTGACGTCATAGAAGTGTTCAAATCTGGATCAGTCTGTATCAGATCCGTTGCAGCCCCTTTTTTAGAGATTTGGGTATGGAGGAAAATAGAGAGGGTTGTGTTTTCTGACACTTGGTGAGTTCCCTGGAACACCGGGGACACATATTCATGTATACAAGACGTACAAAAGTGCATTTTGCATGATAGGTCCCCTTTAATAGACGAGTAGATGACACATTCATCACCTACTGTTTATACTCCTTGAATAAAACGGTTCATTTCCACCACATTGTAAACATTTGTCTTTGACCGTGTATATTTATACATATTTGCACACATATTTTTTAAATACATTTGTTTTTATATTTGGGATTATGGGAAACGGTATTTCGATTTCTCTGTCTGTACACACAAACTGGAAGATTGACAACAAAGCTGACTTTGACATTATGCTGTGTTTGATGCAGAATGTACTCGTACCCGTCCCGTGTTCCCGCTCCTCCCCCCCCCTTGTCGCGGGCCGTGATCCCGTCCAAGCGTCCGCGGGTCAGCCTGAGCGGAGGAAGCAGCCGGCGGACGAAGAGCAGCTTCTCCTCTTCCTCCAAGAGCAGCCAGAGGACATCCTCGTCCAGAACAAGTGAGATTATCTGGAGCTTCATCAGTCTCTGCAGGATGCTGCACAGACGCTGTTTATGAAGTCCTTTTACTTTCTGGAGAAATGAAAATCCTACAAGCATGTTTTCATCTCCTGAAAGATGCTTTAATGCCTGAAGGTTGAAGTACCAGGATACAGGCTTAAATCTTTATTTTGATATATTTAAATTAATTACTAGGTGTGGGGATGCCAGATAAAGGCTGAATTTTGTCAGTTTTGATAAACAATCCTAATTTATTAACAAAATCTCAAATGTTAGCTTATTTCAATCTCTAAAATGTAAGTATTTCCTGCTTTTTCATGTATTTGCTAATCAAAGACTCGACTCATTTCAACAATGAGCTGTGGAAATATAAGATTTAGAGCTAAAACTTAGTCGATTGACAGAAAATGTACCAACAACAATTTTGATATTCAAAATAATTGTTTAGTCGGTAGACAAAAGGGCCAAAATGTTCTAGTTACAGCACCTCAATGTGAGGATGTTCTGCTGGACCCTACCATCATATTACCGTGTGTAAAATATATTGTCTGATAAAACATGCCATTCTTAAAACTTGGTCTTGGGGTCTGTGAAGTTGTCAAGATCAACCAAGAGTGAAAAATAACTTTTAATGTACTTTCTAGTTTTATTTTTTATTTACAGTTAGTTACAGTCAAACAAATCATTTTAGCTGGTTTTAAATGTGTCGTTGATGAGAAGCCATATGACCCCGAGTGGCTCAGACATTTTTCTAACCGTCGTACTCGTTCTCTCTGCAGTGAAAGTGGACGAGCTGCAGACCATCAAACGGGAGTTGTCTCAAATCAAAAGCAAAGTGGACGACCTGCTGGAGAGCCTGGACAGCATGGATAAGGACCACGGCAAGAAGTCGGGTATGCAGAGGAAACACAGTATGTTAAAAAGTGGAGGAGAGCGTGTCTGACTGTCACAAACTAAAGCATGTTTACCAGATTGTGTTGCACAGTGCCACGAGTATTCTGACTCTGATGTCTGAATTTCCGTCTGAAGCTAAGAGTATGAAAACGGAGCCAGGCGAGGTCACTTCACCGCCACACCCGAGCAGCAAGAAGGTGGACGGGCTGAAGAGGAAGGGGGACATCCAGGACATAAACGACTCTGACGAGGATGAAGACGACGAGGGAGACATGCTGGAAGAGGAAGAGGTGCGAGTGCCATTGTTTCTTTTTGCAAAGCTACAGATGCATTTCCTAAATAAAATGCAGGTTTTCTGTGATTGTGAAGGCAATGCGGAGGTGCCTTGAGGAAATGATCCTACCTCTTAATTCATTTGTTACCCCGGTAACATTTTACTAATGAGTTTTAAATCTCAATCGCAATATAGTATAATGTTAATTTTCTAAGTTATGGTCCTGTTGAGAGTAAAATGGACCAAAAATGGTATGCCTTGTGATTGCAAGTTGCTGCCACTGTATTGTTGGCTTTTGCCATTAGCTACTTTTCAACAACCATATTAGCAAAGCAGTATAATTCTGTAATCCTAAAGAAATCTCTCCACCAACACTTTATAAACCTTTACCCCTTTTGATATAAAGATTAGCATATGATTGCCGTGTTATGTCCCTGAATTTGTGCCTGACATTTGCATATTTAAAATACATGCCCCAATAATGCTGTTAAAAGTGAATCAAACCTCACCCCTAAAATGTTCTTTCGACCTGCAGGTGAAGAGTCAAGAGAGGGATGACGATGATGAGGAAGAGGAAGGCGAGCACATTGAAGATGATGATGGCGACAGTGTGAACGGTGAAGATGACTCGTAGACCTCACTTTCCACCGAAGCATAGGAACTCGGACTCCTATTTTAACACTCATGTTGTAGATATGAAATGCAAACGGTGCACACACACAAGCATGGTGCACACACACTCTGTTGTCCCGGTGTCCCAAAGTCGATTTTGTTTATTTTGTCCAGTGTTGCTGTAACAGGAAATAACTAGCTGTAGATCCAGTCTGTTTTTACTGCGTCGGTATTGTCTCCGGGAGAAGAAGGAAACACGGACTGTAAATGTTCTCAGAGACGACAGCTCGACGGACATGTCTTAACGCAAGAGGACAACAATTCAGCTACGAAAGACCGCTTTTATTAAGTTCAATGTGTTTTGGTTGTGTCATCATCAGTGAGTTTGTTTGACCTTGTGTGTCTGTATGTTAATGTCAGTTTTTTTTATACTATTCAGTTTAACTGTAAAGGAATAAATTGCAATAAAATATTAAAATGTAGATCGTTTTTCTGTATTTTATTTTTTCCAAATAAACTAAGGTGAAGATTGCTGAGGGGGAAACTGTGGATTTTGTATACTGTTGATTAAATAAACTCACTTAACTGATGCATATTTTTAATAGATGAAGGCTCAAATATAATATCAAATCTAGTGGTGTTTACCATGACAATAATTGGAGGGTAACAGTAGTTGATTTGGTCCTTTTTTATTTTTTGAATCCCATTCATGTTCAAAAACTTGTAAGTTTATGAACAGATCAGATCAAATTATGCTGTATTTATATTATTGTACATTTGGAAAGGAACAAATCACAGATGTATTACCTCAGACAGCCAGAAGGTGCCGCTGTTGTCATGACACTGAATAAATGGAGACAGGAGATTTTGTGATAAACTTCATTTACCAAACTAAGAGCTGAACAGTGATGTTTCATAAACTCTTGAGTGGCCATGAAATCAATTTGTAAACCTCGCCTGAGCTCTAATTACCCAGAGTAATTGAAAACATCTGTTAGTGTGCAGGACCTTCATATACAATGCCAGTTGTGTGTTTGGCTTGTCAAAATCTTTAAAACACAAACTAAACTAATTTAGAAAACTTTGCAACTACAATGGTAAATGCAGCCGTAAAGATCTCTCAGTAATAGCTGTGCAGTCTGGAAATGTTAAAGGAAGTCAGGTGAGCAACACAGGCAGGAAACTCGCTGAGGACATCTAGTGTGCAGGTGTGTAACAGCAGGGGTTGGAGAAGTATTCAGATCTTGTACTTGAGTAGAAGTACTAGAGTGTAGGAATACTCTGTTACAAGTAAAAGTCCTGCTATTAAAAGGTTACTCAAGTAAAAGTATCGGCATCAAAATATACATAAAGTACTAAAAGCAAAAGGAATTATTATGCAGATTGGTCCATTTCAGAATAATATATGATTGTTTTATAATGAATGATCATTAAAGTGTTATCAAAGCTGGTAAAGGTGCAGCTAGTAATGACTTTGTATACTGCAGGGTAGCTTGTAAATTTACTCCAGGTGGAACTAAAGTCTCATTTAAGACTTGATTATATTTCACTGAAGTTACAAAATAAATGTAATGGAGTACCCAATCTCTGAATTGTAATGGAGTAAAAGTCAAAAATAGCATGAAATTGCAAGTGCACGTCCCTCAAAATTGTACTTAAGTAAAGTACTTGAGTAAATGTACTTAGTTACTTCCCACCTGTGCAACAGATCTTCTTAACCTTTTATTTCTTCCTATCTCTAAACTGTGTTGCGAGTAACTCTTTAAAAATCAATCAACATTGGCCCAGCACCCCTCGTCGGAGGTTGCACGTCTCTTGGAGTTGTGAGCATATCATCAATAGGGAAAGTTTCCTAATCAAATTATTTTTTAAATCCCTTAGATGTACCTTTAGATTGGGAACCATTGTCTTATATTAAAGTCAAAATCACTCCAAATGACCATGGACAAAACCTTATTTAATCAGATGCATTCAATAAATAAATAAAAAACGCTTTCAAATTGGTCTCAATTTAATCTTTAGCAAGTAATTTCCAGTTTATGTTAATTTATTTTATGAATTTAGGTTTTCATTTTTATCAGCGTCTGTGCCTGAGGCGAGTAAAATGAAGTGAGTCATTTCTGAGCTTTGCATACTCAGATAAAAAATATAGTTCGGTCATTTATTCTTATAATAACACTGTATAGTGCCACAGACATTTCCTTTGTCTTTTTTTTTGTATTCTTTATTACTCAGTTAACAGAAACCCAAAAATAGCAAACAAACCAACGTACAATAAATAAGTTGATAAACAATAACAGAAACAGACATTTTCATTGACTAAATTCACTCAAGAGTCAAGACCTTTATATATACCGTCTATGGTCAAGACACACACAAAAAGTGGTCCTGCGCGAGCGTGCATGTGCGCATAGCAATACCACATGCAGAGGGGCTCGCGCTGCATAGAGCGTGCAGTGACAGTGGGAAGCACAACCCGCGAGCAGCGAGCGCGAGGCACAGACCGTGTGAAGCTGTGTGAACTATAAGTGGACCCAACACGGTAAGAATTTTAAAGTGATCTAACTATACTTATAATGTGTTTTAAATGTATAACAAGTTATACGTTCATGTATTTAAGTTGTGGAAACCACGTTGTCATGGTGATTTAAAGTGACAACGACACGTTACCACATAATGTAGTTGTGTTTTAGATAAACATGTTTTCAGAGACACGTTTTAATGCAGATTCAGTGTTTTACTGCTCAGTTTATCATCTAAAAATTCCTCTTTTAACAATGAGCTTGAAGGAACAAATGAATAAGTATTAAGCTACATCACTGTAAATGTTGGCAGCTGCCCATAAAGTCACTCCAGCTGAAACATGAAGCATTGTTTGGTGGATTTTTCAACAACTTTACAACCACTAACATTGAAAAAGTTTATGATACATAAGGAAAAACTTCCCTAAAGAGCGGAAATTAGTTATACAAATGTTATTACTAGATCTAATTGTACCAAGAATTTCACAATAACTTGTTTTGATTGTGCAATAAGGAGTTAAGGAAGACCATTAATAGATATGCTTCTCTATACTGTAGTGAACTCTTACCCAAATGGGATATGTTTCCCCCTTATTACTTCTGGGACTCCTCGTTTCCAGTCCTCTGCAGAGCATTGATTTATGTAATGTTGCTGGAATGAAAAGTGCTGCGCAGGGGGTGGAAATCTGGCTTTCTGGAAGCCAAACAGATGAGGAGGCTTGTTTTAATCATTAGTCTCATGGTATCACTGACACGGAGCTGCTTTATACTCGCAGGCTCTGCCAGTGCTCCCATTGCACCGAGGTGTAGAGTGCTGAGTCACATTAATTTCATCATTTACCTCATTTAATTATATGTGGCAATTAAAGGGTAATAAAAAAGATTTGTGCTGCTCCGTAAAATACACCATTTCGTCAATGCCTTTTGGAAGTTGATCAGGATGTTGATCAATACTCAGTGATTATGTATTACTCCAGATTGATTGTTCATGTGCTCAGATGGAGCCATAGGAGCGAAAGACAACAAGGAGCCAAGATGTGTTTCACGCAATAGTTCATATTGATTTCACACCTCAGAAACAACAAAAGCATTTCAATTATACAGGAGGCGGGCTTTTTCAAAATACAAACAGTTTTAATATGTTTTCATCATAGTGAAAGAATGAACCCCCAAAACAGAATCCATTGATTCTCCATGACACGTGATGTTGTAGATTACTTATAATTCATTCAGTGACACATTTAATTGAGTTTATCGGCAGCTACATGTATACAGTATGCTTCAATACTTGATGCATTCAGGGTTAGATGAGGACACACAGAAAGCTCAGTTTGAATAAGCACATACATTTTGATGCAACACTTTGTTCAAGTTTTGACATTGGTAATCTGCTGAAGACTGTGATAACGTGAAACGCTCCCAAACCTGCAAGAAAGTGGACCTTGAGTCAAAGCTGTTACATGACAAAAAATAATCTTAACTCAAGGTATTGCTGGAGTTATCAACCTCATAACCTTCAGCAGCGATGAATTATGACAACTCAGAAAGAAAGCTGTATTAGACCTTGTGTTGAAATTAAAAGCCTGCCTCTTCTTAGTGTCTGCTTGTGTTGATGCACATTGTGAATCTGCACCTTTGCTGTGACAGAGACATTTAAAAAAGTTGTTTCTTTCTTGTCTGAGGTTGAAAAAGTTGGTTTATAAACACAAACACTATATGCTCTAAATCTTCTTTAAAGCTCTAGATAGGCTTTAAGGCTGCTTTAAAGTCTTTAACAGTTTCCTCCTGTGTGATTGGAGCACAAAAACATGACATTCGTATTTATCTTTCGATCAAATGTTTGGCCAGAAGTCGAAAGCTAATACATTAACAAGCATATCCCTAAACAGAAAAACACAAATGGCGGTAAATTAAAAACACCACATGTAGAAGAAACCAATTCAGCTCTTAGGAAAAATGTGAAGTTACTAGAGCTCTTTTCATTATGTAATCTAGTAACACCCTCTTCTTACTACTTGCACAAAGCCAGTCGATGGAAACACCTGTTGAGAAAATCTGTCTTTTGTTTACTTTGAGTAAATGTTATAACAATTTGAGAAATGTTTGGAACTTATTAATGCAATCCCCTCTGGTGGACGACAGGTCATTTAAGTCTCAGTACGCTTACTAATACTCCTCAAAAACTCATGTTTACAAATGACCTAATGTATTTCATTAGGGGTTCAAAGGCACTGAGAGACTAGTCCCATCATATGGGAGTTATTACTTTCAGGCAAGAAACAAATTTGCTTTCTCTTACATAAATATTTGGTACCATGAAAAGAAACAGCCTGCAGTATGAATTTGTCACATCCGATCTCCTGCTAGTTTGAACTGCTGCTTTTTGACAGCGCTGCCTGGGTTCATAGTTTTCTGATGAAATAACGTGTCACTTGTTTTTCTCCTCTGCGCTCCCTACATACCTTTCACGGACATTCACAGTGATTGCCCTATAAGCAGAAATCGTTTTGCTTCAGAAATGTTATTCCTGGCTTAGAGGTGCCTGCTCTTTTGCAACACCCACGGGTGACACAGCGGGGTAATAGGACTTGCTGTGAGTATCAGACGTAACTGTTTCAACATTGTTTCTGGTGTGTATTAACTGCAGGCAAATGTCTTTTTAAATCATGTTTACTTGAGAAGTTATTTCAATGCAAAGAACATTTCTTCTTAACAGAGTCCAGGTAAATTAGTGGGATATTAATAATTCCATGATACATATTTTTATCTACATGATTATTATAGACTCCAGATCCTTGCTTGGGGTTCTTCTCACAATACGTTATATTAAAACAATGCATTAATGACATGTGCGGGTATTCAGCCTCTTTGGTTTAGGTTCCATATTTAGTTGCACGCAAACCCATTTCTCTTTCCGCTTTAATGAGTTGCTGGACAGTAGTGGATTAAGTATTCAGATCCTTTATTAAAGTACATGTTAAAATGACTGCATTACAAGTGAAGTCCAAAACAGCCTTCACAAAAAAATATGATTTAGAAAAAACTACAACATTTTAATGTGCATGAGTTTATATAAAGAGAGGGGCATGCACGTGCATTTATTTTGGCCATAATGCATGACGTAAAAATCCTTGGTTTCTACTTTTATTTATAATTATTCAACATTTTGGCCAAAACAATAGACAGGTACAGTTACAAATATTCTAGGGGACAAAGGGTAAGTCAATTAAATCTTGAAAAAAAGGATTTAGCACTTCACACAATATAAAAATGTGCATATTAATCATCAGAAGGTTTTGGCTTGGTAGAATGTTCAATAAGTTGTCTATATTGTTGTATTTCATACTGTATACAACGTTTTTTCGAGTTATATTAACTTTTGTTATTGTGAAAGATAATAATAACATCATGATACTAATATGATAATAATTTGTAATGGTGTTTTAAATGGGCTGTGCTCGATAAGACGCACAACGTCAAGTGGCCTATGTTTAGAGAAAGCATTGCGCATGCTCAGAGCTAATTGTCCGTTGCTGAGCTGCATTCTGATTGGCTGTTTGTCAAGTACTGTTGTTGTCACGTGTAAGTGGTTGGAAAGTAACGTCCACTCCGGTTACAATGGCGAGGTGTTTTTACTTCTGCAACAATTTAAAAGTCTGCTTTTTTGGATTAAACTCATCGGAGCTCACCAGCCGCTTGATATTGTGATAAACCAAACCTCTGGTAACAAAATTAACATATTTAATATGGTGCTGTTCTCCGTGAAAAAATGGCTAACTAACTGCTAGCTTGTAAGAGACGTTTTTTCCCCTTCGCGTTTTCTGCGACGATGGTAACGGAAACGTACCTGGTCAGAAACAGACTTTCCGGATTTCAAGCTTCTTTCTAATGGGATTATTAAACATTAGCAGCATTATAATAAGTTACAACTGGACCAACATAGCTACCCAAACAGACGGCGAAGTTAACCTGGGAGTTGATGAGTACAGGTATGCGTTAAATTGAACACTTCCGGTTTTTGTGCGTAGAAAGTAGTATGTTTCAGAGTGGAACTGTAAAAAGTGTACATACAAAGGTGGGAAGTACCTAAGTGAGGTACTTTACTTGTGTATTTCAATGTTTTGCTACTTTGTATTTCTACCCCACTACAATTCACAGGTACATTATTAAACAGCTTTAGCTACTTTTAAGAAAACACATCTTTAAAAACCAAACTGGTTAACACAAATTTAAGTCACAAATGAGTCCAATTCTTTAAATAGCCTATTTTACAGAAAGTCAATCAAAACTTTGTTTGTCTACGACAGTAAAATGCAACAATATTATCTAGAAATGTCACATATACTGTATCAATATAATTATATACACACAAGACCATTTTCTGCACAATTTGTACTTTTAAGGAATGATAATACTTTTACTTAAGTACGATTTTGAATGCATGACTTTTACTTGCAATTAAATATTTGGACCATAATATTATTGTAAGTATTGGTACTTTTACTAAAGTAAAGCATCATAATACTTCTTCCACCACTGTCTATATATAGCTTGAAATGTAGGTATTGAACGCTACTTGAGTTAACTGAATGCTATCTATTTAATACTCAAATAGCAGTTTCATGCTATGTATTAGAACTATGATAAATTGCATCAAAATAAATGTAATTTAATTTAGTAGTTGGTAGTTCTCCAGTTCAATTATTGCTTGCTTGGTTTGTCAGGTTATAGTTAAATAAGCCATGCTGAATGTCATATTGTTCTGAGGACCAGTAGCTACAGCCTTTTGAGATGTGTTGTTCTTCATTTCAAAGCAGTAGCCGTAGTGTTTTGGCCACTTCGGCACAATGTCTGACATAGTCAAGTTGATATGGCAGTTGTTTATTTGAACATCCAGCAGATATTGACCAACATTAGCCTGTATTTGGAGTCATGTTTCTGGCCTCTGAGTTCATCTAAAACCAAAAGTCATTTTCCTTTTAGTTCTGGTTTAGATTCGACCAACTCCTGAGGGAAATGTTTGGCTCTTTAGCTGCTAAATGTTCCTTTATGTTCACCCGCCTGAGTAACTAGGTCTGTCAGCTGTTTGATGCTGAGCAGAAAGCGTATAATATACATTGCCATTGCAATTTTAATATGAAAAATACTGATTAGCATTGCTTTAAGGATAGATTTACTTCCGCTGGCTAAATGAGTTTGACAACCTATTGATTCCACTTCATGAAGCTGCAGTGTTTCAAGTTTGTAGATGATTACACAAGGCATATATAAAGGATAACACAATAAAGCTAATTAGTTTATATCCCATGAGGTCTTTGGTGGGAGGTGGGAGTTACAGCAAGTTTTTATTAAATCAGTGAAAAGCAGAAAACTATATCACAGCATGCAAATTGGGAAATATAATGCAGGAAGGCCGAACAGTCTTACACAATGAGAATATTGTGTCAAATTGAAATGACAGTCTTACAGAGTATTTAGTCGCCAGTAGCAACATAATGTACTGTTATTGCATGAGTTAGTTTTGGGACATGTACACTTAAGAGAAGACCATGTCGAGGGGGGAATTGCAATAAAGTTTAAATATTATAACTGGAAGCCACATAAAGCTAACATACAAGTATAACAAATAAAGCAGTTACATTAAAAGGGATCTGTCAAGATTGATGATGCCTCACAGAAAATGTAAAGCAGATGCAGAGCACACAAACCTTTCGGCGTTTCATCCGCTCCCAGAGGAAAGACCAATTTACATTTCAAAGTTTAAGTACAAAAAAGAGTGTTTTAAAGGATCCAGAGGGCCAGCTAAAATCACAGGGAGAAATGTTAAATATAAACTGAAATATGAGTTATTATACAGTGATGCTCAGACAGAAAATATGTTGGTGTATTTTGACAGTGTTAATTCAAATTGAGTAAGTTTGCCTTTTTTTCTCCTTACCGCACTTTCTCTCAGCTTCATTCTTTCCCCTCCGATTCCCAAATGTAATGGAATACGACTCCAAAACTTTCACTGTCTTATTTTAGAAAGCTATTGTTTTCTAGTAGTAGTGGTCTGGCACACAAATCAGGTTCTCACATTAAGGCTGATCCCAATGCTTCAATTCTGTGGCCATTCAAATGCATTGTAAATGATTATATCTGTATATTGTACACATTTGCAAATAGCCCATGAAATAATCATTGTAATCCCACAATATACGTAGTTTACATGACTTCTGTATGTATTATTTGTTATTCGCTGTGCGTTGAGGTGTGTGTGTACAGTAGGTGTGTTCTCCTATGACATAATTAAGAGCAGTGCTTCATGCAGAGCTGGAAAGTGTTGCTTCACATAGTCCTGCCTGATCTATTGACAGAAACATTGAAGTTTTGCCAAACACACTGCTATAAAAAAACCCACTCGAGGCAAAACATCATCTATTTTTACGAGGTTTCAAAGACCATATACCATCCAAAATGTATTTTCAAAGACACATTGAAGTTGTTCAGTAGTACCACCACACCAGACTCAGTCCATCATAGGAGAGTTTTAGCAGACGTCTTGAGAAGCCGCTCCTATTTCAAGATGCTGGCAGGCCTTGGAGTCTCAGTCCAGTCCATAGGCGCTGCTTCTGCTGTATCTGGTTCACTCTGCTCACACTGTCTTGTGGTTTGGAACGATCCACTGTCATTTCACTGGAATTTCCTGCCATCTGCGCTCAGTCAGAGTTTCTCACAGATCCACACCTGCTTGTAAATGTTTAGCTGCGCCAAGAGGAGAGCACGGAGGGATAGGTGAGCACCGATGAGGGCGAGATCCACACTGCCCTTTGCTTTGTGAGACTTAAACCCACTTATTTGTTAAGGGAATGGGATTTTTCATTGGAGACAGCACTTTAGCTGCTGAAACAGGATGATTAGATGTCAACATCAATCTAAGAAAATCTCTTGAACATGTTCACATTTCCAGAACTCATGAGTTATTTCCTGCAATTTCACTCTTGTCGTCATATTATTTCTACATACCAGATTTTAGATCCTTGGCTTCACCTAAAGTAACAATACAACAATGTACAAATCCTCTGACCTTTTAAAACCTTGCCTTGGGCTTTGAGAAACTGAGATGGACATTTTATAGAACAAATGATTACCATGATTCTAGGAAACAATCGGCAGTTATGGGTAATTAAAATAATTGGTAATTGCAGCTGTTTACAAGCACTTAAGTCTCACGATTATTTTTCTTAATTGGACAATTTGAAGAATAAGTAGTGATGTTAAGATGTATTCCATGAAGCTACAGCCATTAGCTGGTTAGCTTATTAGCTTAGCTTATCATAAAGACTGGAAATGGAGGGAAGCCTGACTTTGTCATATGATAACAAAAGCCAGCTATCGGTCCTGAGTGTTATGTGCAGAACGGACTGCTGCAGATGCTGACTCTGATGGAATGTAGCTGCGATTATGATTTCAACATCGGGATGAGAAAACTAATCGTATGTGCTTTGGTTCTTATGGTTGGTCCATCGTTACAATAGGTGTGAAGCTAACTACAACAAATCACAAATGTGGTACAAATCCAACCATTCCCTCTTAACTGTAGCGAAGTAGAAGTGTAAAATAGCATTAAACGGAAATACTCAGGTAAGGTATATAGTACAGTTTCTACCCTCTCCGTAAATGTGAACTTAATGGAAAAACAGACACAAGAAGAATTTTAGAAAGAACATCCAGTAAAAATAAACAATAAGAAAACACTCTTCTGTTAGCTCAGAGATACAGTACATTTCACATCTCTAAAAACTCTATTTGAAGTATAAACCATAGAAGAAGAGCCCCGGGAGGATCACTGTGTCTAAAGTTAACAGCAATCCAAGCCCCTTGCTAAGATGACACGCATGAGTTCTCGTCCAATAACACGTTCTTATTTTGTGCAACACGAGACTGTGTTAGTCACCTGCTCCCACTGAGTTTACTCTGACCCAAACTGCCTCTCAAAATCTCAAAAGTGCCAAAGAATGTATTTTTGGCCTCAATAGAACAAAACAAAGTAGCCTGCAGTATTATCGAATTGGGAGTGTTCGCTTATCAATGAAACAAATGATCCCATTTATCAAAATAACTGAGGAGATTTGTTAAACAATGCTGACACTGAGAGTTTTAGGATTGACCACACTGATCATGTTCATGACTTGAGGTCAATCGGGGGTTAAATCACTTGTGTGTGCTAGGAGGACATTACTGCATTTAAGTGGGTCATACCACAGATCACACCAAGTAATGCAAGACCCACCTTTATCAATACAGATACAAATACTAATGTGTAATTGTCTAATTCTCATTACATTCTCATAAGTTCTTAGTATGACACATCGGGTGTTAACCCACTGTTTATACGTAAAGATATATTTACATTCATGTTGATGATGCAAGACTACGGGGAACAACAAATGCAGTGTGTTTGTTTTGTGATTTAGCAGAAAAGCAGAGGGTGCAGCAGCACTAGTTTGATGCTTGAATTTTGAATAGAGCCGTCCTTCTTATAGATACTATCTCTTTACGTTAGTGGGCCGGATCATTTGGCCCAAACCGCTTTTCGCGGCTCCGGCGCTCGCAGTTCACGCCCCCCCCCCACTCATCGCGTACGTTCCGTGATGTCCTGTAGCAGGCACCGCCGATGTCGGGGAAACGATCTTCAACACTGCGAAAATAATCCCACCAGACTCCTTTGCCCATTTCCTTGTCCTTTTTCATTATATCAAGCGATAAAAACCCTCGATCTTCTCTCAAATTATTATTATTTTTTGCAAGACGCCCCCCTGGCGGAAACGCTGATATAACATGTTGCAAGTTCAAATATAGGACTAAAATATATACATATAAAGTAACATGAATGTATGATAGACAGTATCTCACATGGATACAGTTAATGTAAATGTATTATGGATATGTGCCTGATGAGAAAGGTGTTCATATATCCTTCATATGCCTAAGTATCAGTCCTATTTACACAAGTATCCATCCTCAAGAAGAAGCTGTTGGCAGACCGTATTATAGACTCAGCAACTTCTCAAGTGAGGACTAGTGGATGAGTGTTCTTTATTTGTATGCACATATCTGACTGAAAACAACCGCACTGTTATGGATACCGTAGGATAGGAATCTTGTCTTCGATCCTTGGAAACCTTTGGGGAATCTAGGAAAATCCAGAATCATTTTTTTTAGAGAGACGAGTACAGTATATGTATATCTGTGGAGGAATGTTTTCCTCCATGTAGGTTTAAAGAGTTGGAATGTCCCGTTGTTCTGGTGAATGTTCCGGGTTCTTGCCATGTACCTTCATCAGATTTTGATTTGTGGCTTTAAAAAAAACATACCATTCTGCTTTTCCGTCCTGCATCATTTCTGCCTCTTCCAGCTGGAGTATCGATATAACCAGGCAGGGATGGAAGAGTAATCACCTCCTCTGTTTGGGTCTTTACATTTTAAATTCCTCACTTCAATTGTAAGCTCTGTTTCCACAGGCATCAGTGGTTTTGTCACCAAGACCTCGAGCAAAGCCTCAACATTTAGACATGACTTAGTGGCATTGGCATCATCATTGGAGTTTGTCATGGTATTGCCGCAGCTTCTGATCACTGGATTTCTATTTTTCTGTGTCTTGACATTTCTGGAAAAATCATCATCAGCACCTTTTTCTGTAGACTTGGCTGCAGGATGTAGACTGGCACACTGAGACGACATGTTCAGAAACGATGTGGCAACTTACAGCCATGTGTCACTCATTAGTGAGGTAAATGTCTTTAGACTCTACACCTGGACATTAGTGTGACCTTACTGTCCACATGTGTTCGACTATTCGCACTGAAGGTCAACGTGAAGTCAATTGTCTTTGCAGCCTTCTCGTTCACAGTAGACCTTTTTTTGTGTCAGTCAGCCTCATAGGTCCTCCAGTCTGAATGCTAACATCTATGTTGTTCACTTGTTGTGGTCAGATTTCTACGGTGCAAAGCTGAACAGACTACTTTAATGCCTTCCATTTAATTCAACAGGATGATATGGTTTTCTTGTTTCTTGCAATACTGATACACGCCACTGTTGAAAACAAAATGTTTAACAGTGGGAATTTATATAAGGTTTAGGCACAAAATAGATGTTAGTTCATGGAAGAAAGAAACTAAACGTGGAAAGGAAGCAAACAGTTGACTCCCGTGTTAAAGTCCAATAATATCCCCCACATTCTCCAACCAATGGACTTTGTTCATTTATCACAATGTCACACTATTTCCTCCTTTGTTCTTTTTGGCCCATTGCTGAAGAACAATAGTGAATTTTTCCTGCGGGGTTCAAAGCGATGCTAGAACAATTTTACGGTTTTAATTGTTTTCTATTTGTCTATGATGTTAGACTGTGCTTTGAGCTATTAATATCTTCCTATGAGTAGAGAAATGTCTGTATAATCAACGTCATATAGCCTCCCATAGACCTTAGACAATAAGGGTACGATTATCAAAAGGGATTGCGTGGCTTGTCGACAGCTAATACGCAGTTAAAAATCAGTTTCTGAGTGGAAAGATATCGTTCACCTCCAATCAACAGTCTGCGTCTTTGTGCAGCTCTCAGGTTGGGCCTCTTCCCTCAGTATGAATAAATGTTTCTGGAGGCTCCACCTCATGATCCTCTTGTTTAAGGTTCTCAGCTGAAGCGGTTTGACAGCTCGGTTTGCTGTGACATTTTATAAAACTCAAAGAAGACAAAACAAAAGCAGAACATTCTCAGCTGTTATGCATATGAATGACGAAGTACAGCATGTTTTTAGAAGAACAAACTCCCTCCGCATATCCTATAACATTCAGACCTAAATTGACCCCCCCTATTTAAGCAGAAAATCCTGCTGCTCCTCCCACAGCGGGAAGGACTGTGCTCCAAACTCAGCATTGTGTTTGATCTTAAAATATGTTTGATTTTGCATTACTTTCTTCTTGGCTTTCCTTTTGAGTGATATTGTTTTGGAATGACTTGTGCATTTGTCCTGTGTCTTCTGATACGGTGAACTAAAGTGGTGAAATGTGGCGTGATTTTCTACCTGTTTCTGTAAAAGAGCAGATACAAATAATGCCGCTGTTGAATAGGACATCTGGATGTCTAAAATGGAGCCTAAAGAAACATAATGAAAGGGATATTTAACAGGCAAAAAAATGTACCGGTCCAAACTATGTAAGAATAAGACTTGTATTTTTGGCCTTTCTTGTCACTCATTGGCAACATTTCCACTAAAACCAACATATCAGCAATGTTGCTCATTCCAATTTGACAGTTTGACTTAGATTTGAATTCCCTTTTGTTTCTGTATTTTGACGAATTTTTTTAAATGATCGTCTGAGACTCAAGATGGGTAGTTAAACATTTTGTGAGAATCTGCATTTGAATGCTAGTAAAGCCCTGTTGCTTAACTTTTAAGGATATTGAGAGCTTTTTTATGGAGTTTGGGTTTTACAGGGGAAGCAGTGGTAGTTGTATCTCCACGGTTTGCTTCCTGAAATGTTGTGCCTGTGGAAAATGAATAAGCAACTCCTTCCTGTCTCAAAAAGAACCCTCTCTTTCAGTCTGCACCGGCACAGTGTTTGCCAGTAGAAAACTGAAGTCGTTCAGTATGTTTCCATATTATGGATGTGTGTAAGTGAGAATGTAGAGCAGGCAACTCCCTCAATTTCCTCTGAATAAATAAATGTTGACGACCAAGTAAATTATGATTTATAAGCACATTAATAGCCCACAAAATTGGTTTCACAGGATTAAAAACTTAGACCCTGAGGCACAAATTATTTATTGAAGTGTAAACCTTCACCGTCCAGCCAACTCTCTCCGTCCCTGGGATACCAGACTCTCCTGTCGTTTATAAAAACAAGAGCGACAGTTACGTAATCCACATGTTTTCTTTAATGGTCAACCAGGCACATTTATGAGAGTTTGTTCTCTTGCAAACATATTATCATAACCTGAAATACAGTATACTGCACCTGTGGGCATGTCTAACCACAAAACCTGTCCCTATGTATTTCTTTAAATCCAAGAACTAAGATTTACTACACTTATTTTCCCTCTCAAACGCATCACATATTATTTGATTTATATAGGAATGTCATAAAAAGCAATGACAGGATTACAAATCAGTACATGGAAACACATGATGCTAATTCCATATGTCTCTGATCCGTTTATTAGTAGTGATGTATGACAGTTAGTCCATGCTCGAAGGATATGACCAAACAACATGTACATGTACTCGTGCATGCATAATCAAAAACACATCTGATTGTACGTAAAGTAAAAACAAATAATGAAATGTTTGCAAGAATTGCATGCTGTTTTATTGGTTGTATAATTGCAATGACTTTTACCTCGATTTTTAATACATTTTTCTCAACTCCCTTTAAAATTCTCAATTAAAACATTTGGAAAATAGTCTTTTTTTAAATGTATTGGTCCAACTGACAATATTTGTTCAATGTTGTAACCATAGGGTTAAAAGAGGGAAACAAACAAAATGTATAAATAGAAATGTCAGATTTTCCCAGATGGCGGCGTTCACATGCACCTGATGAACTCTGGTCTTTATAAAACTAGTATCAAATTCCAATGTATAAATGAAGTTGATATCAATATTAGTCATAGACCTATGTGACAATATTGAAAGCGTGTTCAGCAACAGGTCTCAGTCTGAAACCGACACCTCGGTAACAACACACAGATTATTTAGGGAAGCTGGATGTTGTTTACTCTGTGAGTTCACGTCAGTCATTTCAAAAAGGATCTTTTCCCCCATGTTTCACTTGAACCAAAAAGCACACAAAGGGTTTGTAATTCAAGAACATAAAGTGCTTATTGTTGAGACAAGTACACATTTGCTTGTCCTGAAACGCCACAGCTGTGTTTAGCTAACCTCAGCAAGTGAGTCTTTAAAAGACACCGCATGAGATGAGCCTACTATTTTATAAAGTGTGCTGGCTCGGTTGAGGCTTTGTGGGACACTTTTCTTAGTTTTACTGTCTGACTCGTCTTTCTGGATGAACACCAAAGTGGTTTGAGAACAGACACTGCTAAAATAAAATTCCCGTGTTGCTATATTTGCTGCAGGACTTCACTCTGGTCCTTTTTTCGCATCAAACCATCCTCATGTTAACATTAAATCTGCCATAATTCAACAGATATAAGTAAATCGATTTTTTTATCAGATTTATTGTTTGATTTTTGTGAATCTAATGTATTTTTGTACATCCTTAATCCCTCAGTTCACCCTCAAAACTCTTAACATGGTATTAGATCTCAAAGCTAACAAGTACTAGGTTGCATTAAGATATTTCAAACATCTTCTGCTCAAAGGAATTAGTAATCCAGTTCAACTTGTTGACACACAGACACATCGCAACCTCTCTAATTAAGACTCAACCACAGTTCCCATGACTGCTCTGCAACATGACTCTCGTGGGGAGGGGGGGGGAACTCCCGCGATTTACGGGAAGAATCATAAAACTGTAACCCAGACTATACCAGGAAACTACGGGCATGAACCTACACTTAGTGACTCTAAGTGTCAGCTAATATAACTACAAACGTGAAGTTACTCATCATCCTCGCTGTGTCCGTTTTAATCTCGTAAAATAACTGAATGCTTCCGATGACTAATTACACACTGCGGGGATCCTGTTGTAAAATACATCATCAATATCTGGCAGTGGAAAACGTTTTCTAATAAACCCTCTTGGACTTTTGCACAGTAGAGCTTCTGTACATGTGACCGAGGCAGCAGGGGAACTTCTGTTTGCCCCACTACTTTCCAGCCCCAGCCTCCTGCAGGACCAGAGATGTGGTCCATTACTCGTCCTCTGTGAGAAGCATCTGGACCAGGTTCCAGGCAATCTGCTGCCACACAACGACTGGCTGTTTGCTGCAAGGGTGGCCCTAATGCAGTAATGAATCAGCCCCGACCGTAACAGCGGCTCAAAGGAAACCAAATATACATCGAGTCGCTGCAGCGTCGCACTCTGAGCCGTGTGATTGAAGCCTGCTGACAAGAAGGTCGGGCTCGCTGTTTGTTTTAGTTTCACTTCATCTGGGAGCGTCTCTGCCAGGCGACTTGGTCCATTTGTTGTGAATCATTGAAAGCAGGGTTGCTGATGGCTGGAAAACCTTTGCAGTGTGACAAATGTGGGGTTTTATGCTGGAAGTCACATCGTCTTAATCATAGATTTGCAACATCAATTTTTGTACATTTACTGCTTTTACTTACTGTATACTTTTATCATTTTACATATCGAACAGTGTACAGGTGGATATGGGAAATAGTGTGAAAAAACTTCTTGTTTATTCGTCTTTTAATCATCAATTACTCAATGTATCTTTATCCCTATGTTGGGAACCACACAACTAAGCTGTATAACTTATTCACTTCTACTTTTGATACTCTTTATACACTTGCTTTTAATACTTGGAAAATAACACTTCATGTCGGATATGGATTGCAGGACTTTCATCTTTGTATTGGTTCATTTACTGCATTAAAGGGTCCCGTTACTTCTTCACCCGCTGTTACTCAAATCTCTTACGTGATATGTTTCAGAGTGTTTTGTTTTCATATTGCATTACTTTTTTGAGATGACTCATTTGGGTTTGGTTTCTGTCTCCTACAGCGCAGCGCGAGAGATGACTGACCACGCAGCCGTTTGGAACAAATGACAGAAGTTTACACACGCTGGGTTTGAAATGCGAAGATGCCAGCAGCAGAAAATGAACGTCATTTGATTACATTTAGGAATAAGAAGATGCTGTTGACCGTTTTACCTCCAATGGATGCCTGAAGTTTCTCCAGCAGAATCAGCAGCAGCTTTTGAACTGAAAGGGTCTCTTGGTGGAAGTCTGCCAGCGGGGGGCCAGGATGTGGCCCCCTGACCTCGGGCCTCCAGACGTCCAGCTGACTCTTCCTGGCTTCGGCAGTGTGTTTGAGGATGCCGAGGACCCTCAGGCGCCGCTGTCTTCTGGTGGCTTCTGTCAGTCCTCCATGCATTCAGGTGGTCTCGGTGTGTGCTGTCTTCCAAGGACTTCCCTGTCCTCGCTGGGCCGCGACCTCACCTCCCACATAGAAAAGACAATGGAGGACTTTGCCACCCCGGGGCACACAGATCCTAAACACAACACCCAGAGGTTCAGCTGTTACCCCCAGCCCTCCCTCCCTTTATCCTACATGCTCTCTAGCTGTACCACATCGCCTCCTTTTGGCTCTCCACCCTCCTCTCTTTCCTCTTCCTTCTCCTCATCATCTTTGTTTTTTTCCTCCCCTCTTTCTGATGCACCTGGTGGCAACAAGACTCCTCATCTACAACAAAAGATACAGGAAGAGTATCACTCAATAAAACAAGAGCCTGCAGATGATTTCTCACCGTGTAAGAGGGAACAGTTTCAAAACAACAACCAGCAGGGGGAGCCGTTCCATGTGGGCCAGACCTTTAAAGGTCAGGAAGGCCCCCAACTTCACATCCCGAGGCTTAACGGACCCTTAGGCCAGGACCCTTCAGTGGACCATCAGGACCAGCCACTGACGTGCCACTGGATCGACTGCAGCGCCACCTACTGCAGCCAGGAGGAGCTGGTGAGGCACATCGAGAAGGTTCACATCGACCAGCGCAAAGGAGAAGAGTTTTCCTGTTTCTGGGCCAGCTGCGTGCGACGCAACAAACCCTTCAACGCTCGCTACAAACTGCTCATCCACATGAGGGTCCACTCCGGAGAGAAGCCCAATAAATGCATGGTGAGTCGCTTTTCTTTTGTTTGGTGGATCACAATAACTTTGATTTCTACACAAAAAAATATATAAAAGTGTTTATCACTAAATCAGACTTGGCTGCTTTCCACTGCTTAGCATGCGGCGAGATAAAGATACAAGAAACATTCAAATATTTACAACACGGTCATAAAAGAGTTTCTACTTTAAACATTGGTGGTTAGCACGATGTCAGAAATTAATGATTTTTATTGCTACAAACCAATTTGGGCTTGTTCCATGCTAATAAAGTTGTAGTGCAGGTATTGCATTTTGAATTCAAAAATAAACTTGCTCCTGGTCTTACCTAATAAAACAGGTTGAATAAATACTAATAGGAGCAGAAGAGAATATAAATGAACATAAATCAAGGCAAATAAACTTCACTCCTAGATGAAAGGTTCAGAAATTAGCAATTGTACAACTGACCACTAGAGGTGCTGTAGAGCAATGCTAACCTCTCCAAATCAGCTCCACCAAAACATATACGACCATTTTCAGTCAGTCAAAACAAATCTCACCCTTTCCAACATTTTGTTTTATTGAAAGGGGATTTGAAAGACATAGCTTACGGTACGTCTCGACTTCACTGTGCAGCCGTTGATCGAGAGGCTGTGAGACAGAGAGATGATCCAATGGTTTCCTCTCCTTGCGACAGGTTTCCCTTACTCATGCTCGCCAGATGACGAGACATGAAGGTGTTGTATGAATGGAGGATTTGTCTTTAGGAGCCAGTATCCAAAAACCTGCTGATCGCCCTGAAGTTATTCTGAGAAATCCAATAATTTAACGTTATTAGGTAACGATGCAATCACCTGATAAATCATTCATTCTTACAGAAAGTCTTTCAACAAGATACTTTGTCTTGCCTTCTAAATGTCCCTGTCATCTGAAACGTCCCTATTTAAATGTAAAAAATGGTTTTCATGTCTGGGTTGATTTGTTTAAACCCCTGGTTACCATGATGACGGCAAGTGAGATTAAAGACTACAAATCCCATAATTCTTGGGGATCCAAACACCTGTTGAGCAGCTACTTTGTAGAAAACATATTGTAAAAGCTTGAGGTTGTTACCTTGCTGTAACTCTTCATCCAAGCGATCACTGCTTCTTTTTGTTGCATTACTTTCTGCAAAATCTAAAACCGATGAACAAAGCTCCCCCAAAATAACATTTTTAACATCACATTGCACTTCCTGTAAACTATACTGTATGTTCCCACAGAGAAAACCCTTTGACCATTTCCTGCCTTTAATGTGTCTGAGCTACTTGACTTTTGAAACATACAGGCTGATGGCCTATAAACCCATAAAATGAAACATTGAAAAGGCACATACTAGAAAAAAAAAAAAAAAAAGAATCGGATGCATTTGAAAAAGTTAGGAGGCACGTCCCAGATAAAGACGAGACCAGATTAGGTCCGAAAAGAGACACTTTCTGCATTGACCATCACAACCGTGGCCTTTGAGCCCCAGCACAGCCTCACATCTGTCATGAATCACTTTTTGAAACACGACTTTTGCTGCCTGAACACATCTGTCTCATGATGACCTTCAGCTCGGCTCCAAATCCCCGTCCCTGAGGGTGAGTAACTCTCTCCGTTATTCCCCAGCGATTTCTTTGCTGTCGTCAAACTGAGGCTGCGATGAATAGTTCCTTCAGAAATCTTCATTCAGGGACACGCTTCCTTCTTAAGTTAATTAGTTCATTCAAATGATTAAACCTGCTGCAAGCTTGTAAATATATGACTTTGGCGAGTCGCCTGCAAACAGATTAATACATTTAAAACAACTCACAAGAAAAGTCAGTCACGCTTGAAGCAATATGAATAACTTCATTTTATTTTTCATTAACTGCTCTGGTCAAAACATGTAAATTAAGTCATTCCTGGTGCAGTAATGGAAAGTGTGTGTGTGTGTGTGTGTGTGTGTGTGTGTGTGTGTGTGTGTGTGTGTGTGTGTGTGTGTGTGTGTGTGTGTGTGTGTGTGTGTGTGTGTGTGTGTGTGGAATTCAATCTAATTTGACGGCTCTTTATGTTAAGTCTCAGATCAGACAGGTGCTACTCAAGCTGTGAACACAAGCTCCTGAGGCGTTTCTAAATACACCATGATGGATTCATCATTCATAACTTATGGTCCTGCATTAACATTCTGGTCGGATGCATATAAAGGACATCTTTATGTTTTCCTTTCCGTCAACACACCCCAGGAAAGACCAAAACTATACAAAAATATCTGTGTTGCCAACCCTGATTTTATTTCTCTGTGCCAAAGTGCCATTGTTACAAAAAACATGTGGAACCAATGGCACAGGTTTGCACTGGCTGACACGTTTCTTTACTAAAATGAACAAGGGCACTGTAGTTCATTTTGCGTCAATCACACAAACATCGCCAAGACTTTCCGTTCAAGAAAAATGACAGCATCATTACTCAGTTCCAGGTAACGACATACACGTACGTTGAAGTTACAAAGCAATCCAGGTCTCATTAGTTCAACAAAGTATTGTCCTTTAACATGAAAGACTGCTGTGTTATTTATTTATTCCAACCTAAAGACCATATTGATTATTTTGGTCCACCATTCAAAACATAATCAAAAGCGAATACTGTGCTTATATAAGAATGCTTACCCAATATCTGGCACACTTTACAGTATATCGATAAATGTTTTTATTTTAATTGAGTAAATCATGATAAATTGTGAAAAAAAAACACCATGGACTCCTATTGGACCTTTTAAGTATTTATATTCACATGTTAACATCCTTTTTTTATCTTACTTCTGGTAACCAAAAAGAAATATTATGTTGGCCTGTAAGTAACACATAATAAAAATCATATTTTCACATTACATATCAGTGAAGTTGAAGTCTGGTCCAACAGTAATAACGAGTAAGGAGGTCATAAATCACGGTTTAATTTTACACGTTTTAGGTTATTGAATCATAAACCTCAGGTAATGGCCTTTCCCCAAATTGCATGGAACAAAACACACACACACACACACACACACACACACACACACACACACACACACACACACACACACACACACACACACACACACACACACACACACGGAACTGACAAGAAGCAAATATCAGTCTGCAGGCTACAAACTGCAGGCCATAAACTAAAGCTTTGTTACTTTAAAGAAACCGTGTCAAATGTAATCTCAAATCTCACACACTAAAAATGTTTTCATTTATGTCATGCAAGTTAAAGTTTACATGGAAATATTTCTCAAGGTTTGATTTGTACATCCTGGCTCTCTTAAAGGAAGTGGGAGAACATACAGATGATCACAGGAGAGCACTTTAAATATTTCTCCATCATTCAAAACTGTCTAAAATCACCTTGTGTTGTACATGCAACACATTCTGAACGTTAGGAATGTGTTTTCAATGCTTTCAGCCATCATTTAGATTCAACTAAGTGCAATCTACAAAAGTACGTAACATAACAGTTGGTTACATGATGTCATGCCATTAAATAAGGTAAAATTCCAAGGTTTAGTTTATGAAAAGGATTAATATCTCCGTAAACAAGACTTCAAACAGGATCCGGGTTTGGTTCTTAAATAATTAAAATACAAAAATAAAGAGTTTTCATCCTTTGTAAACTAGTCCAGAGGAAATTATAGAAACAGTTTTTCTACCCAAAATTCATTCCAGGGGTTTTATTAGGTCTCGCTAATGAGTCAGTAAATGTCATTCACCTCGTTTATTTTAATAACTGTGCATTAAGACAGACTACATCATGGAGATTAATTCATCCAAGGCTGGAACTCTCCTTAAAAAACAACAAAATAACAAAAACAGAAACAAAAAAGCAACCCATAAAGAAAAAGAGATCCGTGACTGAAATAAGTTAACGCTCGAATGCTCATGAGTACTTATCTAGCAGTTTATTAGCACACATCGACTATAGATTATGTGTTTTTATGAGAAGGGGAAACTGAGGAAATGCAGCTTTATGTGGACTGATCAGTCAAAGTTTAACAATGAGTTGTTGGAAAGGAGGAAACACTCATTACCCTTTACGTGTTGCTCGTCACTAGTTCAGGGATGAAGTAGTAATAACATCGTTTAAAAAAACATTAAGAAAATGTTAACCCACCCTCGAAAAAATACACACATGTCCACTTACAGTAAAAGAAACATATTTCTAAAGTATTTTACAGTAGAAATACGAAGTCAAGTTTTATGTTGGCCGTTACAGTTGATGTACTTTATTTGCTTGTTATGACAGCATGTATATGTATATTTATTATACTGTGTCTCCAAAATAATAATGTTTTCTTTATTATTACATCCAACTAAGAAACTCGAGGAAACAGTGCGTTAAACTTTATTTTGTCAGACATTTAGTAAAGTGTGTCCTTCAATATGTAGATTATTACTCAGTACTGGTAATTGTACAGTTTCAATTTTAATCATTTAATGAATTAATGTGTAGTTAAATTATTAAAGGCTGGCAATATTCAACAAACAAATCGTATAAAAAGAGGTGATGACAATAACTACACTTTCATTTAGGTCATTGTAGTCAGGGGACAATGACTAAATGAATATGAAATACTTAAAAGGTCCAATAGGAGTCCATGGTTGTTGTTTTTCACAATTTATCATAATTTACTCAATTCAAACAAAAACATTTACCGATATACTGTAAAATGTCCCAGATATTGGGTAAGCATTCTTATATAAGCCCAGTATTTGTTTTCAATTATGTTTTGATTTATTACTACGCCCTGTTGGATGAAATCTCTCTTTAGCCCTGACCCTAATGTAACTCTAAGCTGCTATTAGCTCTGACTCTTTTAACTATTCACTTTGACTCTCCTCAAATGTTTGATGTGTCAGGTTTCAGTAAGCCTCTTTGTTCATATGTTCCTTGTCAGTTTGAGGGCTGCCTCAAGGCGTTTTCCCGTCTGGAGAACCTGAAGATCCACCTAAGGAGCCACACGGGAGAGAAACCGTACATCTGCCAGCACCCCGGCTGCCTCAAGGCCTTCAGCAACTCCAGCGACCGCGCCAAACACCAGCGCACACATCTGGACACGGTCAGTAACACACAGCCACACTGCACGTGCCTTAAAGACCACACTTTACATTATCAAAAAATAACCAGCACACAAGTCTAATTAAATGAAACCAGTAACCAGAATGTTCTGTCTGTTATGGTATTGAAGAAATACTCTCTTTTAAAAACAACTTTTATGAGTTTTTCTTTTTATGAGGAAAAATGATGAGGACAAACAATGGGCCTTATGCAGCAACTTCCTTTTAATAAATGTATCAGCTAATTAACAACTTTAAGAAAGAAAGGAAATCCATTAAACCGTGAAAAACTCTTGATGAGCCAATCTTTGTATGTTTGGCCCTTTGTGTTGTGGGGAGGAAATGGTTTCAACAGCTTAGTTAAACAGGAAAAATGTCAAAAACCAAAAACAGTTTAATAGAAAACATGAGGTTGAGCTGCGTTCTTGCAGAACTTGAAATAAAAAAAAATCTTGGGAAATGCACACAAATCGCAAGTGTTTTTTTATCATTCAAATCCATCTCTTTCACTGACAACTTTGCAGCTATGATTTATACGAACTGCGTAGACGATAGAATATTAAACTAAAATCTTGTTCTCCACTATCACACTTTATAAAAACACGCTGAAGAAATCATCATCTAATAACTCTAAACGCTTAAACTGACTGGGGGATGTTTCAGGGGATCAGGATCATAAATGAAAGCTTCTGTTACAAAAGAAGTTATGAAATCCACTACTGATGACACCTGAGAGGATACAGAAAGAAGCTCTTGTTCCTTGAAACTCTTGCTCCTTGAAATCACATCTTCATAACTCGCCACTGCTCCCTTTCGCTGCCAAAAGATCGCCCTAACAATCTGGCTCTCTCCGTTAAGTTCCTATCAAGACTCTAAGAGTTATTCAAGTACTATTTGTAGGTACAGTACATGCATTTTACATTTTATGTTACTCAAAAATACTACATTCACTACAGGCAAAAATGTCTACACTTATTCTCACTTCCACTGTGACATGTACATGAAAACCAGAGCCCAGTCTGCTCTGATTGGTCAGCTGGCCAGCTCTGTTGTGATTGGTCAGCCGCTTAGAGATGTCCCGCCCCTTAGCCTATCACGTACAATGTGTTGGAGCCATGGATGTATAATAAGAACTGGATACAGCGTGGGAGGCGGGGCCTCGTTCATTCCTATGAGAGCTGCTCATTGGCGCATGAAGACAAAATGGCCCAACTTTTGAGAGAGCGAAACGTCACGCTTAAAGGTTGTATCTTCCTGGTCGAATGCACTTATTGTAAGTCGCTTTGGATAAAAGCGTCAGCTAAATGCAATGTAATGTAATGTAATGTAGTACTGAACACGTAACATGAACGTGCCGGGCAACGCGGTCCCGTGGGTTAGATCCGCATTCAAAATGCAGAGGAAAATAACTCTCAGAATAACGTTATTATCACATTTTACAACTTGAGGACCGAATGTGTTTATTTAGTTTTAAAAAAAATTATAGAACGATTTTACAGACGTCTCTTTCCCAATGTAAGTCAATGGGAAAAAGTCTTTCCGGGCCCAGCGACTGATACGAAAGTGTAGTACCGCCGTTTGGCCACAACAAATATTTTCCTCAGTCCAGCGTACTTCCTGGGGGCTTGGTTGGAGCGCTAGTGAGTAGCCCTAACCCTTAAACCTATAAAACACACTACAGGAAAGGGAAAACCCCAAAAAGCATAAAACGGCCCCTTCAAATAAAGTAGTTTGCACCTTCCATGTATTAGGAACATTTACTTTAAAGCCTTCCCTGTCTGAAGAACAAAAAGGCGTCACTTTAATATATAACTTAAGCATTTGTAGGCATAAATCCTCAATCTCCTGTCGGCTCTCAATATACGTCTTCTTTATGAAACGATATGTGTTGGTAATAAAGGGTTATGTTTAATTGGAAGTGCCACAGCTCCCCCTACTCCATCCTATTTCTGGGTACAGAACAGAACATTCTTTAGGATCGTGTAACTACATACCTGCTGTGGATTTATTCTGTAAACCACAGTTATTTTTACTCCTGCTGACAAGCGATGAGGATTTAGCAGTAATCCAGCAAATCATATCTCTTATTACACGGGTGAGATGGAGCCATACGATGCACTCAGTGTTATTACAACAAGAGGAGAGAGTTATTTTCTCCTTTTTGTGGTTTCACGCTGGCTAATGGCGGCTTCGCAGTTGCGTCACAAATCCAGAATCAGACACATCTGGGGCTCCGAGATGGCGCCAGATGTGCCTAGATGTAAATAATTGGTGAAAATAGTATTACAAGCAGCCAAGAAAAGACTGGTGTCAATACAAGTTATTTATGTTTGATTTAATATCTTGTATTGTGTTACTAATGTTATAAATAATAGTGTGTTATGAAAGATTTGTTTCCAAGATGTGGCCAGTGTCACGCAGATGTGTCTCAACTAAGATTTGCAGCTCACATGTTGCTTGTTTTGGGGTTTTTCAATCAGTTCAAACCGATATCACACAGTTACCTAGTGCTTATTCAAGTCTTTATTGATCCATCAAGTGCATGTATTAGCACATGTTGAACTCAATAAGACCAATCAAAACCACGAAACTCTGAATGTTGTTGTTTCCTGTTTGAATTCACATGCTTCGTAAACTAAAGCATTTTAGTCCTAACATCTTGAATTTCAACATTACACAGAAAAGCTTTGTTTAAGCTCTGCTGTTGATTTATGTTTTCCATATTTGTATAACTTTGACACACACAGTTGCATTCTGACATGTAAATTCATCAATTTATGCTGACATGCAAACACCAAGGATACACAGTAAAGTTTAACGCTTCATTATCCGTTTTGCCTCGCATTAAATATCGTTTAAAGACATATTGTACATACTGTAGAGGAGGATAATACAACTAAATACAATAACAATTATTTTTTTTAAACTAAGAAGTGTGCACTGTCACTACTTCACTTCAATAACATCCAAATACATCCAAATGTTCAAACTTTAGGTGAGCTAAATATGTTCACTTGCTCTCTACAAAAATAACAGAAATATATTAGTATATTTAAGTCCTTACCGTTGTTTCCCTGACGTAATCAAACTGACTTTTTCCTACTTATAACTTTTAAATACTTCAAGTGTTTTTGACGTTGTACATTGTGCTGTTTTAAAAACCCCTCCACCCTTTATTTGATAAACAGTGGCTTAGTTTGTTCTCTTTGTTACCACCACTTAGGTCATTATTTTTGACTTGTTATGTTCAGATCCTACTACATAAACCAACAAGATTCATCGAAATAATTCACATGTGTTTTCATGGAAACTTAATTCAGTCCACCTGGTGAAACACTCAGTAATCCAAAGTGGAGAAGAAAACCTGTGAGGAATTAGATTCATGGAAATGAGCTCATTTACCTAACCAAACTATCAATTTTCACGAGATTGGGAAAAACACAACACAAAATCAAACAGCAGAAATGTGCTTCTCTCTCTAGCTAAATCAGTGGTTCTCAAGCTTTTTCTGTCAGGCCCCCCCTTTGGAGAAAAAAAACAAAGTCGGGCCCCCCCAACACAAATAGTCACGTAATGGGCCAAGTTAACATTTATTAAAATACACCAATATGAAAGTGAGCATTCCTTTAAAAAAAAAAAAAAATGATTTTGATAAAACAGTGATAATAAAACAATGCTCAATAAGTCTGTGTGCTCAAAAAAATAAATACAATTTAGCAATCCCTTTGCTAGAACAATAAGTTATAATACTTTGCCACTTTACAAAGAAAATGCGGATATTTGGCAAAAAAGTGTGTCTTATTAGTGGCTGCAATGAGCCTGTGTTGCACGGCACATTTCTTCAAAACGGGGTTGCAGGCTCAGTGGCGACACCAGAGATTTATTTTGGGGGTGCTGTGGGGCAGCTTGACGTTTCATAGAGGGTGCTCAAACATTTAGGGTTTCCCATTAATTGCCCGGGCGCTTCAGTGGAACTGCAACAATCCCCACGCATATACACAGTGTGACAGTTACAATGAAGGCTCGATAATCAGCTCACGGCATATAGGTGTAAGCAGGGGTAAAGTGCTATTTTTATAAGTGGGGAGTGGACCTAACATAGGGGGGTCCGGGGGCATGCTCCTCCAGGAAGATTTTTTTTTAAATATTGAAGTTAAAATTATCAATCTGGTGCACTTTGAGAGCAACATGAAGAGATCTATGGATACCTCTCTCAACACCCAGATGAAACACAACTGTAAGCAGATGTTCTTTTTCTTTATGGATATTTTACAAATCACTCCCCTTTTTAAACTGTATTCTTTTTTTAATGTCATATAGTATTTCATACCTGTTTTTCATTTATACTCTTATTTTTGTATAACTGTAATGATCATATAAACGTGTGCCTCGGAAATAATTGTTTACATTAATGGTGACCAAACCGTTTGAGAGCCGGCCACTAGCTCGCTAGCACCAGAAGCTAACAACAACGATCTCCGGTACCGGTGCGCTCTCTCTCTCTCTCTCTTTCTCTCGCTCGCGCGCGCGCACACAAAATGGCTCGTTCCACACACACACAGAGCCGAGCTTGAATCAAACACAGAGACCCAGACGTACTTGTATTCTACTGTATCATATTATTATAATACTTTTTCAATAATAACATTTCAGATTTCAGTTGTTTTTATTTTCCTCCTGGTCTCTCGCGCCCCCCCCCTGTTATGCCCCAGGGAAACACTTTGAGAAACACTGAGCTAAATGCTATAAAAAAACAGCGATTGAAAGTTTAGAAATCACTCGGTTTTAACTGTTGTTATTTCAAGGTTAAAAAATATGCTTCAGTTCAAAAATACTCCTTGAAAAATACATTGCTTTCAACATAATCTGGTTTACATCGACTCAATCACTCAAATAAACCAAGAAAGTCTTCAAAACATACCCTGTGTCGATATACATTGATTGCTTTGGGTATGAAGGAATTCTGTAAACTATATTGTTTGCAATTGCATTTTTAGTAACAATATAAAAGTGATGATTAAGTCTGAAAAAACGAACAAAACATTTTGATGAGGATACCTTAAAAACCTTTTAATTGTTACTGTAAGAAAGCGATATGAACCCTACAAATGTTTATATTTTCCATATAAAGACGTGTTAATTTATGGTTACTATATTATATATAGATCCTTTGCTTTGAAAGGTTTACTACATCTAGAAATAACCATCTGGAAAAACTCCTCTCCGGCCACTGATTGTAGGAAGATCACTATCTAAAGTTGACATTATGAACACATCCATTGATGAGTGAACAGGATGATGTGTTTACGATCTGTTCCTCTGAACTCTTCTCTCTCTTCCTCTCCTTAAGCCTGCAGACTAAAGGTAAATATACTGCATTTTGAGTCTTTCCTATAAAATATTGACTTCATCTTCACTTCTTTCCTTCCTGTTAGTACACATGTCACGCTGAGTGAGCACATGTATCCTAAATGTTTGCGTGTAATACACAGTACTACTGTACACAGCCTCACACCTGTAAACAATCTGCACTATGACTCAGCTAAACTTGTACTGTTGTTTCTAAACACAATTTTATTTTCTGTGTTTATCATCATATCCATAAACCAGATGTGGTGAATGTTATGACCTGATTTACAAAGTTCTGAGTTTGTGTAAGTCATGAAACTAAAAGTATCGTCTAATATTCTGTAAAGGGTTCAATAAGGTTAATTGGTGGAGTAACTAAGTACTTTTATTCAAGTATTGTACTAAATTACAATTAGTCCCACAGAGAATTTACATTGTTACAGCAGAAAAAAGCCTAAGAAAGAACTTAAGTGTATTTGTACTTTACTTACAATTGTATGCTACTATAGTTACTTGGTACAATAACATTTGTGTAACATGAAAACACACTTAAAATGACTCAATACTAAAGCACTTTCTTCTCCCTCACAGCTTTGTTTATCTTCTTCTTTCCGTTCCTCACCCCCTTCTCGTTGTGGTTCATTCACAGAAGCCGTACGCCTGTCAGCTCCCAGGATGCACCAAGCGCTACACCGACCCCAGCTCGCTACGGAAACACGTCAAAGCTCATTCCGCCAAAGGCCTTCAGGAGAGAGAGGTCAAGGTAACAACAGCAGTTCTATCCTTGCATGTTGCACATTAAGGGAAACACTGATTACTTCTCTTATCACCAACATCTTTAATAAAGATATGTGAGATTAGAAGTGGAGGAAAGGCAAGGCTATAAATACAAATCAAGTAAAAGAGGTCAATATAAACAGTTTTCTTTGTTCAAAAGTAAAAATGATTACTTTTAGTGGCAGTAAAAATGACACCCCTGGACTCGGACCAGTGGCATGGCGGATTAATGGTCGGGGTTTTAAACCGCTAGGCCACCACAAAGCCCTCATAAATCATTTATTTATTACTCAACGGTCATAAAATCCTGATGCTTGACCTCTGGTGAACAGAGATTCAGTAAAGTTTCTTTGAAATTGCATTTTCTAGGAAAATAAGGTCCATTTCAATACAGCGGTTAACCCTAATCTTTATTCATCTTGGTTTCTGGGCAGTTTTACGATCGTGCAAATACTGTTTGAGAAGCTCCTCTGTCGTATCAGGGATAACATTCAACATCAAAAACACACTTCATGACTTTTCATGAAAATTGTAGAATTCAAAGATATATACTGTGTGTATGTATAACTATATTATATTAATTATTTCATGTCATTTGTTAGACGCTTGTATCCAAAGCGACTAACATACATTCAGTACTGTGGACAATCCCCACAGGAGCACTTTGGGGTGAAGTGTCTCAGGGACACAACGACATGCTGACTGCAGTGGGGCTCGAACTTGCTATCCCCTGATTCGAAGTCCAGCACACTACCCACTGAGCCACAGCCACCATATATACAGTATATTTAACTATGTTATATAAATACAAAACATTTGTATTTCACTAAAAACTATGATCACAAAGAACATGTTTCCTTTCTGGCATGCAGTTAACAATGTTCCCTTTTAACAAAACTAAGGCAACGCTATTCCAGTTTATTTAAGGGCCATTTTAAGCATATTTTGATGATAATCAAGATATTAGATATTGTAAAATCCCAATGATAGGATCATTGTGTCATGAAACGTTCACATCGTCTCGTGCTTTCAGAAAGAAAATAGCAGCAACAAAATGATATAAAAATGCAGTTCTTTTAGAATAAAGTGTATTAATAAGGACTTCTTTAACAGCGGGTTCTCCGAAAGCATCTTAGTGGCGTTAGTGAAGCAGCCTGGCTCTGCTCTTAATAACTCTAGTTTCTGTGAGAAAGAGATATAGAGCCACAGGAGGAGAGAGCAAGCATGTTTATGATTCAGTCGGATGAAACGCAACAAAACAAAGTATTACACACACTTCGCTGGAAGTCAGCATAGGGAGCCTATTGTTCACCCTTATCTGGGCCTTGTTTGTTTTCTATGGCCCGTGAGTGACACAGGGCTTTGTGTGTATTCCCATGCCTTGTTTGTGTTAAACAGAAACACGTGTGCTTGTAAGTTGTGACATGGCCTACACGCCCTGCGCTGAAGTAAATGTGCGCTGCGGGGCTACAGAGAACTTTGAAATATTAAACATGTACTTCAGAAACTCCTCACGGTTATACATTTCTTCAGGCGGATGCGTCACAGCTTATGAAGTTTGTATCTTCATAAACAGTGGTTTTGGGTGTGCATTTTTCACTGATTATTCATAACTCTTTTGTGGTTCCTTGGTGTCCTTCACAAGCTTCTCTTCTAGTCCTGGAGCTGACCATAAACTGTTTTGGAAAGTCCTGGGGGGATCCTCTGTTAACGCGGGATAATAAAGTAAATTGTCTTGTCTTAACTTTGTTAGAACATCTTGGAATAAGTTGCATAACGATATTTCTGGAGAAGTCGGATTGAAAGGCCAAACGAGAACCAGGCATCTGCTCCAAGTGACATTTCTTTGAAAAATGAACAGTAAAAAAGGGCCCGTGGACAACGTGGTTTTCAATTGATCTACTGTTTGTAATCAAAATTAATCATTTCAATGTTTGGCTTCATGGGAGCCGTGTTGCCCAACAGCAAAACACAATTGGAAGAAAGCTGCAGCTTAAATGTAATTACTCTCATCCGTACATGCAGGCACATGTTCCCCAACATGAAGACATGACATGTTCCACCATTTACTTCTCAGTGGTTTAATGGAACTCCAACCACCAAAAGTCCATGTACTTGAGAACTAACTGAAGTACTTGTATTGGATTAAAAAAAAAAAAGTCTTATCAATCCATTTGATTCCAAGGCATTTCTCACTCTTTTCTGAATTTTTTAAACCTAAAGAATCAATCGATAAATCTCGAAATTACTAATTAGTTGCAGTGTGATAAAAAATAGTTCAAAATTAGCTCCACTTCAACAAATACAACAGTTAAATCCTAATTTATATTGATGCGTGAATAACAATAATGCAATGATATAATCATAATAATAATAATAATAGAATGAAAGTCACATGAGAAATCCTTCTGCATCATGTACTTTTAATATTTAAATAAGATAAGATAAGACTTTACTTATCCCGAAGGAAATTGTTGTGCCTGAGTAACAAAATACAATAAACACAGCAGCAAAACTGTACACTAAAAGTGCAGCAAAAAGAGCAATTAAATATCTACAGACAACATGAAACATAGAAACATAGATGGTCACACAATCAATGCAACTAATAGCAGTAGTTAGTAGTGCAAAAAATAAAACGTAGTGGCAGTTACGTAATTGCACGTTATCATAGCATTATTAATAATACTAATAATATAATATTGGACATAGTTATATATAGCAGCGAGTGTATATTTAAATATTTTAACAATGCCGCACTTTTAAGTAAAGAATCTCCATCTCTACCACTTTTCACATCTCCTTGAACATGACCTGTGTTCTGTCTGACAGGTTCAGGTGCACACGCCGCTGGAGTCGGACATTTTGAGCGATTGTCTGGCGAGGCAGCATCTCCACCAGGGAAACAACTCGCCTTTACCCGGCGTCGATGACTTCACAGGTACGCACGGGTGAAACGGTAGCAAGAGCAAATGTACAAATCAGTGTTTAGTCTCTCTGGAAATGAGACAACAAAGAAAAGAGTAATTGCCCAAACACCTGGGCCGTTAAGCTGTGTCTCTTTCATTTTCTCCCATGGCCTCATTCACTCCTTTTCCTCTCCCTCCTCTCCACCATTCCTGCGATGATAGCTCATCATGCCCCGTGTTTACCTTGTCCAATTACCGGGCACTGACTGCGGGCGAGTTGGCCTCCTCCCCGCCCGTCCCTCAGCTAAAAAACCTTTTCCAGCCAAGCTCTGTTTCTTTCCCCTTTCAATGGCTGAACAGGGATCAAGAAGCTGTCAGGTACGCTGAGGCTCAGCTGGCAGAAGAGAGAGCAGAGTGTCCAGGAGAGCTGTCCATGTCTATTACTTCAGACTACTTGCAGCTTTACCCAGAAGACTTTGAGGGGAAAGCCTCAAACGGCACACTATCCGTTATTTTTATTCATGGCGAAACAAGCTTGTCAGTGTTTCATTTTGAAATTTTCCCAAGAGGACTTTTTGCTTATCAGAAATACCCGAATGTTACTTTCTGAATGTTTTGTATAAACCAGTGTCTGTACTTTACTTTATGTGTGCAGGATTTATGGCGACATACGATAACAATCATCCGCCGCTGTTAAAATCAAACCCAAGTGTTGAAAGGCTTGACGGTTTTTTTGTGTTACAGTTTTAAATGTATGCGACCAAAAACTAATGTTTTCAATATCAAACACCTCCTGTAGTTTTGAAACGTGACTCTGAAAATCTTTATTCTTTGCAGGGAGCAGCCGCTGTTGTCAGGTTTCATTTGAACTTTAACAAAATACTTTTAGTGTGAAGAGAATATAAAAGTCTGTTTTGTGAAAAGTGTATTTGTTTGCTTTGTTGCTAAATGATTTAAATTGTTTTTTTAATAACAAACAACAGCTTTTTAGATTTAAGAAGTTGTTGCTTTCCATGTCTTGTCAGGTATTTTCTATTTTCTTAGTATTTTTTGGACAGTTGGTCAGACAAACAAGAAATTAACCTATGCATTTAGGACATGTACATATCTATCTTACTACTATTTTATGGATTAGCTGACACATTTCAATTAGTTAAAAATAATAAAACAGAGAATTAGAGTGATCATTACTGTCGCCCCAGCTCATCAAAGCAAACAGCCACAGACTGTAGCTATTTATTAACCCATATTTCATATCATGTTCTCCTACTTTTTTATTGTAACTTGTTTATCTAACTCACTTTTATGTGAAAAATACCTTCACCACTGAGCAGCTACCTTTCATGGCTTTTATTAATACTCAGAAAACTGATTTTCAGTGAAGTTAATCCATTTATCCATGTCTCTCTTTTAGGTGTGTACTCCAACAGCAGCTCCGTCCACAACAGGGCAGAGTTCCTCCCTCCGTCCGCGGACACCTGCTCCAGGTATCGAGGCGTGGAGGGAAACTTTGATGCCAACAGCCCGATATCTTCACTGACGAGCGTGAGAGAAGGGTGAGTGTAAGACCCAGGGCCCAGGAGTTCAAAACTTTGAATCCCTATCTGATCAAATCAGATTTGGATTTTGGGTAGTTCAAAACCAAAAAACAGGATTAGGATCACTTTCATATCCGATCAGATCAGGAAATCCAATCCAAGCTTTAATCTGGATCAAATCTTCAAAATGGGTAGTTCAAACCGACCACACAGGATTGGGATCAGTTTGATCCCAAAAAACTGGATTATCCTGATCCCACCAGAGGGGTGGATTTCCAGAGCAAAATGTACTGTACAATTTATTTTAAAATATGTTTCAATTTAAATAAGATGGCAAAGTTTGTTAACTGAAATAATACACACTTTTTAGCCTTCATGGGAAATACATTTAATTTTTTCCATTTTTGCTCACGTTTGTGGTGGCCTATTTTGTTTTCAACCAAATTTTGATGACATAAATGTTTATGCTCATAAAAGTATCACGGCAAAGATTGTCAATCACAAATGTAATTTAGATTAAAGTCAAAATATCTTCAACAAAAAAAAAGTCCATAATCTGTCATCACCTTTCAAATAAAAAAATATAATTAGACATTATAGATGTCTCTGCAATGTGGTCTCTTGTCTCCTTGTATTATTTTTCATGTCCACTAGATGGCGATCGGTAGGATTAAAGCACTGATATTCAGGATCTAGTCATCTTGAAAAGTCGTAATCTGGATCAGGGTGATCCTATCCTGAATTGCTTTGAAGTCCAGGGACAGAATCTGGCCGACTTGTCTGAACCTGGATCACAAAAAATGGGATTTCAAAATCTGATCGGATCTGATTGAGATTAAAAGTGTTGAACTCCTGGGCCCAGGAGATCAACGAAGCTAAATGTGTTGCAACTCGATAGTCAAAAATACTACACGGGCACTTTGGAAAGCAAAGACCTGCCAAAACCAATCAGCTCCAACCTGTTATGGGTTCTTCCTTGGCCCCCGGTACACCTTTCCACGAAATGTCAAGAAAATCGGGCCAGTTGTCTGTAATCATGCTGACAAACAAACAAACCAAAAACATAACCTCATATGCCGAGGTAATAAACAGTAAACACATGGGCTACTTCAGCTGCGGTTATAAACATTTAAATAGTGGCTATTAGATGTTAAGGGCCTTACTCATGGGCAGCTCAGCGGTTTTTAACAGGAGAAAGATTGTGTTTATTTTCCCTGTTTTGAATTTCTGTTTTATTGCTCCAGTGAGTGAAGTCATTAAGAGAAATGACCTGTCATATCAGGAGATGCAGCTGTTAAAGGTCAAAAGTACATTTTTATGTTCTCACTGTCGTGCATTTTTTAATCTATTGCCTTTATTTCCTTGAAACATGGGTATTTTACTGCTACTGGGCTAATGATGTACCCAGAGGCAAACTTAAATGGTCAGTTCATCCAAATCCCCCCCCCCTGCTGTCTGGCAACGGTTTGATCTATCTGCTGCAGAGGCTTCTGCTGCCAACCCGATACAATGCAGCTGAGCGGGATTGTGTTTGAGTTTGGCAGTTTTCATCCGGAGCTATTTTCTAGGACAGATAAAAATAGCAAAAAAAACTGACCACAGTGTTCTGCGCCTCTGCGTTTTTGGATGTTCGCCGTTAAACTCTTTATTCAGTTGACGATTCCTCTACTCAAGCAATTTTAAAACTGCTCAACTCTTCCAAGTGTCAAACCTCAAGTATACGGACGCCATCAAATCCCCGATGTGACTTTCCCTCGTCTTAGAGCTCAGGCTCAGAAACAGCTCCTGCATTCTTGAATAAACCCAAGACATTATCACCAGAGATGGAGTTATGGCTTCGTGGTCTCCCTGATTGGGTATTTGGAGGCCACAGAACTTATGTGTACTGTAAACTGAGACACATTTTGTCCAGTATAAAAGTAGAAGTGAGACCAAAGATCTGCAGCTGGAGGCCTCAGGCAGCCGGTTCTGGTCAATATGGCCTCAAATTATTGTTCATTGAAGAGTCGCCCGTAACCTGACTTTTATTGGCACAACAGCAACAACAAAGGAAGTCTATCTAATAAAAGAGATTTGATAAGGGTCAGAATAACATTTTTTCGTGGTTTTATAACTGATATAAAATCTTTAAATATAATCCACATAGTTTCACATGCTCTCGTATTTCTGCGAAACCTTGTTTTGAAATAGGCTTTGGGTCATGGCAGAGCAATTGTGTTGATGTGTTGTTCTCTCTGAACACAAATTAAAACCTATAAATATTCCCGGGCTCAAGGTTTATTATGGACCTTGGGAAAAACAGTTTGAAAAAGTTTTATAGCTTGATATCTTAATCTTTGAGTCACAATCTGTGGAACTTGTGCTGAACATTTCAGTTTAATTGAAAAAGGATGTTGGTACTGAAATGTGTTGAATGTGTGCAGTGCCTTAAAAAGCCTTGAACGTTTGCAAGTGGTGGAGTAATCATCGATTCACTTTTGTTTGGTTTGTGATGTTTTTGCAAACGCTGTGATTTTTTAAATTTAATCTAAAATGCATCACGATGATCGAGGAAAACTGAGTCTTAGACGATAATCGTCACACAAAAGTAAAAGGTAAAATCAGGATTTCCACTTAAATTTTTCATCGGGTCAAATCATTTTTATTTCCTGTAAGTCAATAGAAAAACAAGGGTTACCATATCCCACATTTTATATATATGTCTAGTGTTTCCATGTGTGAGTTAAAATGTGCTTTCCATATAGCACAGGTGCAGATCAGTTTTTATCCTTTCCGAACAAAAACAACCCAAACAAGTTGTCGTAGTGTAAGAAATAAAAAGTGGATTTATTGTAGTTTAGTTTAAAGTATGTCTGCCAACCTCGAATAAGCCTTGCACATCCTACTTTTTTCAAAAATGATGTTGGAAGTACTTAATAAATCTGTCACCTGGATTTCTTGACATGAAGAGATGTTTAGGTGTCAAACCAACCCATTTAAAGCTCTTGGAGTTCAACAAACCAAGCTAAGTTTGAATAAACATTTGAGTCCTGTCCATTTGATGTTCAGGTGAGAGTTTAGTGTCTGTTTGTATGTGTTTTAGGACGTCTACAGTAATGTACTCGCATTAAAGCAGCATCCCTCAGCCTCCATCTGCTCACAGTTTACAGCGGGAGCTTCACAGTCTGTCCATTGAGTCTCTTTATAGACACTGAGGATGTCATGGAGTCCCTCGCTGCCCGCAGTGCACGGCCTGCCAAAGCCAATACCAGACAAGCACTTGTTTTCCCCCCAAATGACTTAGCGAGACGTTAAACACGTGAAAGTAAATTATCTGTGCTCCTCTGACCTCATAGCCAGGCGCGTGTTTACTCTGGCAGAGACGAGCCATTTCGACTTCTTTTAATTATTTTATACTGGAGGGATTCAGAGGCCCGCGCTAAGGCTTGTCCATCAGCGAGTGTTTGTGATGTTCAGTGTTTGTGTGTTTTGCGGTCGGGGGAGAGCAGGATTGGCTTTTTTGGAGCAGCGTTTCCATCAAATACTCACTGGGATGGCTCTCACACAGAAACACTATTATACAATTTGAGGGAAAGAGACGTAATGAAGTTTATTTTGCAGAAGCTCCGACTGACATCGGATCCGAAGAGCTTGTTTAGCTGAAATGTTTTGACATGCCCGCACATTTTTGTATTTTCCCCGTCTTTAACATGCAATAAATGCCTCTAAGTACTTGATTGGTAGCCCTTCGATCACATTAAACATCCATCTGAGTTACATACTTTCAATATGATCTTCTGTTATCCAGTCAATCTATGTCACAGCAGCTCTCCTCTGCCAGAACTGAAAACCAAGCTGGCACCTTCTCTAGTAAAACCACTCATCCCCGTCTCTGATATAGTCCAAGTTTGCTGCTATTAAAAAAAGCAAATAAACACAAGAGCTTAAATTCTACAAGCAGGATTCTTCTCATTCCAGATTTCCGAGAGCTGCTGGCTTTAGTTAGATAGAGAGAAAAGAAAATGATGAAGGGGTTTTTCGCCGGTAAAATATGATCAGAGAAACTTTTTTGTGCTGACAGACTCTCCCTCCGGCTCTTTTAAGCTCGTGCATCAGAAGGTTTCGGGTACAGCGGCCACAAAACGACAGATCCACGCAGCACGGATCAGAAATCCCAGCTATGTTGTTGCAACTTCGCAAGAATGTGAGCCGCAGAACAGCCGCGGTTGTTTATAGTTAAGGTCAGCTCTGATGGTGCGGGGCCGCGAGGGGGAATCCAGAGACGTGTTGGATTCTTGGGGCTCGCAGTCATCGCGGCACATTCATTTCAACAGTCGCACTATATCAAAGCCCACTTTGTTTACATAATCCTACACAAAGCCTGCTCTTTATTACCTCAGGAAGCCGAGCAGCCATCTGTAAGTTATATCAGTTTGGGTTTCAAAAAGTCCTCCTGATTAATCTTGGCTTTTATAGTCATTCTCCCCGGGGACTGTTAAATTAAACGTAATGGCATTTGACATGGGAAATGGGTAATAAAGGGACCTGGGGGTGATAAATGAAAGATATGTAAAGAAATCTCCAAACATTTCTTTTTTAAAGAAACTGGTCAGATGCGTAAATAGAAGTCGCTTCGGCCGGCAGCCATTAGTCTCTCTGACGAGGTCTGGCTTGTTTATGAAGACCACTAAAAATCCTCAAGCAGAATCCAAGGCCATTTATCTCTCCAGGGACGAATATACTGCAGCCCATCATCCAGGAGAGTTCTCAGGCCGCATGAACTGCTGAGACTTTGAAGAAGCAGGAGGGGGGGGGTTGAATACCATTTTGGGGGTTTTCAGCTCCATATCTCCTCGGAGAGATATTCGTCTTTCCTTTCTTCTGGTCCACTTGGCTCCACTGACTCATTGGTTTCCATGTTGAGTCAGTGTTTGTGCACAGTCAGCACATTCCTGCAGCGTAACGATGGATACAGAGCCCGCCCACTTTACCCCCCCTGGAAACGCTTTCCTGTATAAACTGCACTGTTTGTTCAGTTTTAAGTATTTACACGTTTGTGTTTGATTACACAGCTGCTGCCACACTGCTGGATAACGGTTATCAGCATCAAAGACTGCAGAACACTACAGAGAATTCAACTTGATCAAAACCTACTTTTAAAAAACTATACATAGATTGAAATGAAGTCAAACCTGTTGCATAGCTTCAAATTAGCCTTTTTCTAAGATAAATGATTTACCATTACTTTAAATGAATGGTACCAACATTCAAAGAAAAATTGAAAATGAAGTTGAAAAATAAAAATAAATTTGAGGGTTTTTTTTATTAAGAAACCACATTTATGGATAAAGAAATACAGTATTTGAGTTTAAATGGCTTAATATTTCCAGGATGTGCACAAGGCCTCTGGAGGATTATTTTTTGGGTGATTGCATAAAAGCAAATAGCTCATAATTAGTGGTTTAAGACCAATCGAAATCACTGTCATCCCAACGTGTATTTCTAGATTAAGATCCGTTAACCATAAAAAAAAGTGACTGAAGTAAAGCCCTCTGCCCCGTCATGTGACATAAGCTGTTTATGAGTTTTCTTAAGATGTAGAAATGATTTAAGGCAAATGCTGAAACAAATGCACTGTGAATGATTATCGCCACATGTGCAACCATCCCTCGAAATGTGTTTGCAAGTCCCTGCCCTCACATAAATGTCGATATGAAAGAACTGAGTATAATAGTTACCCGTTGTTGTGTTTCCAACAGGAACAGACCGGCGTCACTGTTCATGTCGGCTGACGTCAGCCCGGTGAGCCCCTCCTCAGAAAGAGGAGATGTCCAGCTGCAGGAGTACCACAAGATCTACAGCCATCAGCAGCAGGCGTTCTCACAGCAGCCAGGTACTGAGGAGGGGAGGAGTCAGCATCAGTGTGTCAGCATCAGTGTGTCAGCATCAGTGTGTCTGAGCGTTTGAACTGTTGACGGTTCTCCTTGATTGTGTGTATATATAGGATATACATATTTGTTTACATATTTTTGTATATATTTGTATTTGGGAAACGGTATTTCGATCTCTCTGTCTGTACACACAAACTGAAAGATTGACAATAAAGTTGACTTTGACTTGACTTCTATGTTTCCTGAAGGTTGTCTGTACGGAGAGGGAAAGGCGCTTCAACCAGGCAGCGACGGGGGCTTCGAACCCACCGGTTACTACTCAAACCCCCCCACCTCTCACTCTACAGGTAAGACCGCAGAGCAATGGTCCATATCCTCCAATCAGAGTGCTTCTTAGAGGATCTGAAACCCTCTCTTCCCGCCACACCTCTTGGGGCCAGATGTGTGGAGGTGAGAAAGCGAGTGGGGTTGAGTGAAATATCCCGAAGATGTTTTCACACTAAGCTGAAAAAAAGCTTGTGATATTGTAAAAGAAAATTCAAAAAGGATTGCAATGAATACATTAAAGAAATATAAATACAATATTTCCATCATGTTTCCTTAATATTCACATACTGTAAGCATATTGGATGAAAACATAATAATATATTTATTTTATCCAGCGCTTTTACTGGTGCTCAAAGACACTTTACCGGGATACAAAATAAAAGTTAACATGCATCAAGACACATTTTTTCTGGAAACTTCTGACTGTCTTTTTAATGCTTGACTAAAGTATTTCTGTCACTTTAATTTGTGCAACACATGACTGCCTTAAAGTAAAACATATATATATATAGCAATATCGAGCTCCCCTCTATGACGACTGTACATTTGATTGACTTCCTGCTTCGGATGTCATAGAATGAACAATAAACCAATGATTGTGTTGTCCGTCTCTACGACCACTGCCTGCCCACTCCGCTTCACGTGAAAGAAAAGGAGTTGTGTACAGATTTACATTTCCGTCCCTCAGGGTTCGACCTGTTGCAGGAGCTGCAGGGGGGGGGCGGGTACTCTGACGACAGCTTCCTGTTCCAGGCAGGAGGCGTCGACCGCTGCCTCAACCAGATCTACTCCATCTACCTGGACTCATGATGGCCAGAACCAAAAGAACTGAAGCCCAAATCTCTGTGTCTTTGTGAAGACTAAAGGCAGCACGTAAGGTGTGTGTCAGCAGACAATCAACGTGTATTCTAGGCTGAAGGAGGCAGAAAATGTGTCAGTGGGAGTTTTAATGGCTCAAACTAAATGCAAAATATAACTAAAGTCAGAGTGTCTTTAATAGCGGTGACTTTTTTGTTCAGAGATGACCACAGCATTTGTGATCTGAATGAGCTATGAGCTTTTATTGGTTAGTTTGATCTGATAGAAACAGGTAGCTGATTCTCTGGCTCCAGTAAGGTTCATTCTGTCTCAATTAAATGTTAAATACTGTCATTTTTCAGCACGCAATCTTTTAATGTAGTGGTTTAAAACCTAAGGCCAATATATACGTTTCTTGAAATGAAGATACCAAAGAACAAAACAACACTCTTCTGCTCTACAAGTTACACTTCAGATGTGTCCAATTTGTGTCTGCTCCCTTATTCAAATGAAAGCAATCTGAAAAGTTAAAGGTCCCATGTCGTGGCCATTTCCACTGATCATAATTCCATTGTTGAGGTATACTAAAATAGAAAAATACTGTGCAATTTTCCAAACTCAAATTGGTTTCGCAAACAGCATCTCTGTAAAGTATGTGTGTTCAGCATTATTCACTTTCTCCACTAAACGGCTCGCTGCAGCTCCCTCCCCCCTCCTCCCCTCCCCTCCCTGTGAGCACAGTGTGCTCTGATTGGTCGGTAAGTTGTGAATCGCGCTGAGCTCCGTGGAGGTGTGGTTTCCTTGTTTAGCGATACCTAGCCAAACACAGCCAAACTCAGCCAAACTCAACCTGAACACACACAAAGTCACAGCCGAAATAAAAACAATAAGTGTGGCTTGATATTGAGTAAAAAAAAGGTTTAAAGGTTGATAAACGCTGTGAGAATGGGTCTGCAGAGAGAATTTCAACTTTCAACTGTCTGTTATCAGCCTGCAGCAGGGAGCAGAAATCAGCAGAGCTGCCTGCACTGAGTGTGTGTGTGGATTGGTCAATTTGGACCAATCAGTGAGGGCTTAACGTAACGGCTCCGCGGGTGTAACGTAACGTCTCCACGGATTGGCCCATTTAGTTCCGGGTACGTGCTTTCGTAAGCACGTACCCGGAAGAATCAAATGGATGATGACGTCATGATGACGTTTCACCAACGAGGCGTTTTGGGAAGGTATTTCCTGTTTTAGAGTTTTACTCGCTACAGGGTGTACTTTAAGGGTTTTGACTCTGCAGACCGTTTACATGCAGAGAAACCTTCATAGCACACAAGGGGACGGGTAATAACCGGAAGAGCATGACATGGGACCTTTAAGAATAGGGTTATATTTTAATATTAATTTGCAACAACTCGGATCATTGGAGGTGTGAAAGGTGTTAGTTGCTTCCCCTTAAGGAACCACAAGGAAGAAATGTTTATGTTAAAGCAGAGTTGCATTAACGCAACTTGAGCAGTTTGAGATATGCTCATTTGTTTTCTTGCAGAGAGTTAGAAGAGAGGGTTGATAACAACATGTCAGTACGCTAAAACATTTGGCTACCGTGAGACAGGAAGTACTGTAGGATTATAAAATCGATTATAAAATAAATTGGTAACCAGTGCAAAGAGGCCGAACTATGGTGACGGGAGGAGTTTGTTTTTGCTATAATAGAATACTCTTTTGCTGAAACGTCAACATACTTATTTAAGATTGTAGCATGCGTCCAAAGGGTTGTTGAGAAGCTGCTTCTCTAGTTTCAGTTTGCTGCAGAAGAGGATAAACTGTAGCAGTACTGCCACCAAGTGTCTGTATATAAATATGATATAAATACAGTCTGTGTGTTCGACTCCTGGGACTTAAAACTGACACACGAAACAACAAAAACTGCACTAAAATATTCCATCTGTGATTTTCTGCCATGGACTGAGAGGTGCCAACTCGATAAGTGTCAATATAACCTAACAACGATCAACAGCGTCGCATAATCTCCTTTTTATATTGTCTTTTTGTTTCTTCACATGTTGTATCAGTGTTTTATTCAGTGAGAGGGAGGTGTGCATTGTTTACAATAAGTTCTCTGCACTCTGTCTCGTCACAGAGTCAAAAAAACGACCAACCAGAAAAAATGTTTACACTAATTTTGTAGCAAAAGATTTTCACATTATTGTCATTGACCAGTGTATATAGACTTTATAAAAACTGCTCCTGTCTTTTCTATCAAATAAATCTGTTTGTATACGTTTGTGTTCGTTAGTATTAGTGCTTTAACCCAATGGTTTTTTCATTAATGATGATTAATTAGATAATGTTTAAAAACTGGGAAAAATACCTGAGATTACATCTTGAAATGTAAAGGCAGAATATTAAAACATTTTGTGTTTACTTTCAAGGAAATTAAGCAAATCCTGACCCTTGAGAAGCTGGAACAGTTAGTGTTTGGGGCATTTTAGGGTGAAATGTAACATCAATAGATTATCAAAATAACCATCTTTCAATTATTTATAAATAATTCATGTTATATCAGCCTCTGTTGTTGAAAAGTGTGTAAATGTATGTGAACAGATTTGTTTGAGTTTGTTGAGTGCTGGTACATACTGCCATCTATTGGTCATAGCTGAAGGCCTTAAAAAAGTTCTAGTTTTCCTAAAAGATTAGCTCACTTCACTTTCTGAAGAAATAAAAAGTGAATGGTTCACAGTAGGGCTATTTTTAACTTTTGTTCACTTTGAATCAAAAAGCCACTTCAGTAAATAGAAGGAAGATTTAGAAAAGTGTTATAATGAAGGATGGGAAATGTTTTGTAAGCAAATAAAGGGAAAAGGTTATTTACAATAGACAACTGATGAAGCAATGTGTGAACAAATAATTTAAGTACACAACAAAGTCATTTTGGAACAAATGTGAAAATAGGACGTTAAAATGTTAAAATAGCATCAAATTCCCCAAGTTAAATTCTAAATGAATGAGAAATATAAAAACAAAACAATCTAGAGTAATGTGTGTATGTCAACAAAGCACTTTAATTACCTTTCTGGAAGGAAACCTGAAAATGAACTAAGTACGTTTGAGAAACCGGCTCGAGATACACTTTTTGTTATATTCCATGGAATGCTCTTAACATCCCGATAGCAATCTGAAGTGCTTTGACAAAAGATCCATTACAAAATGTCATCTGTGGAAGCCGTAGTGCTGTAAAAAGCAGGGACGTGCACAGACATTTGTAGTGGCTATTGCTCTAAACTGGAAAAAGGGCCTCCCCCCGATAAAAAACATAAGACCTTTTTGAAAATTGTAACTTGTTTTTAATGTAAAAGAAACCAAACGATTTTTACATTAAGTAATTTGAAGAGTAATTCACATTATCATCTCACACAATAAGGTTTATGCTCCCCAACGCTGAGCTCGTTTGAGTCGAGGCTAAAAACACTGCTTACCCAGAAGTCTTTTAACTTGTTTTAGCACGTACCGTATGTACAATGTTGTTTTTGAACTATTCTGTATCTCTTGTATGCATGGTTTTTATTAATCTGTTATTCCGTTATGTTTATTTATTGTGTTTCCTTCTTATTAAAAGGTGTTGTAGGTAATTCACTTCAGATACACTTGTTGTTATATTCCATGGAATGCTCTTAACATCCCGATAGCAATGAATATCTGAAGTGCTTTGACAAAAAAATCATAAAAAAATGTCCTCTGTGGAAGCCGTAGTACTGTAAAAAGCACGACCAATCATTTTAGCCGGCACGGCTAAAATAACTGGATGGCCTACCTGCCTGTCAGCCTTAACGAAGTGGCATATTTTTTCCGGTTGTGTATTTTCAAATTCTAGCGCACTCGAGCTGGTTTCTCCTAAATTACCTACCCCACCTGAGTGATTAGACTTATTAAATAAAAAACAACTTATCAACTCAATTAAACTTGTAGCCAAAGTCATTGAAACTCATTTTCAACCACGAAACTATAGTGGAAATACCAATTTGAAAAGGTTTAAATGCTTGTATCATTATGCAATAAGATTAACATGAACTTTTACTTTCAACAGTTTGATGATAAACGTAGTACAACCACCAGGGGGCGCTCTGCGGTCACTGAAACACGTAAAGATTAAATCAGCCAGTTTCAGTCGAAGATAAACGCACTTTAACCGAACACTGTGTGTGAATAAACATGATTACCACACACACACACAAACACTCAAGCAATCTGGAAGCTGTATGTCCACATTCCGCTCGGAGGGAGACACACCCTCTGACCCGAGGAGGGGAGCTGCTGCCGGGATGCAGAGAAGAGGAACAGAGGAGGAACTCACCGCTGCTGTGGAGACTGAAACCTGAAGAAGAGTCTCATCTCTCTCCAGCTTCAGACGGAGAAACACCTGCAGCGGACATGACCGTAACAGGTAAGAAGACACGTGTTTATATCTCAAGCAGGTGTGTGCATGCATGGTTAACGTGTTGCTTTTGATTCAAAGGGTGTAGTTGTTGTTATGGTGGGATATAGTGATATTATGGTGTGTTTTGTGCAGCGGTGCAGATACGGAGGTCATGAGTCCATGGTCCTCCACAGTTCAACCACACCCCCTTAAAAATGTTTGACTAGACACAAGAAAGTACATTAAATTAACTCATTAATTCGTTTTTTTTGCATTTAATTGATGTAGAACTGTTTGATAATGTTTTGTTCAGTGTTTTGTTGTTTTTCTACCTACACAAATTCTGAAACTTCACTACTTTTGTATTTACGTTACCTTGAATTTGTGCATTTTAATGATATTAAGTATACGAACTAAGACAATTAGGCCTAAAAACTTAAATGTTTAGAAACTGAAATCCTCAGGAAATGTCCGTCTCTGGTTTGTGGTGCTGGAGCCCTGGTTTTTAACATATTTGATGATGAAAGCTGCATGAAAGGAGACCGTTATATGTCAGAGGAAGCTGTGCCTCAGAGAGGATGTAGCTGCTCGCATTGTTAGAGCGTGACATCAGGTTCTCCAGATTTAAACCTCACTCCTCTTCACACCCTGAGAGGAGAACTTCATCTCTCTGTTTGGATTATGAGGTTTCAAACTCACAGCTCCAAGGCTCAGTTTAACAAGTGTCTCATGAAGTTTTTCATTTGTAATGCACAAAACAACATGGCTTTGAGATGTGTTCGCAATAATTGACTGGAATAAGGTGCATACAAAAAAAGACAGATACAAAACAAAAGTCAAGATTACCTGTGAAAGTCTTACAACTCTTAATGAATCCTTAAACAAGACTTTACAATATCAAATAATAATAATAATAATAAAGGCAAAGGAGTCTAGGGATTTCATGTCCAAAACTATTTTGTTGCATTCTTGTTTTTCATTAACTTCAAAGCTTTTGCAAATGAAATAAACTCAATAGGAAACTTAGGATTCACTTTCATATATTTGGATTTGTATTAAAATGTAGCAAAAAAAGATTATTATTAACCAAAAAGTCTTCTTTCAAATCGTTAAAAAAGAGTCTGTGAGTAATGTCCCTTTGAGATCAAGTGTTGCAGTTGAAAAACCTTCAGGTAAAGTGTCTTTGAGTAATTATTAATTACATGTATTATTATGATTGAAAATCCATGAATTGAGCCATAGAGTCTCTCCAAACAAACACTAAATTGTAAAAGAGGTGATCAGTTGTGACTTATCTTAACTGTTACCCAAAGATAAGCTCATCTGCAGATATTCACACTGCTGTCTTGAAACTGTTGTGCAGAAACCTGAGTGGCTGCAGATCTCTGTTCTGTCAGATAGCGAAACGTGTGAGTCGACTCTCACCTTTAGACTCTTTCTGTTACCAGCCACACTTATCTCAATTAGTGAATGCTTGGAATTAGAAACACAGTCTTACATCAAACTACGACCAAAGCATCCAAATCTAAGCAAATTGTTACCCTCATACAACTATTTCCTTTCCCTCAAATGTTGAATATAACGTCTCTGTCTTGATAGCTATCAGTCAGGACAGAGCAGTGCAGCATGCAAATAACGAGGATATGAAATGTGTATTAATAACAGGAGGCTCAGTTCACACGGTAACATTTGAAATGAAAGGTTGAGATTAAAAGCAAACACAACCTTATCTGAAAAGGTCGATTTTATCACACATGTAACTATATTGCATCAAGTGATTGTTAAAGGAGCGCTGCAGAACAAAAGCAGACTTTCTATCTCTATTTTCTGGGGGATTTCAAAATAAATTCCTGCTTTAAATTGAACCAAATGAACCGAACAGCATCACAGAGCAATAAGTGTCACATATCTCTGAAATAAAATGCTGCTTTAATAAATAAATGTATATAAACATGTAGGCTTCCTGTATGTGAAAGAAGTATCTGCTATTACTCTCAGCTTTACAGTTTTTTAACTTGTTGTTTTTCTTGTTGTTTATCTTGTTGTTTTACGTCCCACAACTTTAACAGTTTGGTTTAGCTGTTTTTAATGAAAACGTTTACTCAACCTGTCAAGCATAAAACCGCTGAAAAAGTTATCGACTAGCTGGTAAATATAGTGGAGCATTAAGCCGCTAAACACAGCTGGAAAGGACACAATATTTGACTAAATTAATCTCTTGGGAAAAGACTCAACTTAAATTGAAGTTATTGTTGATCTCAGTATGCTATTCCAACCATAAATGCATGTCTTCAATTTAAAAGGTGATAACATATCAATGTTATATCAACACCTTGTTTCTACTGCCCCCCATGTGGTCACTTAGCATTTAAGTTATTTTGAATGAAATAATGTAGCTTTAGACTGAATTCCCGTTAACCTGTTAAGCCCCGAGCCTGTTTTTCATTAAGTAATAAGGGTATTTTTACGTGAGTTCTGTGCTAAGTGTGTTAGCATTTTTTCGCTCAGGGCTAATTCAGAGCCTTTGTTATTACCCTTATGTTTCGTTTTGGTTCATATCATCAGTTAGCTGAGTTTCTTCCCGTTAAGTGGGTGTGACACATTCGTAGGTTTTTAAATGTTAAGAAGCCCTCCGACGCTGTTTCTTGCAGATGTTGCTATTTTCCCCCGCCCCCGGGGAAATGGGGCTTAACAGGAAGACATCATAATATTTGTCATATGATGTGTCACTAAAGTCTAAAGTCTTTTTGAATACACCCACTAACGGGGGAGCTCAGTGAAGTTAATGAGGGGCAGAAAGATGAAGTTGATGACTATATTGTAATATAATGGAGACTTCCACTGGACGTGTATCTGCTCTTTGTTCAGCTGTGGTAGCTGTCATTTCTCACATCAACCACCTTTTGTTCTTTTATTTAATCCAAACAACCGGCTCTCCGTCCGTCTGCTGCCGGAAATATAAACTGTTTCACCTGCTGTGAACCACGGAGAAAAAAACGACCTGGTTGAATATTACTCAGTGTTGACAGAAGTGGAAGAAAACTCAAGGCATGAATGAAAACATCAACAACACCTATACACATATATAAGTAAAACTAAATCAGCATTAGACTCAAAACAAACATCATTATTTTCATGATTCATATTATTGATTATAAAAGTGGTCTTCCATTAAATCACGTTTATGTTGCAGCTTGTAAATGTGGAGCTGGTTTTAACACATTTATGCACTTTGAGGTTGTTCATTCTTTATTAAAATGAGTTGTCATAATAGTTCTCACTTTCCACTGCTAGGTTTTGGCTGATTATCTCCATGTTAGATTACTATAAAGTACAGTGTCACAAAAGAATGAAAATAACTCTTGATAACGTAAACAGCCCTCCTCTCTGCTCTGTGTTGGATACATTACATCATCTCTGCCAGAAACAAACAGTCCGAGTTTCTTTCCTGTGACGCACACTTCCTGCGTTTGTTAGACTCTCTGCTGCTCTGCTGAAGTCCAGGCTGAAAATACATGTGTAGTCTTCTTATTTCTATAAGTTGGATAAAGATATTTACGATGAATGCTTGCCTAGTGAATGAGACAAAAGCTTTCATTCGGCACATTCATCAGATCAAATGTTTAATATGTCTAGGACTTTGCTTTGTGTCCAAACATTCCCATCAGCCCTAGCTGCACTTGTTTAGCTAATGTTAGCATGCTAAAATCCAGCGTCATCATTATTGAGCTTGTTAGCATGCTGAGATTATCATTAACTGATAACGTCTTTGCAAATAGTGTTTTGTCATCAGCAGGTGAATTGATTCTTTGGTTAATGGATGATCCCAGCGGACACATTGCTCCCGTTTAAACTGTCCTCTGGTGCTGTTTGGGGTGTTAGCACATTCCTGCCTCCGGACTGTGGAGCAGATTTCCATTGTGGTGTGTGAGGAAGTCTGATGACCAAACACACTCCCTCTCTTCCTGCCTGCTTCACATGTAGAGTCAGAAAACACAGGCCTTGTTTATGTCGACCACACATGCTTTTATGTTCAGGCAGCGTCACTGAACACATAGGAGATTTAGGAAGTGCCCAGCAATTACTTTTTTAATCTCTTCAATTATAGGACTTCCCAAATGTTGTCATGTTACGGTCTGCCAAGTAGACACACGGTATCAAACATGACACTGAAATAGCCATGCAGGGGTCATTTCTACATGAATTACAGTGAGTTTAGGGAATTTCACATTATTTGAAGGACCTTCTTCGACCTCCTTAAAGTAAATTATGCTGTTTTCTACTGTAATGTGTTTTGATGTTTTGCGTGCTTGTACGATAATCTTAAAGGGATAGTTTGTATGTTTTGAAGCTGGGATGTATGAGGTACTTAGTTATAGTCGGTGTATTACATACAGTTGACTGCGGTTGGCACACGCCCAGTTTAGAGAGGCAGACAGTAATATGGACATGGAAGCAGAGCAATGTAAAAGCATCAAAACATGTAGCCATGTTTTTTTTTAAAAGCTCACCTAAAACACATAAAAAGCTGTAATCTATGGTTTCTTCAAATCCCACCAAACTCCATCGACAAAAACAGTAATTTTACCTCTCAGAACAAGAGAGCTGCGGGTTTACCCCTGTGTCGATCGGTAAGTGTGTTTGTGTTATTTTGTGACTCTAGTTAGTTAGGATTGCCCAAAGTAACTCAAAAGCACAAACAAACGATGTCTTCGAGGCAGCGGTAGACCAGCAGCTACCGTACTCTGCAAGTCAAATTAGTGTTTTTGTCAATGGAGGCTTTAAAGATAGATGGTTTATAAAAGCTTCCATTCCCTGTTTGGTTTTTCACCATAGTAATCATCATGTACAGTGATCGTTGAACAAATGGAAAGACTTAGACAGTCAAAAGTAAAAGATAAAGGATGAATCTTTCATTAACAGTGACTTCTGAATCACTGAAAACACAAGCCATTTGTTTTAAGATAAGATGGATAAACATTCTTAACAAGCCAATTAATGACACGTTAGTTTCATTGACAGGTAATTTCCTTTATTTAGAAGGAGCCTAAAATATAAAATAAATCCATGAATTCAAAATATATATATGTTATCCTCTTAACATCAGATTTAAGGGTCCTTCCACTCTAAGTAAACACAATAACCTGCTGGCGGAACCTCTTCAGGCTCCATCTTTGCCTTCAGGTAACGTTTGTACAACCTCCATCTGCCAATTAAGAGCACAGCCTTCACGTGAAACTCACAGCGGCATCTGTTTCCTCTCCGACAGCCAAACACTGGACTCCTGATCCCCAGTGACCCGCATCACCATGCCAACCCCCCCAATCCTCACGGCAACAAGGAGTCCTCGGAGAAATCGCTAGGTTTACAACCGTGAGCCTTCATAAAGCTGATCCAGTCAGAGAAGGAGAGGCAGGAGGCAGGAAGGTAAGAAGAGAGAAAGAAAGATGGATTCTTAAGTGATTCTGGTGAAGTGACAGTCTGTGTTTTCGGTTTCAGAGATGCCTTCCCAGCGTGGCGTCCAGCTGATCTTCTTGTTCCTGTTGAAGATGGGACCTGTGGGAGCATGTGTGTGTCCAGAAGCCACTGTTTTATCCCACTTTCCCTTTGAGATACCTGCTGACGCCTGTTGCTTGAACTACTCCGGCTCCACTTTCAGCCATGTGCACTGGTCTGTGTTTACCAACGAGACGAACATTAACACTCTGGATCTCTCCTTCTGTAATATCAGCTCTGTTAATATGACCGGTAAAGACGTGTCTACCTTACAGAGGGTTCTCTTAGGTCATAACAGACTCACAGTGTTGCCGAGGGGGTTTCTAAGCGGGCAGCCGAGGCTAACGGAGGTGGATTTGAGCGGGAATCTGATTCAGGAGCTGCCTGAGGGTTTCCTCCAGGAATCAGACGTCCTCCAGAAGCTGAATCTGCAGGGGAACCAGCTTCGCCTCCTCCCAGACTCTGTGCTTGTGAGGCCCCGTCTGCAAACACTGGATCTGGATGGGAACCCGTGGGATTGCTCTTGTTTGTTACTGGAAGGCCTGGAGGACGCTGGGAAGTTGAACAGGACCGTTAAGATGCAGGATCTGGTGAGGAACCTGACCTGCGTGACTCCTCGGCACCTGGCCGGCAGGACGGTGTTCTCGGTGAGAATCAGTGACGTGTGCCGCCCAGCTGGTCTCACCGCGCTCTTCATCGTGCTGCCGCTCCTCATCCTCTCTGCCCTGGTGCTCTGCTGGTGCTGCGGGAGGAAGAGGAAGAAGAAGGAAGCGTCATTAAGCACTTCGAAAAAGAGAGCTACCAACTCCAGTATCGGCCAGAAGCATCGCGGCAAGCAGAAACCTACGCCTGGCGATCAGAATAAAGCCGAACACAAAGAGGGGATCCTGAAGAACCAGTTGCTGCTCCGCCCAGCCTCCACCCTGCTGGGCAGCACCAGAGACATCTACGAAGAGGTGGAGATTAAGCTGGGTTCGGTGGAGTCTCTTCCTCCTGTGACCTCCATCTGCTCGTCAGAGGGGAAGCAGGTTCCTCCGGGCTCTGAAGGGACCAAGAAGACCGAGCTGGACACGGTGAGCGTGACGGAGGTGATGAAGGACTCGACTGACAGAGAGAAGGCGTACCTCACTCAGAGCACCGAGTACTACAGCCTGGTGCCCGGGATCGAGCTCGAGGACTCGGACCACGGAGAGTATGAGAACGTCAGCCTCTCGTGACACCAGGTCAAAATAATTTTTTACAAGAGTCACATGAGAAGATTTTAATCCTATATGTTTGTTTTAAAGTTCTCTAAAATCTAGGGCTGCAACTAACGATTATTTTGGTAGTCGACTAATCGGTCGATTATTTTTTCGATTAGTCGACTAATCTAACGATTATTTTAAGTTTGGAATTAATTACAGCGTCCATAAAGCTCTAGTGTGCTCTACTACGCTGTAAGCTTGGCGCTGTTGAGCAGCTCGTTGGTGGACACGCAGCCTCAACATAACTGAAATAGCGTTTGCTTAGCAAGCATTAACCATGAGACGTTCTGTTTTCCGACATGTAAGCTAACGTAAACATGACTATGGCTAACTTGCTCAAACTTACCCATGATCCAAAGTAGCAGTCCTCACGGTTCGAGGGTGCTTGCGTTTTAAATGCTCGTGCATCACTGTAGTGCTGCCGTGGAATGCCAATTCCCCTTTACAAATTCTGCATTTCACTGACTTCTTTGGCTTGTCGTCTGTGAAATACTTCCACACTTTCGAAACTCTCGGTCTCGCTTTTTTGAGCTCTTCATCACCCTCATTCTCTCTCCTTTCCGCCATCGTTCGTATTCTTTCTTCTTTGTTGTTAGTACAGAATGCAGTCATGGCAGACAATGGAGAGTATACTGCCCCCAGCACTTCCTGTAGTGCATTGCAGTTACAAATGAACATTTGCGCAGTTTTGAATTAACGTTACCGGCTCTCTGATTGTTTTTATACGACGCGTCGACACTAAAATTCCGCGTCGACGAATTTTTATGATCGACGTCGTCGATTATGTCGACTAATCGTTGCAGCCCTACTAAAATCTATTTGCTCAATCAGCTTCTCGGTTTGGAGTCAAACCAAAAACGTTGTTAAGATATGATAAGACTTTATTTATCCCGAAGGAAATTGTTGTGCCAGAAGTACAAAAATACAAAAAACACAGCAGCAAAGTTCAGTTAATTCACACTCACAGATTTCTGCATTTGTTTTTATCCGTGCTCTTTTCACTGGTTTGAACATCGTTGAGTGTTGAACTGCAAAATATGGATATGTTCCTTTACTTAAACTTTGGCTAATGTTTATTTAGTGATAAACATTCATTTTAAAGAGAAACTTAAGTTTTGAAACCAAGTTTTTTAGGGGCTTAAAGTATAGAGCCGTTAGCTTAGCATAAAGACTGGCAGCAGGGGAAACGGCTAGCATGACTGTGTTGTGTTTGTTTCTACATGTCGATTCAACTTATTAGATACAACCTAGAAATGAGTGAGCTTTGTTGAAACCAGAAAGTGGTCAAGTTTAAGTTTATCCACCCACTCTTTTTGAATTAGGCAAGGCTAGAAGCTTTTTGAAGATGTCACTATTTTGCAGAGCTAGTTTGAAAGCTACTGTAGCTGGTTAGCTAACAGCTAACAAGAAAACTGCTAGCGCTAGTCAGTCACCAAAGTTGTGATATATGGCTGTGCGGGTTAAAAGATCTTTACCATTCAAACCTCTTTTGAATCGTCCATCTCCCTTTATTTGTTTACAATGTTCTCTGCAAATACAGCCCTTACCAATATTTGAATATGTTAGTTTATATAAATAAGATAGGAACATGGGACATGCTAAGCTAGGCTAAGCTAATCCTGTCTCTGAGAACCTGCATCTTTCTTCTCATCTAACTCTTGGCAAGTGTGTGTGTGTGTGTGTGTGTGTGTGTGTGTGTGTGTGTGTGTGTGTGTGTGTGTGTGTGTGTGTGTGTGTGTGTGTGTGTGTGTGTAATCAAGTTGTCTATTGTCTGAGAGAGAGATGTGCTATCACAATGTAAGAGGAAGTGATTTAATCCGGAGCTGTTCCTGTGGGACCTGAGGAACGCAGTGACGTTTGAAAGGGAGGCCCGCTTTTTTTCTCTGGAAAAAACAGACATTTATGATGTTGCACTCCACGCAAATGAACACTTCATATTGTTTTCACTTGTATTTCAAAGAGCAGGACATATTTTAAAAGCATTATTAATCGAAGTCAGGCAATCTTTTGTGTGCACTCTCCTTTACCTCACCCAAGTGTAATAGTTTAAGGCTTTCCAGTTTGACTTGTACTGCATACAGGATGTTCTGGATCCTTCACTTTAAGCTGCACATCCACAAATGAACAATGACTAATCCAATTGCAGGGCCAACAGTTAATTCATTGTGAAATGTGGAATGTAAAGCTTAGGCGAGGAGTCTACATTTTTATACGTCACTCACGTACTAAATGTGCGTATATGTTGGAAACAATCAGCGCAGTCAGATCTAAATGCAGGGGAATGCTAGTTTTAAGATACAAATCTCTGTAAAGTAACCTGAGATACAGAGCATTTCTGTGCAATGGTTCTACCACAAAATGACACCGGAGACACAGAAGACAAAAACAAAAAAATCAGGGTCATCCAAGTTGTGGGAAACGTCTCACAAGAACGCTAATTGGCTTGTGTTTAGTGAGACGGACACACAGAAAGTGGGTGTAGCCTGAAGGGTGTGGAGCTTCCTGGAATTTAAAACGCCGGAGGTATATTTTCCAGTGGGGTTATCAAGTTTTTTCCATTAAAGATGTATTTATAGACACTGTGAGGTTTACTGCCAGTGGCCCTTAGGTCAAAAGACAAGCAGACAAATGAGTGAATGTTGCTTTTTGTAATTTTGTACACAGAGAAATAACCTGATATAACAAATGTGAGTGTATTGTAGCTACTAGGCAAAAGTAGTTTTACCATTCTCTTGGTAGCATTATTTATTTGGTTTATCTTATTGTTAACTGTCAGATGTTTCCAAGAATTGGCTTGACAAATACAGGCTTGTTATTTGTTCTGAAACTATGTCACTAGCCATTTTTTGGCACATGTACTTACCTAGGTAAATTGAAAGTAACGTTTGGCTACCAGTGTTCATGCTAGCGATGACGATACCGCATATAAACACGGTCTACTTTTGTTCTTGTGTTGTTGTTTTTTTTTAAAGGCTAAAAAAAAAGCACACCAGCCTCCAAAGTCTTGGGATTACAAGTATTTTTCTTGTTAAAGTGTCAAATAAATCCCAAAATGTTCAGGCCTGCTGTGCTGTAATGTTGCTAAACTAGACTAAGCTAACTGCCGGTATCAATTAAAACATGTCTTTTAGGTTCAATAAATTAAAACTTGACTTATTTTAGGCCTTCAAATGTTACATTAAGAATAAATTATTAATCTGGATCGACAATTTTAGAGACTTTGATGTTGGTTTCTGGTCCAAACTTGCTGAGAGTAATAAGACCTATGACCTCAACATTTGTAAAGTGAAATTAGTCCTTATCCTCTGTTTGTTTCTACTTTCACATAGTAGCATTAGTGATCCTTGTCTGTTGAAACGAAATGGGTATACTGGTATGATGCACTGATTAATATGATATTGTTTATTCTGGCAGATGCACTATCTTCACTGTTTTTTATATACGAAATGTTTATTGTTGCAAGAAAATTAAATGTTTTTTCCCAGATGTGTGCCTCAGTGTATGATGATGATGACAACAAACAAAGAGGAAAGAAAAACTAAATATTTTATTATTTTGCTGCATGCTCCAGATCTTTTCATTGAACCTTTTTTTCTGTGGCCTTTCGTATCTTTCTGAACCGACAATGACCCGGGCCGCCCCCAGATAACTCAAATCCCACTTTGAGCTCTAGTTTCACCTCGCTGTGGGAAGTTGTAATTACCGCGTTAGGAAACCCAATACGATCAGTCCGTCCTGTTCTCAAAAGCCTAAACCAAGGACCAGGAAATCCATTACAAGACCGGAAATATATTAGCAGGAACCGATGGAAAGCTAAATCTATGTTGGCTTATGGGAGTTTATTTTGTCTATAAATCAAGATTCAAGTCTAACCATTGACTCTAGATCAGGGTTTCAAACTCAAGGCCCGGGGGCCAAATCCGGCCCGTGACTTCACTTCATGTGGCCCCACAAGAGCTCTGAAAGAATGTAATATGTTTATTATACGGTTACATGCCGATTTACAGAAGCACATTGCCCATAAACTACATGTCCCACAATGCATCTCAAATTTGACTTTTACTTAGAATTTGCCTTTTTTTCTTCTAAAATGTCACTTTTGGATTTTGGATTTTTTCTTCAGAAATTGGCTTTTCTTTTTAAATCATTTTGTGACATTCTCACTGAAGAGACTTGCAATTATTTGCCCCAGACTTCTGCTTTCAGACGTAGTTAATTATGAAGTTATTACCCTATCCGATGATAATCCAATGCAGAGGCAATAATGTAATTATATAATACATTATTTTATATATGTTAAATATTTATATATGTATTTTTATGAAGTCTTAAAGTTACAACCGGATCTTTGAGTGCAACCATAATGCTGTGGCCCGTGATGAAATTGAGTTTGACCCCCCTGCTCTAGATTAAAATGGGACACACATGAAAAAGTGGAAAGTAAGCGTAAATCAGTTTTTGCATTATATTTTTGTGTCAAACAGATATTTAACCTAAGTAGTAACAATTCAACAGTGGGCAAATGTTACAAGGAAAATTTGCATTCAAAATCAAAGTACAGAAGATATTTTGCATAGTCCATTTCAGAGTAATATGTATGACATCATGTGATATTCATTTTTGAAATACTTTATATACCAGTGGGCATCATTTCTGGATATCTCAGGAATAAGACAGTAGAGAGGAGCTTAACATGTTGGGTGTTTTTATGGTAAATATTTGTATTGATTTTCTCAGTTTTTTAACAAAAGCAAGTGATACAGATTCAGTAAAGATATATACACACATGCTGACAAATCAAAATCTTCATTTCAATCCCACCACTCTCCCACCCACCAACATGTTGGATGTTTAATTGCAAGAAAAACAGTCAGCCAATACAGTCGATATACATCTTATCACTTATGTATCAATAATCTGAATCCGCACAATAACTATCTGTGTCAAGTATAATATTTGACTCCAAAATGTAGTAGGTGTATTCTAATAGTCAACTAAGGTACTTCAATTATACTTATTAACAGGACTTGAGCATGTGTTCTTAGTCCACTAGTGCATATTTCAGTTGAAAAAGAGCAATTAACATTATAGGAAATTGTAATAATGTAATAATATGGAGTACAAACAGCTGATTTGTTCTTTCAGGGTTTTAAATGAGCATGACATTAAATGTGTCAGATGCTCTTTCACTGTTTTCTGTCAATAGCCTTAATGTGTCTTTGTTTATGAGATAAATACAGACGACAGGCCTCAGGGCTGAGAGCCTGCTGAGAGCCTGCTGCTCAACGAGAGCGCCCTCTAGTGACAGGAACTACATCTGTCATTTATCAGCCAAAGAAAAAACACTTTATTAAGATGATGCATAAATCTATACGTAATAAATGCATTGACTTAAATCTATAGTCAGTGAGGCTCACATTCTGCTGATAAATAATAAAGGGAAGTCCTCAAGTCCACAGGGATCAGCTTTCCGGCTCTGATGGAGGATAGACGGTCTCGTAAATATCCTGTCAGCTGAGTGGAGAGCAAACAGAGGATAAAACAGATTTACAACACACTCCGTAACGATGTGAAAAACAAACAAGTGAGCAGAGCACAGCAGCCAATGACAACAGACGGAGAGACGAACTCATCTGACGCTGTAAACGTGTTTTTATCACCGGACAGTAAATAACTCTGCTGTGCAAATCAATCTGTGGGTTATTTGATTTTCTGTGGCCAGGCATCGGTTTCTCTCAGATAACAGAAGTCAGAGTGTCCTGATTTTAGAAGAATCTGGAACGGATATGTGGGAAAAGACTTTTTTATACTCTCAAAATAAAAATATACATAACTGTTTTTAACCATCAAGGGCTACGCTTAACCTTCTATGTTACTTCCTGTTTCTTGTGAACTGTGTTTTTGAGATTATTGTATATCTGTCTTTTATATTTGTGTGGGTGTTTTTATTTACATTAGCAAAGTTTCTTGTAAGGGAAAGTTCAAATCAATATTAAATAGAAAATGAAACCTCTTTTGCGTTGTTTCTACATATTTTTCTGTTGAATAATTTTGTATTAGAGTAGGGGTAAAATTACATTACATTCAAGATTTCAACATGACACTAAGGAATTAATTAGCAACACAAAGAAAACAGAGATACAATTAATTAATTAATTAATTAATTAATGGGAAACACTTCTTTTAAAAGGATATATGAAGTAAAATATGAATATATAAGAGAACAACAGAGGTGGTTGTCATGTTATATTTCATACCCACTCAAGTTTTCAAAACAAACAAACAAACAATGACAAAACCTATTATTATTATTATATACCTTATTATGGTGATGATTATTCGTATGACTATATTCTTCTTTCTTTTTCTTAATCTTCTTTTTATTATATTCCAACACTTTTTTACTCCCACACTATTGACTTAGTTATGAAAATAATCTGTAGATCAATCATTCATAAAAAGTCCAGAAAATCCGGTCTAAATCATGTTGGACATTTACAGCTCTGTGAAAACAAAAACTCTCATATCAACTTTGATCAAAGAACTGAATTGAACTGTAATCAATACTTTTTAAACACTGGGGGAATTTGCTTCTGTCTTCATATTTTATATCAAAGATAAATGTTATCTGATCACACACAATAAGTCCCTAACATTACCATTCGAGGATACAACTGCACACTCGCTGAGTTACTAGAGGTGTGTATCTTCAGGTTCCCAGGTAATAAATTAGTAAAGTTAATTTATGATGACGACAGAGAGGTTTAAATCGAGAGCCAGAGGAATAGCTCTTCCTCCCAGGACGGCCGCACCAGGTGACTCACCTACATTCACAGGTGAGACACTGAATGAATATTGTATTTTAAAGGGAGATTGTTGTAATATAATGTATACATCGTGATCCATGCATCACATATTGATATCTTCCAGGATTATTCAGCTGTAGCGAACCCAGACATGACAGTTTCTTACACTCTTGAGGTGGCCGACGCTCGATTTGGGGGTTTCTGCAGGCTGCTGCTGAGGTGGAAGGGAAGCATCTACAAGCTGCTCTACAAAGACTTCCTGCTCTTCTGCGGGGTTTATGTGTTCTTCAGTGTGTTTTACAGGTAAATGCACTGATTCCATCTTTTAATTCTGCTGTGTGCTTCGTAGGGCTGCTCAATTAATCGCATTTTAATCGCAATTACGATTGTGGCTTGAAACGATT
>NW_011369945.1:11102790-11106465 GCF_000735185.1 Notothenia coriiceps | reverse complement strand
TTATTATTATTATTTACTTTTTTAATTTTTTATTCTTTTTTTGTTGGGGCTTTTCAGTTGAAATATACTTAAAGTTCAGGGTAATCAACTGTTAAAAACATACTGTTCACATTTTTTCTCTCCAATAAATTGATGTTTTCAAAGTAAATGGATAATCGTTTTCAATAATCATGATATCAATTATTGACCCAAATAATCGACATTATGATTTTTGCCATAATCGAGCACCCCTAGTGCTAGGCATGATTAAGTGTTTGCTTCTGGCGTTTTAATTCCCCTCCCAGGTTCCTCCTCTCCCCGAAGCAGCAGGATCTGTTTGAGCGGATCGCCCTTTACTGCGACCAGTTCACCAACACCAACTTCATCCCAGTTCTGTTCGTCCTCGGTGAGTCTGACCTCTCCGTCACATAATCTGAAGATGCGTCACCACAGCCTGATATGAGAAGACAACACACCTAACCCTTGTTTTTCCTTTTTAATCAAGTTGCTCTGAAGTCATTAGATCATTAAAAATGTCTCTTACATAAAAATGCCACAAACTTTTTAATTATTCTTTGAATTAGATATCCTTTTCAACCATCTCAGTCCTTTAAGTGACTTTATCAAATAATAATTTTCTATATTTTAATCATTTATAGTTTTTAATAAAATGCTAGTGTTTTTGTTTTGTTTTAATTTTTAAATGAAAACTCTGGGATATGTCAATGATCAGCAACATTTTTGATTTTGATGCCTTTTAACATTTTTGTACAGTATCAGATTTAAAAAAAATCCACTTACTGAATTACATACTATGTAATAATATTATTTATAATTTTAACAGTGTTTTTTTTAAACCAAAATCCTTATTTATTAGTTCGAATTGAATTAAAATGTTTTCCTTTTATTTTAGCTAGGGGGGTTCACAGTGTGGGACATGTCAATGATTAGCAGCTGATTATGTTAAATTGCATCTTACACATAATACATCAGCAATGTCCCAAGTGTACAAAAAGAAAAAACTACACATGTTGAAGCAAGGGCTGATGCAATATGATGAATAATGTTATGGCAGTGAGATACAAATGTGGTTTTAATGGGTTTAAGTGGGGTGATTTTTGTGTTTATCAATCTAAGTGTCTGTATTTTGGTTGGACCGTTTATTTTAAACTAGTAATTAAAGGAGCTGAGGATGAAGTTCCAAAGTAAGAAAAACAGAACAACTGACACATGCATTAAAACAGCCAAAAATGAATTGAAAGAAAATGTCGATTGGATGCATCTCACTGTTTGTGCAGGCTTCTATGTGACCCTGGCCTTCAACAGATGGTGGGGTCAGTACACCAACTTCCCTCTGCCTGACAACCTGATGATGGTGGTTTCTGGAAACGTGCACGGGACGGACGAGAGGGGGCGTCTGCTGCGACGGACCCTCATGAGATACGCCAACCTATCCTCTGTCCTCATCCTCCGCTCCATCAGCACCAGAGTCCTCAAGAGGTTCCCGACCATGGAGCACATCGTGGAGGCCGGTGAGGGAAAGAGAGGGGAGGGTACAGGTTACATTTAGTGCAGTATTAAAGTCCTGCTGTTCCTTGGGACCTTTTAGAATCAGCATCGGGTTTATTACCAGGTTGACACGTACGAGGAATTTGACTTGGTGTCATGGTGCATTCATAAAAGTAAAACAACAATTAAAAACACAGATAGTAATAACATATAATAACATTAAAAAAGTATAGCAGTATTTACATAGAAATAGAATGGAATACAATTCTCTAAAACCTGAAGTTTTTATGAATTAATTTGAACAAGAAGGTGTTGCTTGTAAAATGTAAGTTAATAAATATATAACATTATAGTTAAGAAGGAGGACCCAGCTGATTTTAAAGTAACATTTTGAAACAAAGTCACCCAAAAGGGATGCTCTTCCATTCGATGAATTCAACTGTTTAAAATGATCTGTCAAAGCCTAACATACTAAAACAATGTTTAACCTTTAACAATTTAAAAAACAATTGATGTTCAGGTGGAAAAAAAGGAACATCTCTGCATTAATACAGACACATTAATATGCATTACATCAGAAGTACATATCTGTGTAAAGAATCCATCCGCTCCATCTCCAGATGTCTCAAGCTTACATCCCTCTCTCTTTAAATCAGTATTTTGAGTATGTATTTCTCCGTTGCCCTGTTTGTACTGTTTCTTAAGTAGGCAAAGTGCCAGATTTAAATGATGTTGATTTATGAGGATGCTTGACCTATTTATATCCAAATCAATAGCCATTCTGAATAAAGCCATAGTGTCCTTGTTCATGCTGTACTGCTCCTTCATACTTCCATACATTGAGTGGAGGTTTGGGGGAACACACATAAAACAAATACACATCCTATCTTCATCCTGCACCAAAGAGCCATACGAGTTATACATAAAACTACCTACAGAGAACCAACCAAAAAAGTATTATTATTATTGTTGTATGTTTTGTCTCTGACATGTTCAATACAAAATGTACGCTGTGTACGTTGTGGTCTGTGTACAGGATTTATGACGACACACGAGCTGAATAATTTTGAGTCTCTGCACTCGGACTTCAACAAGTACTGGATGCCTCTGACCTGGTTCTCCAACCTGGCGTCCCGAGCGAGGGAGGAGGGGAGGGTGAGGGACGACATCGCTTTGAGACTGCTGATGGACGTGAGTGGGACAAAACAACTCAACGTTTCACACTTGAGGGATGTGGAATTGCAGTTTTAAAGTCCCAGTGTCTCAACACGTCCTGTAAATGTATGATGTGTTTTTAAACCTGCAGGAGCTGAATAAGTACAGAGGAAAATGCAGCCTGCTTTTCCACTACGACTGGATCAGCATCCCTCTGGTCTACACTCAGGTATCATCAGGGCCCAGGAGTTCAAAACTTTTCATCTGGATTTTGGGTAGTTCAAAACCAAAAATCCTGATCCCACCAGAGGGCTGGATTTCCAGTGGATTACCAGAATAAAATGTACTGTACATTTTATTTAAAAATATGTTTCAATTTAAATAAAATGGCAAAGTTTGTTAACTGAAATAATACACCATGTTTAGCCTTCATGGCAAATCAATTTTATTTTTCATTTTTGGTCACGTTAGTGGAGGCCTATTTTGTTTTCAACCAAATGTTCATAACATAAATGTTTATGCTCATAAAAGTATCACAACAAAGATTGTCTTTTCACAAATGTAATTTAGATTAAAGTAAAAATATCTTCAACAAAAAAAAGTCCATAATCTGTCATTACCTTTCAAATTTAAAAATATAATTAGACATTATAGATGTCTCTGCAATGTGGTCTCTTGTCTTCCTTGTATTATTTTTCATGTCCACTAGATGGCGATCGGTAGGATTAAAGCACTGATATTCAGGATCTAGTCATCTTGAAAAGTCGTAATNGAAAATTACGGTAATAGTTTTTTTCGATTATGTTGTTTTTGTAATTGCGGCAGGCCAAAATCGTAATTGCGATTAAAATACGATTAATTGCACAGCCCAAACACACACACAAACACACAGAGACACACACACATACACACTTTTTGGCTAGCACAGTTCTGTGCTGTTATGTTCAGTCATTGTTCTTATGTTGAACATGAATACATTTACTTTGTAATTAATTATGGGACGTATTTCTTCTTTCATAGCAATTTTCCTTC
>NW_011369945.1:11081332-11102745 GCF_000735185.1 Notothenia coriiceps | reverse complement strand
GAAGCTTTGGCACAGCTGAGGCCCAAGCCCTCCCACATCTCATCCCTCAAACGCGCCCACAGCATCCACTCCCTCTCCCCCGCCGGGTATCCTCTGCTGGTACTGGGCGGCCGTGTGGGGTGTGCCGTGAAAGAGCAGAGCGCACAAACACAAGACATTGACTTGGTCCAGGACTGTCATGTCAAAGAGACCATGTCTCATCACAGGCTTTTGTGCCGGATATGATGGGAGGTTGGGTGGAGCTCACTCAGCAGGCCCTTGTTACGCTACTGGATACTTGTCCTTTAATGACTCAAATGTAAACGTTCACTTAGGGCTGCTCGATTATGTCAACAATCATAATCTCGATTATTTGGGTCAATAATTGATATCACGATTATTAAAAACGATTATCCATTTACTTTGAAAACATCAATTTATTGGAGACATTTTTTTTTAACAGTATGTTTTTAACAGTCGATTACCCTGAACTTATAACTTGTGTAACTGAACTGAAAAAAAAAAAAATTATAATAATAATAAAAATAATCGTTATATTTCGATTACGTTGTTTTCGTGATCGTTGCAAGCCATAATCGTAATTGCGATAAAAATACGATTAATTGAGCAGCCCTACGTTCACTTCACTTCGACCAGGTCATCCTATTGTAATGAAGCCTTTATTTTAATTTGCAAGACTCAATGAGCAGGATTGAAGACAGTGTTTCCGCCAGACCAGGGCTGAGAGGGCGTCCACCCCGGGATTGGGGGTGTGACGTCACGTCGTGTCACGTGACTTGAATTTTGAATTGAGCCGTCCCTTATAGATACTATCTCTTTACGTATTAGTGATGGGAATTCCGGTTCTTTCGGCTCCTAAACGGCCCTTCATGTTACCACAGTTTACCACGGACCCTCAGTTTTGCCGCTTCGAGGCTCCGGCACTCGCAGCGTGCTCCAGTAGCACCCCCCACCAAAGCTCGCCGGCAGTACACTTTCTGTCACAGGAACACGCTTTGCTTGCGGCGAAAAGAATCCCACCAGACTCCTTTGCCCCTCCAACAGAGGGATGTCCTTGTCCTTTTTCCTTTTCGTCATTTCAAGCGTTAAAAACTCGAGCTGAATAAGGGCGTCGAATGACGGCAAGACGCCCCCCTGGCGGAAACGCTGATTGAAGATCAACGTCCTGTTAACAGTGTTAAAAGTGGAATATGTTAAATGGATGCTCATCAGAACTAAGAGATACAGTCAACATGTAATACGGCTCATGAGTCAGGTAGTGACACATGCTGTAGTTGGTTTTGAAATGTTGGCATAGCCTTATTAACTGATCAGTGTGTTGTAAAACATGCTTTTATCTCAAGTCATCGATCGGAGCAGCTGTTGAAAAAGTGATTAAAAGCCCAAATGAATTGTAAACCAACATGTGATCTATATTCATGATACATGGTGGCCACTGAGAAGTGCATAATGAATTCACTTGCACATCTCTCATACCATGATGTTGTAATGATCTTTAGATATCATGCTGTTTAACCAGTGACATTAGTGTTACTCTTGTTTTATACGGCACTCATCGTTTTTATCAATAACTACATTGAACGACTTCATTCATTAAATCATTTTCTTTTAGGGCATCACCAGTCATGTCTACTTGTCACTTGTATCTCATCCTCGGTCCCTGTAGTCTTCTGAATGGAACAGCTTCTTTAGGATTCCTTTATGCTGTAATTGGCCTTAGGCGCACAAGAAAGTGCGTGTAGTATATTAAATAAAATGTTAGATATGTTTGATGGAAGGATCCATTGATAAACTGAAGGACAGGGCTCACAATGGAGAGAGAAATGCCTGAAATTTGTATTTATAGTTTATTGAGAGTATGATAAGAACTGTCATGTTGTTTGAAAACAAAAGAGTCAAAGGTATCGCCCTTAATAAAAAAAGAGAAAACACTTTTTTTAGACAAAAGCTATAAAAAAGTAGCTTAGATGGTCTCCGGGTACAGCACTGCAGTGGGAGTCATTGTTATGCATGGCAGAGTGAACCCCGTTGTGATAGGTTACCAAGTCTGCTGGAGCAGAAGCAGGACAAGGAATCTGGACAATCAAATGGAGTGGATCTGTACTTTACTGGGACAAAAGCAGTGCAGATAGACTAAGGCATGATAAGGAGATGGATGGTGCCCTTAGTGTTCAGAAGCTGAAGTTGGCCCATGAATTAGTAAAGTGGAAAAGTAGCTAATCGTGTTCAAGAGCTGGTTCCAACATGGGGGTGAGATGAGTGGTGAGCAGAGGATCAGGTGGAGGCATACTGTAGGGGAACACACTGTTTATATACTGACATCAGGTTTGTATCATTGTTGTCTGCAGGGTTTGGGACAATAGACTTCTCCGACTTCTTCTTTTCGGTAGAATAATGAGGAAACTGTTTTTTTGCAGGTTAAGAGAATGGACTTTTGTTTGTGTGGTTGTTGACCTTAACCCTCCTGTTTTGGAGTTGTAGCTTTTTCAAATGAAATGTATCTCGAAGTGAGAGGTGGTTCGGGTCATAATATGTGTGTATATACTTTTTATAGCATACACATTCTCAATGATGAAAACAAAGCAAGCAAAATCACTGTGTGTGTGTGTGTGTGTGTGTGTGTGTGTGTGTGTGTGTGTGTGTGTGTGTGTGTGTGTGTGTGTGTGTGTGTGTGTGTGTGTGTGTGGATTCTCACTGCTAAGAGGAGCTTTTTGATGAAAATTGAGGATAAATGTTAATTTTCTTAACTGCATCACAAGGGACTTGTAATTATATCTAAGAGCAGACAAGTACGTTGAAGCAAGCTAATGATGGAGCTTAATTCCTTGCCATTAAATAATGATTGCGACCTGGGTCATTCATACAATGTAGGGACAATAAATCATACACTTTAATCCCCAACTACATATTATTGACACATTTTGATCAAAAGTGAATGTGCTGCACTTTGAAAACAAATCATTTGCACAGTATGTAATGTGTGATGTGTATTTGGTAATGTATACAGTATGATGTAAAATGCCCCCCCCCCCTCTCCCATCCTCCCACTGACAACAACTACCTTAAAAACCCCACCCCGTAGGCATGGGCGAGACATAATATCTAATTAAGTTTCAGAGCTGCATTTTCATTTGTTAATCACTTAAGTGCTGCGAGGATAACCTGATATCCAAAGGTCTGGTCCCAGTAGCCCAAAATGTCAAAATGCAATTATATGCATGATTAGCCTGACCTGTTTCTATAGCACCCTCCCTCCCTGCCTCTCGCTGCCGGAGAAGCTGACAACTGCTGGCATGTTTATTTTGATGAGATTAGGTGTGGAGGAGGCCCCCACTGTGTGCAGCAGTCATGGCACCCCCATCTGGTCACTGGCGGGATTGATAAAACAAACCGCCTTCAGTAAGCGGAGGGGAGAAATACATGGAGGGAGGGATGAGGAGAGAGTTTGCTCAGGTGGGGAAGATAATCTTTCAATCTCTGTCTAGCCTTAGGAACTGTTGGGAGAAAAAAAACAGAAACAAATCCTAAATAAAAATAAAACAATTTATGCTTCTTAAAGGATAATATGATCACAAATTATTAATCAAATCATCTTGATCCGGGAGGGCGGGCGCTTTACTTTGTGGTGCTTAGCAGAGCAGCAATCCTCTCTAATCTGATTGTGTCGAGATAAGGCGGATTTAGCCTCACCATTGTGTGACTCTGATTAAAGGGGGCAGGAGGCACACTGCTTCCCATGGTGGTCATGGAGACAGGTGAAGCACACACACAGATTCACACACAAATGCTGCTGTGAAGATATACATGTGCACATTCACATTGATGTCTATTTAAGTGTCATCGTGTTGATGTATATCCTGCATGCTAATAATACACTATTATGTAAGAATTTCCCAACTATATACTGTAAACTTTGTCAGAGTTCTATTTGAACAAATCCATACATGTATCTCTTCATTTGTAAATTATTTTTCTCAATCTTAACTGTATTGTCCAATTACATATATTTATAGTTTGTCTGAGACACCACTAATTTCATAACACCGTTACACTCTCACTGCACATTTTCATAAGCAAACATACACACTCCACATCAGAACTTTCGTATGCCATGTGTCTCATTCAGTTCCTATGAAGTTGGCCTGCTTAGCCTAATTGGGTGTGGATTTGAGTTTGGAGTTAATAGATTTGAAAAGGAATATCTGAGGAAGTGTGCATTTTGACAAAGGCTGCAGGCTGGGATGTATGGAGCCCATGTGTCTCTGGAGAGTGGCGTCAGGTCCCTGGGTAGCCCATTAGAGTGCGCACCCCCTCCCGACCACCACCCCCACCTCCAAGTACACGGCTCCCCACACCGAGGGAGACCACAGCAGCCAGACGCAAAGCAGAATATTCATGTTACACTACCGTGTACGTGTGATCCTTCAGTCGGCTTATGCACACACCGACATGAACACACAGACAAACACAACACTCGCACAGCCACTGATACATTTGCGGAAACATGAAAAAGCCCGAGTACCACCGATGAATGTTTGAAATGAGGAAAAAAGGAACAGGCTTAGTCATTTTAAACATCAAAAATAACTCCAAGTGAACTTTTGAATTAAATTGCGTCAGTTATTTGAAATCGTACACAGAATGTTGAAACACGGAGGAAATCACCAGTTGGTGTTATCTGGGTTTGTCTGCGGGTTACTTCGTGCAGCCAGAGTTGGGCGTCTGAGGCCAAAGCTAGCCTGGGAAAACTTTGACACACCATTGCAAGGGCTCTTTCCAACAGGAAGGGCTTTGAGAAGTGTCTGAATGCCAAGAGGCCTTTTACAGTGCCACATCAGAGAGGCGAAGTAAAGACTAGATTGACCTTTGACCAGAGCCATTTACACCTCGGCGCAGACCACCTGGAAAAGCAATGAGTTAATGTTAACCACCATTTAAGCAGCTTCCACCTGCCCATTAACTTAAGAGCAAATCTGCTGTCACTCAACCTCCATGTTTGTACAGCATTACAGAGGGCATGCAATATTTCAATTTAAGTCCATTTTATTTCCATTTCAAAAACAGTACAAAAGAACTTGAATTTATTTACTGCTGTACCGCACCTACTGTACAGTACATTAGTGTGTGCGTTTATTTCAAATTGTGTTTTTCATGAGCTTATCCTAATATTTCTAAAATCACTCACAATTGAAAACAGCTGTTTAGTTGTTGATTCAGCTTTTTAAATACCATGCTTGCAAGATGCTAACCTACGGTATAAAGTCCATCAGCACAAATATATTCAAGTATGCTGTATGAGAGATATTTAGTTGTTTTTGGCAACAGACCTTCTGATTGGAATTATATTTTTCCTTATGATACATCAGCTTGGTTTGACTGAGAAGCATTAAGGGCATACAAATTATTCGATATTTGAACCCTCCTTCTCCTCCGACCCTGTGGTCCTGCCATATTGAACATTGCCGAAAAGTACAGTACCAATGCAGAAGCTGCCCTGTACCCTGGAAATGATGAAATTCAGATTAGTCATCATCGTGTAGCCCCTCCATCCGGACTTGTGTTGATTCAAAGTTTGCTCGCAGGCTGTTGGCAGGGTGAGGTGCTGTGGGCCGCGGGCTTTGAGTGTGGCCTCATGTTCCATTCTGTTTCTGTGCCGCTGTGCCTCGGCTCCCCGTCCTCCTGGGCTGACACTTCACTGCAGCTCCAACAACTGCTGTGGGACACCGAACATCTGTAAGCCACCGCTCCTACTCAGCCGCCTCTGCACTGGGCACATGCTCTCTTGAGCTGCTGCTGCTGCTGCTGTGTGTGTGTGTGTGTGTGTGTGTGTGTGTGTGTGTGTGTGTGTGTGTGTGTGTGTGTGTGTGTGTGTGTGTGTGTGTGTGTGTGTGTGTGTGTGTGTGTCACTAGGCTAGGATACAGAGGTGTGCCTGAGTTTAAAAATAGGCATCATGTGACTGTGCTCCCTTTAACTAGATAAAAGCAGAGCTCTTTAAACTTCTCGTCGCAAATCCTCACTAATCCTGCCCTCACACTCACTGTCTGCCGACCCCAGTGACTCCAGCTCTCTCCTGCGAACGTGTGTGTGTGTTTACCTGTCTTGCTACTTTGCGGGCATCCCAGTAGGGTTTGGAGTCGTCCACGGCTCGTCCGATCTTCTTCACCTTCTCGTCCAGCTTCACTGTAGCTTCCACCAGCACGGCTCGAAACCTCTGTCTGTAGTCCTTCACACAGATACAGATATGATACAATAAGTCATAATAGCTCTTTTCAAAGCTGTTGTGTAGGAAGTTGAAAACCGTGAAATTAGCTTATGTCATTAATTCAGTACATCTGTGTGTATTTACTCGGTTTTTTAAGCTTAAGCCACATTACGGCCACAGTACAGATTGTCCTACTCACACTGATCAGTTTGGCGCTCGGTGCCTTCAAAGCGGCTCTCCTAATTCAAGTCATCACTAAACCATCACCCAAATACACCCAGTACAAGCATGTGCAGTACTAACAGCTGTATCTCAGTTTTTACTACTGGGTGTTGTTGAGCCTACCGTATACATTCTTTGTGAGTGAGATCACGATAAAGTTGTTTGTGAACATTAATATTGCGCAACATCTGTGTATGTGTGTGTCTGCATTTGTTGGCATTAAGCCCAAAGGGGGCACCGTGACTTGTTATTCATAGCTGAAGTCTGTCATCGCATACAGCAAAGTTACTGATACCCCTTTTTCCACCATCATGGAACAGGCTTCAGTCTGGTTTGCTTGCCTAATCTTTTAACAGTTTAGAGCATTTTGACCAGAAATAAATAAGTTTAAACCCCATTTTGTTGGTTTCCAGCTAGAACCGATAGAAAATGCAGGTGTGCGTCGACCTGAAATGCAAATCGCAGTAGGGTTTTAATATTCAACTGTTTGGGAGGAGAGGAATGAGTCTTGCACATAATGAATAACATACAAAATACTAATTATACATTTATTTTACACGACTTTCTAAACCAAGTTACGATCTGCTTAACAGAAAAACTAAAAAGAAAACAAGTAGAAGATCATTTAAAAGACAACATTGTTGAATTGGATATTTGGTCCATGTTTGTTTAAGGATAAAAACTATTATCTTAATAACAGAAAAAGCTTGCATGTTATCAATACGATACGCCCTTGACTTCCTTTGTGTGACGCCCTATGTTGATCATGCATCCTTAATTACAATGATTCCTCTCAAAACTGGTGAAAATGTGGGCTTTTTTTGCATATGTGGTTAGAGAATTGGTTCAAGAAGCAGAGCTGATTTGGTGAAAAGGGGCATGAGTTTGTATCTACATGTGTTGTAATTTACAGTCAGGCGAGTTTAAAAGGCCCAAGCACCTGCATCCTGTAAAAAAGACAGAAGAGTATAAGAGAGGGAAAAGGAGAGGGCGCTACAGGAAGCCTACTTCCCTTGACATCATGACATTTCCTGTCTTCCTGTTCCTGCGTTGAAATGGTGACCCAGCATGCAGGCAGGGACGTATATTCATATTCACATTAAGCTGTGTCAAGTTTAAATGCTCTCTGGTACCATTATTTAATACTTGCCTGGTATTTAATTAGCATAAATACGTTATAGGAATTACAGCATATTTTGTTAGTGAAACTGTGCTTTTGGTCTACATGTCCATTTTTTTCTTTCTCAAATGACACTTTTGTGAGTTGTTTACATTACCCTCTACCAAAGTGTGCCTCTTATAAGCTATGCACACACACACCGAGAGGATTATAATGGTTCATTTTCACCATGGGCGTATGTGCTTCTGTAGGTGATGGCACACAGTCTTTAACTCTAGCAGACAAGATGTTCTCTCTCTGGCATGAGAGGTTTATCATTTTGTTGGCAGAGTCGGTAACCTCATGGATTTAACCTCATTGCCTCAGCTTGTCCTGAATCCTCTGGATCGACTGTACACTCCTTAATGAACTCCAGACTCTGCAGGAAGACATTCTGCCAGCAGCACTTTCACATTCCTTAGCTCGCCACTTTTATTCTGCCTCAATCACCTTCTTTCTTTCTGATTATACTTTGTAAATACTTAGAAAAAGTTACACAACTGATGCTTCAAAATGTCCTCCCCGAAAAGAAAGAGAACACATGAATATGGCAACATTGACCTGTGGATTTGTATTGTATTCTCTAATTTTCTGACTGTTGTAACATTTATTCCAGCTCTGGTTTATGGCAAACGGACATGAGTGATATCTAATGAGAAACAGAAGGGGCCTACTTTGAGGCAAAGAAAAACTAAAGCAGGCCTCTGGAATGTTTTTACTTTTGCTGAACAGTAACCCTGCTAGTTAAAGTTTGGAAAACAGTGAGCGTTGTAAAAACAAAACAAAAGACCTCTCTTTCTCTGGTTCCCTATTTTACAGCCCCTTTAATGTGTTTGTAAAGGAAGGCTGATGGAGCTCCAGGGAAACTAGGAGTGCATTTGGGATTTAGATTACTCCAAATGTGCCATTGAAATATTTTGTTTAACATTTAGAGCACAGTTACACCTCTTGTAGCATTTATAGTCAGTGGTGGAAAGTAATAAAATACATCTACTCAAGTATTTAAGTCAGAATTTGAGGAACTTGTACTTTGTATTTAAGTCGGAATTTGAGGAACTTGTACTTTACCTGAGTCTTTTAATGATATGTAACTTACAAATGCTACGTTTACTACATTTAGATTATTAGTCAAATCAAAGTATAAATGAAGTAATAAGTAAACATTTACAATATTATTAAATTTTAGGGGAAGGAATCCAGAAACCATATGAGGTCATTGAAATTAGCTCCAAATGTACATATTGTGATAAAAACATGAATGCAATCAATAATCATAATCCAATAATGTACTTATTTGATTCTGGGCCATTATGAATAACGAGTACTTTTACTTTTTGTAATTGAAGTCTATTTAATGGCAGTACTTTTACTTATAACAGAGAATTATTACAATTGAGTGTTGCTACTTTTACTTAATTAAGTACAAGATCTGAGTACTTCCTCCCCCACTGCTTACAGTTCATACAGTACAGTGCAGCGCAGTGTGTTATTAAGGAGGATCGACAGTCACTGCTTCAGTTTTTCCACATTTTCCCAGAGAAGCAGTTCCCTCTTTTAGAACATTTCCGTGTTTGCAAGTGTAAACTGTTTCCCTGCAGTCACCTCGTTGCTAGGGTCAGGATTTCAGGCTTATTTCAAGTAAGATTTTATGTTAGAAAGTGAGACGTAATGGCTCCTTGAGATGAGTGTTTCTGCAGACAAGCCATGACTGGAAGGTGTTTACCCCAGCAGGGAGAGTCGCTGATGATGGAGGCAATCGTGTTGGTGTTTAGTCTTACCTCAAGTTCACTTTCCCAGCGATTAATGTCATCTGTGGACTGGTTCAACTTCTCCAGTTCTTCCTGGGGGGTGGGGGGGGGGAGGAAGAGAGAATGGTTAACACAGACCCTGAGTGTAGAAGTTACTGTGTGATTTCTGTTTACTAACTTTGTGTGTGTGTGTGTGTGTGTGTGTGTGTGTGTGTGTGTGTGTGTGTGTGTGTGTGTGTGTGTGTGTGTGTGTGTGTGTGTGTGTGTGTGTGTGTGTGTGTACACTCTTAATTTAATCTATTGAAGATTTTATGGCATGACTGAACAGAACATTGCATTAGTTAAGAGTGAGTTATTTTTAAGTGCAATGCTTTTAAGCTTATATTGCAATAAAGTAGAACTATTGAACTTTTTAAAGTATTTATATATTTTACTAAATAAGGTTAACATCTTTTTAACAATATTTAACACAACTTGACTACTTTTCACCGGGCTTCTCATTTGTATCTCCATGTCACTTTCACTGGAGGCAACATCTGGATCCCATTTACTTATTTTCTAACCTCACCTGGATTCTTGGATCTACTTCTTCCTCTTCGGGACATTGCGATTCCTCATCCTCCTCCTGCTCACAGTTATTCCCATTTTGTAAAGGATCCATTTTCAGGGTTTCTGGAGATTTATTTTGGGTGATAGAAAATGTGGGTCTTCACTGCGAACAAAGCACGACCCCCGGGGTGCTGGACAGCAGGGTCGTCCAGCGGTGATCCTCCCTCTCTAACCTATAAACTGAGCGCAGTGCATGGTGCAGGCTTTGTTCAGGTTCAGTTAAAGGGGGGCGAGAGTCCGCAGTGTGTCCGCAGTGTGTGCGCAGAGGAGCGCGTCTGACCGCTGGGAGAACCGACTGTGGAGGAGCACAACCTCAGGGAGAGGCGGCACTGTGGAAACGAAAGTAAACCTGAAGTAAATTCACTGAAATGATGAATGACACTACTTCTGGTGTGGACTTTCAAAATAAAAGCATGTTTGGGTTGGCAGCAGACTTGCATGTCAGAAATTGGGCAGGCTATGACATGATAATATATCAAAATCTGTTTAAAAACCTTATCAAACAAGCATCCTGGTTGTTAATGCGCTGATATACCAATCAGAGGGTTGGTGGTTCGATCCCAGCCCCTGCAGGCTAAACTAATGAAATACCCCAAATGGCTGCTTTAAGCATGTATATGTTCAGCTAAATAACAAAATAAATACTTCTTAGATTTTTTTTAAACAATGGATTGAAGGTATACAGTGTCAATGGTGTCAATACGTTTTGGGGATTTTCCTACTTTTAGGCCTGTTTCATGTCAATTCAGGAGATGAACCTTCCATTAACGAGACCTAATTGCATAATGTTGGCCACACAGGGCCTTTTTCTAAATTTGGATTCAACAGCACGAAATTAGCATCAACACCAAACTGACACAAAGTCCATGCCTGTTTATTGTTTCAACCAGTTGTTAAAGGACATAACAATGAATCTATTTGATCATTACAATAAAAGAAATAGCCACATGCCGTCATGTTGATTCCTGTATTTAACAATCAATATGCAGGGTTTAATACTTTAATCATAATTTGCAATCGGCATTTTTAGAATTTAATATTGTTTGTTGTTGTACTAAAATACTTGCCATTTAGATAATGTTCTTTAGCTGTAATGTATCTACTATAGCTCTTTTGACGACCCAACTTTTCCCTAAATTAGACTTTTATTTTTGACAGGACAGACGCTCACATTTAAAGGTCCTATTGAAGGTAAATATCACGAGCTTTCTTGCTCCAGCCTGGAGTTGTGAGTTGGTTTCTCGCGCCCTCTGGTGGAGAGGAGCAGGCAGGGCAGACAGGAGCTGATGGGGGGCTTCATTCCTGTAAACACTGCTGTGTTTATTTAGCTCCCTGTTGTGTAGACTCAAGATCATTAAAGGAGTTATGTGAAGTCTGGTAAGACATGGTAATAGATTTTTTTATATATATTTTTTTTTTAAACTAACTCATTTTAATTTTGAAATTTATTTTATACTTATATTAAAATTTTATTTTATTTTTATTTGAGGTATTCATGTGTGGGGTGTGGACTCTTATCTGAGTTTCACTCTTATGGCTATTACTGCTTTAGTGATAAGTAAGTTTTTTTTTTTTTTTAAAGTATCTGATCTTATCTTAAAATAATACATTCACATATTACATGTATTATTAGTAGTATTTTATTGATATATTCCTTTTTTTGTCTCAGCTGGACAGTTCATCGCTGACATGGTAGCGTTCCAATTATTCTTTTTTTAATCTGAGAGCTATTAAAAAAGACAATTTTCAGAGTGGATCTTGGGAACATTTTATTGATTTTTTAATGAAAATGGCAAAAAATATCACCAAGCAACTGGAGTTCAAAGTGTGGGCATATCAAAAGCTATGAAGCCAATAAGGATTTGACTTTGTAGCTATAATTTGAAATCTATTTAGATATATGTGATATCAGTGAACTGATCCTTTTGTGCCTCGTACATTATATGTATGTTTCTGCATATCACATAGCTCTGTACATACAGTAGCTCTATAATGCTTCTATAATGCATAATGTCAAACTGCCAATAGGATTCCTCCGTCATGCAGTCAGCTCAGCAGCAGGTTAGGTGACACAGTAACTCAGTAACAGTGAGTTTTGGCAGCCTCGCCTCGCTTATGGACGGCTGCCCGGCTCCACTGTTCGTCATCGCGTTTTTTCCAGCGTCCTCCTGCGTATGCATGTATGCGACCGACGGGCTGACTTCATAACGTGGGGAGATGAAGAGAGGAATGGGGCAGTGAGATCGGATGTGCACCAGAACTCGGTAGGCTATAAATTGCACCATCAGTGTTATTATTATCTTCACACCCGGGCCATGCAGACAGTGCGTAAAGAGGCGATGCGGTAGGTAGTGCAGGCTGCTGCTGATGCTGCTCTCCGATCAGCTGTTATTTTTGTCTTGAGCATCATCGCCGTGAAAGATCGAGATCAAGGGACACCACCACCGCAGAACCGGATAACAGAGGATGGAGTTCAAGCATCTGGTGGAGGCGGCGGAGAAGTGGTGCTCCGGTAACCCATTCGACCTCATATTCGCCGAGGAGGACGACGAGAGGCGGCTGGACTTTTACGCAGAGCCCGGCGTCTCCTTCTACGTGCTGTGTCCCGGAGGCAACGACAGTTTCGTAAGTGTCTGCAGGGCCCTCACTCTGTGGTGTGTGTGTGTGTGTGTGTTTTATTGTAGGTGTGTCGAGGGTGGGTTGGAGGTGGGGTTGTCTCGGTTTTGTTGATGGACATGGGAGAGCAGAGGAAGGGAAGGGGGGGGGGGGTTTGGGCAATGATGTCATTTAAATTTGGAGGCACACCCACCCCTCTGTCGATGGTGTTTTTTCCTCCATTATAATCAACTGCGATAACCCTCTGAACCACAGCACCGTCATGCTAGCCAGGTTAGAGAAAACACCAGGCCTGTCACTTTCAAAATAAAAGCCCTGCAGACTACCATGTTGCATTTTGAGCACAAACAGGGCCTGTCAAATTCTAATGGAGAAATATATATTTGAGGGGATATATAGGTAGCTTATTCTGCTTTTCTCTAAACATTTAATTTAAATTACATGCATTTTTGAGTGGAGGCCAATGCTTGCTGTCAAACAACTCAAACTAATATTAAACTAGTGTGTCTCCATAGTTGTCCCACTAAATATGTAATTAAAGGTCGATGCTCTGTACACATAAAGTGAATTATTAACAAGGGATGCATTTTCACATCATTATTTTGAAGGAACTATTGCCAGTCTTCTGCTCTGATCCAAATTATTCCAGTAAAACCACTATAAATGTCGCCAAAGAAGAAATAAAGTAAACAACCAAATGTAGATATTTGATGCTGTTCAGCTGTATAATCTTCTAACATGACGGTCTGAAATATGTCTCTCTAAATTCCTTACACTGGAATATAATAGTAATAGCCAAACGCATAGTTTTTTTTTGCCAAAACAGCCACATGCATAGGCCAAAGTAATACCAGGGACAAACTTAAGCACCTTAAATGTATACAACCCCCATAAATCCAGACACAGTTTGAACGATATGAGCTCAGTGTCTTCAGTAGTAGTACTTCTTGACACTATATATTGTATATTGAGCCATACACTCTAGACCAGCATGCGGCAGTGAGCCCTAAAGCCCCCGAGGCCGGACCCGCCCTACTCCCCCTCCTCCTGCTCAGTGACATGGGCTCACAGGGCGTAAGGTTGAAGAGCAGATGAAGATGACCCAGGAGCGAGTGTGTTCACTCAATAACACATTATGTCACAGAGACGGTGTGTCCTGAAGACAGAAGGGGCTTCCCATGGCTGCTGCTGGAGAAAAATAGATGAGTGTAAATCCAGCTGTTGTGTAATCAAACCATCCTAACGGGGATATCATTAGACACACACACACACACACACACACACACACACACACACACACACACACACACACACACACACACACACACACACACACACACACACACACACACACACACACACACACACACACACACAGACCAATTTATAAATAAATACAGTATGTGGTTGTCTCAACTTCATTTACTATTTTCCGTCCTTTTATTTCACTCTATGCCAGACAACCCTCCATTTATTTCTGTTTAATGCATGTTAAATGCTGCAGCCCTGACACTAATGGAAACACACACACACACACACACACACACACACACACACACACACACTATCACAGTTCTCTGTCTGCTATGCACTCTCAAATCGGCGTAAATAACTTTCTGTCTCTCTGCAGGACTGTTAAGATTCAGTTACTCTCTCTGGATCATTACTGTGATCAGCAGGATGTTACACACAGTCACACACATAAACATTCATTCACTCACGCACGCACGCACGCACACACAGTACTCAATGGATGTTGATTTCCCCTCCAAACCCTCTACCATCCTCTCACTGGAGGGCGCTGTGAGATCAGTCCCACCATTATAGCAGCTGCACATCATCACTGTTTTCCAGTTTTTTGATTTCCCTCAGGGCTTTGTAGTTTCAGTCATGGTCAGGTGATTCAGTGTTTAGCATCTGAAAAACAAGAACGGTTGTAAGATCTGCGGAGAGATTGGGTTTGGAACTGGAACTAACATCCCTGAGCAGGGACAGGGCTCAATCTGTGGCCTGTTTGCAGCACTGGGAAAGCAATTTCCCCTGCCTGGTCCACATGACTCTCACATGACTCCTAAAACTATACCATGGAGGTGGGTCCCTTCATGTTATTAAAACTAAATTATTCATTTTAGTTTAAAATTGCATTCATTTACCTACTAATATTCATGAAATTACGGGTTTTAATGGGATTTTAAGTAAATTATGCATAAATTAACTTTTTTTTTTTAACACATTAAGGCATTTTGATTTTTATGTTTGGCCAATTTAAAGGGGTTATCATCACATCACATCAATACATTGTGCAATGAGATGATAAAGTGAACATTATTGAGGTCATGTCCTTTTCACAAAAGATAAGTCAATAAGATAAAAACTAAACAGCACATGTTTCTAAATGATACAATAAGTTGATAGCGTAAATAAATTACAAATCAATGACAAAACATAACTTGATTATTGTGACAGGGCTTGTTGATGTCTTATTTGCGAAATAACACTTAACTATTTTTAAACTTTATGATGTTGTAAATAAAGTGGTGTATTAACATATTATCTAGCAATCTGACCTAAAAAACTATCATCATATACTATATAAAGTCCTTGTATCAGATTGATTCAGGAACTACTTGCCATGCATGTTATTGTTAATCAGCAGCCAGGACTTTGAGTATCTGAGTGTAAAAAAAAACCCTGAATGTTTTGTTATAGTCTTTCCCAGGGACGTGCACAGGTACGGGCTAATGTTGCCCGGGCAACGGCCCGTTTGGCTTTTTTGGCTGACCTGCCCCTCTGGAGAGAGCGAGAGTTTGTTTTTCTTTTTTCTGTTGTGGCCGAATCAACATGATAAGCCCACAATTAGTATTGTAGCGTCTTCCTCTTGATACCGTCGGTTATTTACAAAACAAACACCTAAATATAGCCTACTTGTTGTTATTGTGCTTCTGTCTTTCTGTCTTTTCATCTGTAAACTCCCTCAACGGGGCCACTCGCTCTCTTTTCTTGATCGCCCTCTCACGGGTGAACAGTTCACTGTCCCGCTTCATTGTAGGATTTCTGCNATTACTGTCTAATACCTGAAAAAAAACAACTTCTATAAAAAATGAATTAGATTTATGTAAACACTATCTGTTATAACGACACTATGAAAATACTCGTATTTGTAATACAATACTTTGTAACCAACTTTTGTTTTATCCGGAGGTGATTGCACTGGTTTTTACTTTTTATTTTACATAAGCGGTAACTTCGCATTTTTACCACATAATAAGTCAATTGTTTGAAACGGTAGAATAAATTTAACTTTGTATAAAATTTTATTTATACATGTCATGTAAAATAAGACCCAATTAGGTGACCTTTAGGTCGGGAGACCACCTTAGTACTAACTTGATGGGTTTTTAGGTCTAATTTTCAAACTTTGAGGACCCGGCACTACTATGGACTCACATCTGGTCCTCCCTACGACTAGGTCAGCAATACACCTTTTCTTCCGACGGAAAGGAGCACATGAATAGTCGAGGACGTCCAATTTTTGTGTAGTATGTAAATGTCCGTGCACACAGCTCTGTGACGCCTGAAATTTTGACGGGTTAAGGTGTAGGGGAGTTCACACTTTGTCAACTCAACAAAACAGGGTGAGTGCAGGTAGTCGCGGGTCAGAGTTTCGCATACAGCAGGGAGTGGGAGAGAGTGGAGCGAGCCTGCGGTCCCTAGTCACGATCACGTTATTCCAGTCTCCGTAGTTAGATGACACTGTCAGGAGTGCGTCGACTGATGTTCTCTACTTGAGTGTTTTTATTAATAGTCACAATATTGGTTGGACTTACTGTTTGATATACGTCTTTTGTCCGAGGTGTCACATTGGTTCGTGGTGAGATTGTACCTATGTAAGCTCTATCAACCAGACCAGTAGCAGTGAGTACTCTGACAACTAATTCGTACTAACTAGTGATTATATAGTAGAGACACTATCGAAGAGTCATTGAGTAATAGAGAAAAATCTTATAGTGACGGTTAGAGTTACCATAGGGATACGTTTATGGTGGTGTGATACATAGCTTATCAACCAGTATAACTAACGTTATTAGCAGTTGAACAGTGAGGTAAATTATTACGGCGTCGTAGTAGAAAACTTTAATCATTTATACAATAAATTTTACTATAAGCGTAGTAAGTAGTCTTAGTACTTTAGTCTTCTAGTCTTAAGTCCAAATAATGGTCTACCTGTGCACTTAAACTGAACCAACAGCACCACTATGTTTTGTTCGTAATTTGTTGTGTCTCTTTGATCTTTTTTCATAAATTTTATTATTTTATACTATCGACAATTTCACATATTGTATAATCTCTATATTTTATACTTATTTTTAGTCGACGGATGACAAAATCCTACGTAGGAAAGGACATCACAACATGATATTGAAATATTATTATAGATCATTAATTGCGTACAAACAAATGTAACGATGATCGTGCTGAAAGTATACTGTATCTTTGTATCATATTGACAAAAAATGTACGGATAACAAGAATTTTAATTACAATACTACTGTAACGGTATTATAAACGACTCAACATGAAGGGTACTGACAAATATAAAAATTACCCACATGGTATGCTACCAACAATGAAAACGGTATAATTAAAAATAAAATTAGCACATAAGTACAATTGCAGCTACACATATTTATATAACAACTGTAACAGCCACACACACACCCACGGCACGCCACGCACACGACAGCACACACACACACGACACGTTTTAATAAAGTCGAGCACACACACACCAACGCAGACACTCTATACTCTACGAGCATGTCGTCTAGGATTGGTCATGTGTCGTCAGTGTGCAAACATAACTTGTACAGGTCTTCTGTTTGCTATAGTATGCCAGGTAAACAAAAAGAATAATGGTGTTTATTTGCGCTTCTCGAGACTCTCAAAAATCGGAAAATTGGACTGATTTATCAGTAACGTCCGCTCCCGCTCCCCGCGCCCGCTTCTCCTAAAGTTTTGTTTTCGGTGAGAACGGAACCTTGGCCTACTATAAATTGTCCCCTTTGGTTCCACTTAATGCTAGTGGTGTTTGAATATCCAATGATGCATTGGGTCAGAGTCTCATTGTATTCACTCTACAGAGTGATACCTACGCGGTAGCGCTCGGTTTGTCTCGTAGTTAGAGTAATGCGGTAAGGACTAACCGACCATAGAACTGCAGTCGCAGTCCTTAGGTGGGGGGATATTCATCGAACGCGATGGGCGTACGCAGTAAGTTTATTCGTGGAAGAAGAGCGAAGTGGTATCCGTTCCTCCCCCGCAAGACACTTGTAGAAGCTAAGTACCATGAGCCTCTTGACCCCAATGCACCAATTCATTGGATATCAAGAGTAGTATCTGTGAGGCAAGCTACAGAGTGATACCTATAACGATCAGGGCATTCAACGGTCTGCTCGATAGAGCTTTCGGTGGTTCTGGTGGTCTTGAATTGTCAATCTCGAGATTGAGTAGCTCGCGCGCTCGTCGCGCTCGCGCTGCTCGCTCGTCTCTGCAATTAGACATTTTCGCCTGTTTTCACTCGCGCTCCTGGTCCGAGCGACGACGTGTTTACAGAACTTACCCTTTGTGGGGCTTGCTTTCGGGTCCATCGGTCTGGGTGCTCAGCTTCTCCGTGCGTTTGGGCCTTCCGGAGCTCTGGGACTGAGACATTCGGTTTCGTCTCACCGGAGTGTTAGTCACTCCTCTCGGCAACGAATCCATGTCCGAACGGGAAGATCACTCGGCGTCCTGTGTTCTCTCACCAGTAATACTGTTTTGGGAAAACTAGACAGCGTGATATTCACGCATTTCGTTCCTGCCTATTTAAAAATATAATTAGACATTATAGATGTCTCTGCAATGTGGTCTCTTGTCTTCCTTGTATTATTTTTCATGTCCACTAGATGGCGATCGGTAGGATTAAAGCACTGATATTCAGGATCTAGTCATCTTGAAAAGTCGTAATCTGGATCAGGGTGATCCTATCCTGAATTGCTTTGAACTACAGGGACAGAATCTGTCCGACTTGTCTGATCCTGGATCACAAAAAATGGGATTTCAAAATCTGATCGGATCTGATTGAGATTAAAAGTTTTGAACTATTGTGCCCAGGATATTAAAAAGTATAAAAAGACAAAACTATCAACAGTTTACTGTATTTTTACTTTATTTGATGGCTTTTGTTTGCCGTTTATCTTACATTTTAGTTTGATACACAGTCATTTTTCATACAAAATCAATCCAACATTTTAATATTTTTTCATTTTAATCTACTATTTATCAACTACACGATCTTCTACCACCACATATAATCTCTGACTTGTTTTTTTTTCCATCCGCGCAGGTAGTCACTTTAGCCGTTTACTCTTTTTTTGCCTTCTGTGTGGTTGGACGACAATTCCTGAACCCTGAGAAAGGATACAAGGATCACAAAATAGACTTGTACGTCCCTGTTTTCACTCTGCTGCAGTTCTTCTTCTACGCCGGCTGGCTCAAGGTAACGTGTTTCTCGTTTCTCTTGTAGTAAATTGATTTTTGTTTTAATTTTGTTGAGGAATCTGTTGTTGGGATTTCATGACCTGTTTCCTCTCTGTAGGTCGGGGAGCTGATCATCAATCCATTTGGCGAGGATGATGACGACTTTGAAACCAACCAGCTGATCGACAGAAACATTCAGGTTGTCACCTCAAGATACAGAAAATGACCACAAAGAGACAAAACAACTTCAAAGAGACACAGAATGACAGAGATACAGAAAAGGACCACTTGGACTGAATACAAAGCTAAAAAAAAGGCCACAAAGAGACACCCAATTACCAAAACAAGACTTTAGATTATCACAAAGAGAGACATATGAACTTGAGACAAAACAAGTACAAAGAGATTACATTGACTACAAAAGCGACTTATAATGACCATGGACACTCACTGTAACCGCAAACACCCTGGAAATAAAGACAACGAGATTCAAGTTGGCTACCTAGAAACATAAATGACCACAAAGAGACACTAAAAGACAACAAATGGACACAAATGTACTACAGACAGAAACACAACAACTCCAAAACACTGAGAATGTCCATAAAAGAATAGAAAACAGCTACAAAGGGACACAGAAAGACAGCGGAGAGACTCAAAAGTACTACAACGAGAAACAAATGACTACAAAAAGACCAGTGGGGCAAAAAAGTATTTAGTCAGCCAACAATTGTGCAAGTTCTTCCGCTTAAAAAGATGAGAGAGGCCTGTAATTGTCTTCCTAGGTATACCTCAACTATGAGAGACAGAATGAGAAAAGAAAATCCAGAAAATCACATTGTCTGATTTTTAAATAATTTATTTGCAAATTATGGTGTAAAATAAGTATTTGGTCAATAACAAAAGTTAATCTCAATGCTTTGTTATATACCCTTTGTTGGCAATGACAGAGGTCAAACGTTTTCTGTAAGTCTTCACAAGGTTTTCACACACTGTTGCTGGTATTTTGGCCCATTCCTCCATGCAGATCTCCTCTAGAGCAGTGATGTGTTGGGGCTGTCGCTGGGCAACACGGACTTTCAACTCCCTCCAAAGATTTTCTATGGGGTTGAGATCTGGAGACTGGCTAGGCCACTCCAGGACCTTGAAATGCTTCTTACGAAGCCACTCCTTCGTTGCCCGGGCGGTGTGTTTGGGATCATTGTCATGCTGAAAGACCCAGCCACGTTTCATCTTCAATGCCCTTGCTGATGGAAGGAGGTTGTCACTCAAAATCTCACGATACATGGCCCCATTCATTCTTTCCTTTACACGGATCAGGGCGATTTTTCTACTCTCTCCGGACGTTAGAAAGTAGGATCCGATGTGGAGTTGATACTCTCTGTTTTACTCTTTTTTTTAAGTCTTTTAGTCGTAACGAGACTAAAATTAACTTAATTAACATTTAAGGAGGCCATTTTATCTCATAAACCAAGTGGATGTGTTGTTTGTTCCTAAAGACCGAGAGTGTCTGGACATTGAGAAGAAATTCTCGGAGGAGACACCAGGAGGTGAACGCAATTGACATAATTACCGTTTGACAACGTTGAGCAATAGTCCATATTTTCTGTGGACAGGTGTTTGGATTTGTCAGTGTGAGGTTTGAGGTGCGCATACCGGCGTTCTGGTAAAAAAACAAAAAAAAAATTCTCGTCAGGTTCCCTGGCTGGTCTTTGTTAAATAAAAACACACATCTGGACGTGGTCCAGACCCATTCTGACGTTAGACATATAATCCATTCGTCAGCAAGACACGACATATACATTTAGTTGACACCGCTCGGTTATACATACAATTCTGTATGTTCTGTGACTATTTAGAAGAGAAACATAAGACCCCGCGAGGTGCGTTCTAGAGTGGGGCACCCCAGTTTTACTGGTGCTTCCACGTCGTTTTTAGGGTCTTGGTGTGCCCGCATGGCATCAGTTACTGGACCGTCTCCTCGAACCGCTGGTTTCATTGTTTCAGATGGTAGTCATTGCTGTGATGCGGCGGTCCATGAGTTTAGGACGTACCAGGCTGCACAGGGGGGGACGACATTCGCGTCATGTCAGGTCGCGGCCAGACGTTCAAACGAATCTTTCTCGTAAAATCTACATAGGTCTTTCTCCTAACCCTCTGATACAGTACATACCAGTACTACTGTGGTTTATACTTGAAAAAACATTGTTTGAGTTGATGTGCACAAAACCTCCTCTTTCCTTATCACGACTCACGTAGGTTTCTTGTGGCTATTCGATGCAGACTTTGTACCCCCCACCGTTTGTAGGTACGAAAACCCCGACAAAAAGACGTTTCCCT
>NW_011369945.1:11068877-11081297 GCF_000735185.1 Notothenia coriiceps | reverse complement strand
GCTGCTGCTGTGTGTGTGTGTGTGTGTGTGTGTGTGTGTGTGTGTGTGTGTGTGTGTGTGTGTGTGTGTGTGTGTGTGTGTGTGTGTGTGTGTGTATTTCCAGCACAGCTTGGGAGGCTGTGTGCGGCACACTTTGATGCTGGTCATATTTGATACGAGTTCTGAGCCGCTGTGTCGGCGTCTGGACAGAATGTCAATGCAATAAGGACTTTTTATGTCCCGCATGATTTTGAGAGGAAACAAATTAGCAAACTAGTGTGTCAACTACAAGAGAGGGATTTGAGTTTACCGTATGTGTGATGTGTCACCCGCAAAGCTCCTCCATGTGCGCGGCAATGTTGCCTTCAGTTGATGTCTTCAAACCCATCCCAACAGAAAATGACTGGATTGTTCCCGCTCTTCTCAGTCAATCATGTGACTCAACAGTTCTCGTTTCTTTTTGTTGTCGTGGGAGAGGAAAACCTTTTGTAGTGAATTCAGCAGAAAGAAAATGTTTTATTAAACACCTTATGTTTATTGACTTCTCTTTCATGTCAGTTCTTTTGTTCTGCCTTTGTAGTGGCAAAAGATCTCTGTGCATCATCATTTGTGAGCAATCGGAGATGTCAGAAGTGTCCTTTTGATGTGGAGTGCAGACCTCATACGAGGCACCACCTGTGCAGCTCTCAGAGTGCGCCTGTGGATGTTTTAGTGTGCTCGCATATGCGTGAAAAGCTTCATGTGGGTGTAGATCTTTACGTGTGTTTGCATGGGTGCCTGCCTGCACGTGTAATTATGAGTGTGTGTGCGTGCAATCAGCCACCTCTTGCTCCAGAGGGAGCAGAATGGGCGTTGAAACACCAGCGCTCTCCTTCTTTTACCGAACCTAATGACTCCAGTAATTGCAGCAGTCTGATGCTCATTGTCAGTGTGTGTGTGTCGCTGCCTTTGATCCCAGTAATACCACACACACAACTTCAGCAAACACACAGTTTGTGATGCATTAATGGAGACTATTTCAAAAGGGGTTTTTGGAGTCCCTGCAACTCCTTGCTGTTGCCTCGTGTGTCATCATGCATCCAGCAGGTGACCTCAGCGGTTGTCGATTGGTACGGGACAAAGCATTCGATGTGCACAAAGACTAAATAAGAACATGTCAGTAAAGCTCAGTCTGAGGAACGTCTTTAGGCATGACTATAAGCAACATCTCAATCTGTTTAAACATCCGTTCATTCTTAAAAATATGTTATTGATTAAATGATGTCTTGTGTAGCTATTGAATCTTTCTAATATACTAATTAGAATGTTATTATGGTGATCTGAAGTGTGCATAATCCCATGTTACATCAATCTACACTATCTTGGGACTCATTTTAAAATGTTAAGGCTTTGAGACACACAAATCCCATCATTATGTAATGTATATAAGGAATAGGGTCATAAAGATTTTCTTAACGAGTGGTCTAAATGTAAAGGTACGGTTAAAAGGTGGTCAACACAATCACTCCTATGTAATCTGCAGTTCACATAATATGCAGGTTTTTTGACTGTAAAGCAACAATTAAGACATTATAATGGTTGATGTAAATTATAGAGAAACACTCATCATGTGTGATTTAGCCCAAAAAGCTATTTGAATTTAAACAATATTTTACATTAAATCATCATTCCCTGCAATGTTATTTTGTGGTCACAATAAATGATATATTTCCACCTCGACAGATGCCACCATCTCAGTGACATTTGACAAGTTAGTTTCTCTTTTGAAATCTGTTTTAAAAAGATATCTGGGTCAGCCCGTTACCCCTCCCTCCCGCTTCACTGTCGTCTGAATAGTGGCAAGGCGACAGATTTTTCCTCACTTATTAATGCTTGTTAACTAATTACTTTTAATTATCTTAGAAAATCCCAGATTAATAAGAATACTCATATATTTATAACATGTTTACGCCACCATGTTTACTCAAATGCAAACAAGCCCCACAAATGAACTATGCCTTAACATTTTAAATGAGGCTGGTTTGTTTGTGTTGAATATCTACAAATGATCTTTTAAACATGGCATTGGTAGAACTTCTCTAAAGTCACTCCAGAAAACAACTAGAAAGAGGCTACCTGGGGACAATTCCTCGAGTGCTGCTAATGAACAGAGGAAGGGAGACAACAAACATGTTTTCTTCTTTAAGTCTCCTGGCATTAGCCGTTTGATACAAGATGTATGCCAAGACCTCTTGTGGTTTGGCGCAGTGCAGAGGGGAGACTATAAAAAGAGCAGCTATTAGACAGGGCTTTTTTTAGTATGCATGCTAAAGAAACGCTAAGTCTGTGACGCTCTTAGCACACATGGGGACATAACAAGCCGTACCACATTTTTTTTTAGACCTATCTAAAAACTAAAAACATTGTTTTGCCTCCATCGTGTCTGGCCACCTGCTCAGTTTCCATTGGTGGAAAGTAACAAAGTACATTCACTTAAAGGTAGAATAGGTAAGAATGGAGAAACCAGCTCGAGTGCGCTAGAATTTGAAAGTACGCAGCCGAAAAAAATCTGCCCCTTCCTTCAGACTTCCTTACAGAGCCCCTCCTCCAACACACACGGACGCGCACATGACCAATGAGGGCACGAGATAAATTTGTGCCCAGATGGAAGGCTGACAGGCAGGTAGGCCATCCAGTTATTTTAGCCGGGCCGGCTCAGATGATTGGTCGTGCTTTTTACAGCGCCACGGCTTCCACAGATGATTTTTTTTTAAATGTATTTATTGTCAAAGCATTTAATGCATTGCTATCAGGATGTTAAGAATGGGACTATAACAACAAGGTGTTTCTGAAGTGAATTACCTACCCCACCTTTAAGTACTAAGACACTTGTGTCCGAAAATTACGGTAAGTATTTATGCTACTTTATAACCTGTACTACACTTCATTTGGGAAGCCACTATTGTACTTCTTACTCCAATACTTTTTATCAGACAGCTTGAGTTACTTTACAGATTCAGATTATTAGCTAATAAAAAATATGCATCAACTATTAAAAGAAAACATTGACATATTTCAATCAGTAAACAAAGTTACCAAACTAACTCCACCCTTACCAGCTGTGATGAACACACTTTAATGTATCAATACTCATAATCCAGTAATGTAATAGATATGATTCTAAAATCAGCCATAAGCACTTTTAATCGTTGTATTGTAAGTTTATTTTGACGTCAATACTTTTGTTCTTTTGCTTGAGTAAGACTTTGAATTCAGATCTTGTAAATGAATATTTTTATACATTTTGATATGGGTACTTTTTCTGAAGTGAAATATCGTAGTACTTCTTCCACCACTGTCAGGTTGCGAGTGACAGTTAAAGGATAACATCAGTGTATGAGTGTATGTTTTCCTTGTGTCCCTGCGTGTGTACACGTGTTAATTGAAGGTGATTAATCTCTTTTTGACTCATTGTTGTCGGAACTTCTTCTTGTCATTTGTCAGATTTAGCCTTGTTGACACGTCAACTATCTCTCTCACCTCATAATATTGTTTCCCTCTCGTTCTCCACCTACTGTTTTTGCTTTACTTGCTCTATATACTCTCAAATATGCCTCCCATATGCACGCACACACACACCCACCGTCAATCAGCCTTCCCCATCTTCTCTACTGCCACCTCTTCCACCGCGGGGAAAAGGTCCTGCTGATTAGAACAGGCCCCTCACTGAGTGCCATCCATCATCATCTAACCTACCGCTCCTCCCTTCTGATTACTCCGTCCATCACACACATGCGCACATATACACACACGCAGAGACACACAATATCTGAATAGTTCACATTGATTGAATCAGGATTAATTAGCTATGAGGTAATCATTGGCTGCAAACAAGGCTGTATGTCAGAGTTGACATTTAGTCGACACAGGAGGGAAAGAGGGGAGGGGGTGTGTGTGTATGTGTATGCATGTGTTAGTATTGGGGGGCAGCATTACTTTGAGTCTGCTCCTTCTCCACTGTCAGACAGAGGGTCTGATTGAGGCCTGTTTGGTTGTAAAAGCAAGCTGACAGCTTTGTTAACAAGTCCGAGCAGATGAGAGGGATTATTTAATTCCATGGCATGAGGATGGTATTGAGCAGACAGCCCTCAGTTAGCTTTGGATTTGTCAGCTTTCAGTGATTCACTTGTTATTTTTCATAAACGTGCCTGTTCCAGAGTAGTAGGCAGTCCTAGCAGTCATTATTAGAATAGGCAGGTTTTACTTCAGGTGATTCGCGTCAGGAAAAGTATTCTCATGGTTTATCAGGGCAACACCTTTTGAATGCAACCAAAGCTATGGATTTAGCTCAGGTGCAGATGTGCAAATAGTAACAGAAAATGTATTATACAAAAATGACAATGAGGCTGCTTAATCTGGAAATTGCAATTGAAATGCAACAAACTTCTGTACACTCTTGATCAAGTATCCCCCTGTTAATAAAAAAAGAAATGTTGGCCTGAATATGTTTCCAAATGCAGTTAGTCATTGTTGATACATTGGAACAAAAGGGATTGTTTTCATTGTTGTGAGGATGAATCGAAACACCACATGTCTGATTCTACCCATCCCTGTTCTGGTTACAGAATAAGAAACTAGTTGAGAGCAGTGTAGTGTTTGGTTGTAGTTTATAATAAGCAAGGAAGCTACTGTATGTGAGTGATTTGGTTTATGAATGAAGGCCCACAAATACTTGGAAGTCATATTTATTTCATCTTATTATACTAGCATGTTGGATGATGTGTGTTTTACCGGTTAGCGTGAGTCACAGGCAGCACTATCTGAAGGTTGCATACTGCAGATGAACAAGCTGGTTCACTTCTCCACATGGTTCCTCCTGCTGTGCTTAAGGATTGGGATAAAAAGAACAACCTAGTAACTTACATTCGATCATAATTATTTAATTTGTTAACGGAACATGCCACACATGGTCAAAGAAGCATTTTTCTAATACATTTCAATTATACATATTCTGAGATCTCTCTGTGCCGGTGTTTGACATTTTTGTTCATAGCAGAACATGCTTGGAGGATGTGTGGGATACGTGCTAACACAATAGAGCACCAAGCTAATTATGTTGCTGTCAATTATTCATCGGTGACTCAGGTTCGCTGGCTCGCAGACACATACAGTTTCCTTTATACCCAGTGTGTCTTAAAGGCTTGCTCAAAGGGACCACAGAAGAAGTTATAGGCATCAATATTTGATAGTTAATTACGGGACCAAAGCCACTGACTTTAATATTCCTGGAGAGGCGCTTGTGGTGGGTCTCTGCTGCTCATTGTTGTTAGTGACTCACAGGGCTGGAGGTATGTCGGATGAATTCATAAATATAAAATGATTTGGATAGCCCAAACATACATATGCATGCAAGTGAGCACACACAGGAATACACACTGTCTAAAGGAAATTCGTTTTTAACTTACTGGGTAAAATGTCACCTATATTATGACTTCATTTCGATTGACAGATTTTCTTTTTTATTATTACATTTAAGTTTATATAGCTTTGAGCTACTTGCCAGACATGATAGTTTACCTTTTAAGGATCTATACGTTTTGCCGGGGGGGGAAAACACACATTTAACATAACAATTAGTGTAAAAAGGATGTTTATAACTGTCAAAAACTAAAAAAACAATAGCATGCCTTGCTTTTGATTCTCAGTAACGCTGATTTTCAGAAGTCTGTAGCTATTTGAAGACAGAAATAAATCCTAAAATAAATAAAAGCTAGCATTCCTTGCTTTTGTTTCTTTGTGACACTAAGAAAATGGCAGAAAATGATGTCATCAAATGAAGCTATAACGTACTAAAAGGTACACAAATTACAGAATCATTATGTTTTTATGTGAATTGGTCTTTCCTATGAGCTAAAAAGAATAAAAAGCAAAGTGAAAATAAAAATCTGGCCTATATTCAACACTAACAAACATCGCAAACTACTTTGACAGGGCAAACAAAATATACAAATGTCACCCTTTTGTCTGTCTCCATGTACGCATTGTACCCCCACCTGAATCCACCATTACCCCCAGGGGCAAAGCTGGATATTTGGAAGTGGGCAATGTTAGTTTAGTCCTGCCTCTGGGACTAATCACCTAATGAGGGCATTAGAGGAGTGTTAGGGTCACAGTGATTTGTATTAGGGTGTGTGTGCATGTGTGTGTGCTTTGGTGCAGGTGGTATCCCTTGACATAGAGGGACCCCAGGGAGATATTCACAGGACCAGAGCAGGCTCCAGGGCCTAAGCTGTGCCCAGTCACAAAACTGCTTGGACGGTGATGGATACCTTGCCCCAGGGAGAATGGCCACAAGAGCACTTAAGCGTAAACAATCACAGGCTGACACACACACACACACACACACACACACACACACACACACACACACACAAATGCTCAACAAAGCAAGATCCAAGTCCCAGACACAGAGCGACAGAGCGCACAGCGAGGTGGAAATGAGATGTTTAGCTTGATGATGCGTGACATCTGTAATGCATTCTAATTCTCCCCATCGGAGCACTAGTCTTTAAGAATGATTGATGATGTTGTTTCATCGTCTCAGTAAACAGAGCTTAATAAATGAAGACCATGTCTGATCAGCCTTGAATGGAAACACCACTTCAATGATCCAAACTGAATTCAGCATTGTCCTAAAACTATAAAAGACATCATGTACATTTCTAGGAATGTTGAATCCCCCCTTTAGTATGTTTTGTTGAATCGTAATTTCTCATTCTGTCATACCAAGGAACACTGTATTTCATTTCCTTGTGACTGGCAGTCTGTGAGCGATGTGTGTGTCTTTGTCTCTCTGATGTGTCATTGTGTATGCCTTTTTGACCGGGTTGCTTGACAGGGAAACTGCTTGTTTGACTGTTCCGTAAACTGTGCAGAAAGTAGCAATTTCACAATCATCACATCACGCTTTGCAGACAACATTATTACAGATGTGGTGTGGCCAAGTCTGCTATTATCATTACTTAACCCCAGTGCAGTTTCCCTGAACATAAGCCTACCATTAACATTAAATGTTAATCACCCATGCAACCGGCCGGCTTGCTGTCTAGGCTCTCTTCAGAATTGTATTCCAATGCATTCTGCATATATTGGACAGCTACCGTGTTATTGGCTAATCCATTTCAAATCAGGTAGATACAGGGTGGTGTTTAGAAAAAGGAAAGCATACCGACTGCATGGAGCTACATTTGTTTTGCTAGTGAGTATGTCTCCTTTGTTGAAAACATTTGCATTTTGGGTTGTCGAAGCAGCTTTTGTATTCACAGCGGGCCATGCTTCTTAACACAACTTCAGCTAGACTTTTGTATGCTAAATTCACGACATACTGTATACAACTCACCTCTGGATTCCCTCCACGGCATTGAAATGCTGTATTGCCTGATGCTTTACCTGTACAATATATTCCCAGAGTATTGATGGTTACAGTATGCGCCATGCACTGCAGTGCACAAGGTATCAAATAACCTAAGACATGCGTTGACATACACACCAGTACAAGGAGCTAGTGTAATCCTCTGGGGAGGAGGAGGGCACTGAATATATAATGCCATAGACATTGTAGTAGGTGACATCAGAGGGTCTTGTGAGGTTCCTTCACTGGAGACCATCACCTCATGGGACCCAAAAGGCAAAGTTGTGGAGTATAAGCTAGGGCAGAACTGTATTTTCTCCATGTGCTTTATTTAATATAACAGCACGTTTCTGGTAAACATCATATATTTGTTATTAGTTCAATGGGAAAACCAAACAACTTTTTGCAGCACCTTTTTAAAGTATTAGTTTTTAGGATGTAAATGTATTTAAGAATAAATCAATATAACTTTAGAACTAGCAGCAGTGTTTTAACTGCTGTGGTCTCAATCAGACTTCTGTGATGTGTTGACAAAGGCATGGTCTGCGTTTGTTATTGTAAGAAATTATAATTGTTTTGTTATTGCAAGTTCTGTGGTCCTTAGTCATGGCCGTCATTATCATAAGCCATGAGTACATAGCTTAATTACAAACCCTTCTTCTATAACAATTATCACGTAGACTTAACTCCAATTGTATTTGTTTTCAGGCATTGTCTTCAACTCTCTGCATCTGTTTTTAACCATATTTCCAGTAACCATTGGACACACTTTCATGACTTTAAATGGGGATTTGAAACTCGGTACCTGTGGTTCAGGTTTACCTGATCTCTCTTCACATCCATGTTTTTTTTTTTTTTTTTTAACTTGACTGTCTTTGGAACGGCTAATATCCATCTTGCTGTGTTTCTACACGTGTCAGTCATCTGTATTCATGTAGTGTGTAGGACTGTTCAGAAAGTCTATACTGAACATGGACCTTTGGAAGGTGTAGTTCAAATATCATACTGAGAAATGTTAAAACCGTGAGCAATCTCGCAACCTTTTTAGTAACATATGTGACCCGCTCTATCGAAATCAGTCGGAAGTCGCGACGGCTCATTTAAAAAATAAACGTGGATTTGCGTAAAAAGGTTTTTCGGGGTTCGGGTGATTTGTTTGATTTTAAATAAACAATGTCTTGGTTTTCAGAATATGAAACCTTTATTTCCAAAATCACACAATAAATACATGTTTGAAGCTTGTAAAGGGAAGATGACAGCTCTCACTCGCCACTCTGCTGTTCCGCAGCGCCGCCCCCCCTCCCTCCGGCTGAAATTCTGAATGTAAGGCGTATAGTAATCATAGATAACACGGCAGGGTCCGTTACAGTTTGTTTTCAATCAAACAAAGTCTTGGCTTTCAGAATATTAAACTTGTTTCGGTAAATTCAGATGATAAATACAACTTTGAAGTTTGTAACGGCATAATTACAAGCGGAGAACGGAGTAACTTAACGTCACAGCAGGCATAACAACAGCCGGTGTTTCTCGTGAGTATTTTCCACGGGAAACCAACACAATACACACAAACGCAAAAATACACACAAACACACACGTATACACACACACACAAACACTCGCGAGCTTCCCCCAGACCAGTAATCCAAACGAAAATATCTTCCCTCCGTAGTATTTTGATCATTTGCTGATAACCAATCAGATCGATGGATTCCAGAGAAGAGGAAACTTTAAAGGCCTTTTTCTCAAAATGATGACTCGGTGACAGTCATTATATAATGTGACATATTTTGCTTAATATTTGGAGTACAAAAACAATCCTGATATCATTGGAAAGCTAGGAATCTCCTCTTTCCAACAGTGTATACAACTCAAAATGTGTCTTCGGGTCAATGCGACTGATTTTGATGGAGCAGGTCACATATTTTAGGTTGCTACATTTGTTTTTCTTTTCGCATATTTTCCTATCTGCCCTATTTTTGGGTCACAGGTTTGCTGCTTACCCTTTTGTGGTTAGGCAGACATTCTATATTCATTTATCTGCGGTTTCTGTTCTTTCAAATAATTAGTTACTACTAATTAGTTACTACTATATAATAATAATAATAATAAAGCATTACATTTTTTATATTAGAGCGCTTTTACAGGTGCTCAAAGTGCTTTTCAATTACACATTACACATATTAGACATGTAAGAGTCATTACTGTGGACAATACCCACAGGGGCAAATATGGGTAAAGTGTCTTGCCCAAAGACACAGCGGCCTGACGCAGTGACGGCCGAGGCGGGATTGGAACTGGAGTTCACCAACACCCCTTGATCTGATGACCAACGCTCTAACCACTGAGCCAAAACCGCCCATAGCCAAAACCGCCCATATACTACTATATATGGTCGAACGCACTTATTGTAAGTCACTTTCAATAAAAGCGTCAGCTAAATGCAATGTAATGTAATATATTAACTTTTCCGTAAGTAGATGAACCTACATGAAAGGGCTACTGACTAAAGACATGAATACACTGTTAATACCATTGGCTAAAAGTGAAGACAACTTGTAATAAAAGAACGTTATGAAAGAAGCAGATGTGGTTTACAAAACTGACATGGTTTGAAAAATCAGCACCTGCCAGCCACTGGGACGATCTTCACTACAAGGTTTACAGACTAACAAATTAAAGGAATAGAGAACGACAATGTGACTACACATGCTTGCCTTTAGTGTCAGCTTCTTGGCCCAAAGCCCAAAATGAAGAAACGGAGGAAAATGCACGACATGAAAGTTCAGGTTTCGTCGAACAGTGGGAAGCTTATTAAATCCTCTTTGATCCTGCTGTCTTTGATATCTGTGCTCTCATAAAGAATTCACTTTCAGTAGTAAATATAGGTAGTTCAGAGAGACATCATGACACACACCCCTCGTTCCCTTACAGTCTCTTTAAATTATACAAAACAACCTGGGAAAAGATATACGGGTCATAAAGAAAAAAAAAATCACCAAAAAAGGATTGGGGTTCTTCAGTTCCTTGACTTGGTTACTTTTGGGAGTTGGTGGGATCTGCAGTTTAGGATGGTAATAAGGTTTTGTGAGAAGGTCAAAGTCAGTTCACTTTGCATTAGTTTTTCTCTGCACATAATTAAAATAAATCAAATTAATGGGACCTCATTAGGTCTTAATGTTTTGCTTAAAAATGTTAATATTTTTTGAATGTCCTGTTAGGTCAAAGTATTTGTTTAATGTTTTTGTTATTCTGACCTTCTTTAATTATTTTGATGAAGTAAGAATATGCAATGCTTTCAATACCCAACAACAAATCCAATTTTTTTTAAAATATATATTATTACAATGCTGTCTTGTGTGCCAGAATCAAACTGGTAAATGTAAAAACAAGAGCCCGAACACCGACTATGTGCCTACTACGTCTACAAACTTTTGTTAATCAATCAAATGCTTAAAACGGCTCTACTTGAAGATTCATGTCCTCGTGCTGTTGTGTGGCTGAGTTGACAAATGTGGCTGAGTTAGCTCGGATGAAAAGCCCTCTGCCGTGACCCCATACCCCAGTTGCCATGGCGTCTCTCTGTTTGCAATTGTCCCAGTTTTCTGGGTTGAAAATAATGAGCAGCATCTATCAGGGGCCTGCCATCCCATCCTGTCCTGTCCCAGGCGAGACCCTGACCTGGCAATGCCACCCTGCTGAGCCCACCTCGCCCGGGGGCCAGGCCTGTTTGTTTGCCTTGCCCAAAGGATGACACCGTGCCACGGAGACGGAGAGGTCACGGCTGCCCCTGACCTGACCTCTCACCCCTCCTTCTGCTTAATGCCAGGGCACTGGGGGTGTGATGACTGGATAACACACATGAACTCGCGGTTAAATAAACAAGCACATGCACACACACACACATTTCAGCACACACACAAAAAGGAAACCACATTAACCCACGCAGTCAGCCCAACTTTAAGATGTGATCTTTCTGTTTCACGCTCACTGTTAAATGCGTATAGGTGATCGAGTTGACATTAGTTTTTTGTGTGGAAAAACCAAATGCAAACAAGGTTTCCACAACAAAGGGATAACTACTTGATGTGTACGTTTATTTAATTGGAGCTTTAATCTGCAACGTTAGTGGAGCCAGAAAGAGTCAGCCGCTGCGTCCTCATTAAAAAAGTACAAACCTACTTTTGAGCAGTAAGTAGGAGAATTGATTAGGACGCTAACGCCTGTTGTGATATCCATTTCTTTCATTGTTCTCTGCTGGCTCAATATGGCAGTTTTTCACTGTTCATTCCAATTACCTCGGTGGAGATCAAGAAAGGTGCCAGATTAACTAAAGAAACCTTGCTAACACAAAGAGAATTCTTAACTTAACAAGATGTCATTTCTCATTGATAAGCTCTGTCAGAATTTCTGTGGCTTCCCTTTCTGAATAATTAGGAGGTTTGGATTTGAATACAGAGACTTCAGGAACCGTTAGACACTGTGTGCAATGCTCTGTTTAATATTTCACACATTTTCTCCTTCAGTCAAGCCCATGGATATTTGTAATGGGTTCTTTCAACTGCCTTTTTCAAGTTCTTGCACAAAAACATGTGAAGTAGAGCAAGTTTAAGTATATCCAATGTAAAGTGTGGTGCAACTGGTACATCTCTTCTTGACATGCAAGTTCAAAATTGAACCTACTTCACGTGTTGCTTTGAAGTTACTTAAAATATTGTGTAAACTCTAACCCTGACCCTATAACGCTAATATTCCAGTTCACAGTTAAGATTTCATTTATAGTTCCAACTTTCACTGAGAACTACGTTGGCCATTTTGTTTTCCTTTGGGGTCATGGATAAGTTTAAACCTGTAATGAGCATCAGAAGCCTACATAGATACATGTCCGCCTTATTTTGCCCGTTTTGGTGGCACAAAGCTCTAAACGGTTTAGCCCCACTGTACCTGGCAGATATTTCAAAACCATACACACCCACACGGTCACTGAGGTCTGCTGACAGACTCCTTCTGGTAGTCCCTAAATCAAGGTTAAAGCAGCGAGGAGACAGAGCCTT